>NC_136485.1:139452351-139911285 GCF_053919585.1 Euprymna scolopes
ATGAGTTGCGATACAGCGAAATGGTACTTTATGTTGATGTATATATATATATATATATATATATATATATATATATATATATATATATATATATTCCAGGTTGGAAATATTCAAAAGATTAGAATCATTGAATTCCAATAACGGTCGTTGATAGTAGAGAGAAAATTAATTACTTTTATTTTCTTTATGTAAATATAGTCATATCTTGCTACGATGTGCAGACCGTTTCGATCATTATTGATCTCATTAGGCAAGAAAAAATATTGAAAATTAAAAAAAGTTGAAAAACATTTTTAATTTTAGAGGAGAAAATAATGCTTAACGTGCAGCATGGTTTAAAGGTCTTAAAGGTAAGACCTTTAAAGCATGTTGCATATACATGCAGGTATATATATATATATATATATATATATATATATATATATATATATATATATATATATACATATATATATACATATATATATACATATATATACACATATATATATATATATATATATATATATATATATCCATATATATATATATATATATATATATATATATATATATATCCGAGCCATCTGTACCAACGAGTAAATTCTAATTACAATTTCTTGACTTCAACCTTTTCTTTTATATATATATATATATATATATATATATATATATATATATATATATATATATATATATATATATCAGAGTTACTTTTATGTACGCATAAAGAAATAATTAAAATATGTCCCTTTATAGAGCAATTTAATGCAGAAAATGCATGTAACAGAACTAACTCTCTCATAACTTAGGAAGTGAGTTATAATAAGATAGCGTTCATATGTTGTCACTCTCGCCATAAAAACTAGAAAACAACAGCAAATCATTTTGTAGATCAACTGTGTTGTGATTTTTACTTCGTTGTCAGTGTGTGTATATATATTTTGTGCGAGCGACACAAGTACATGTAAACATAACGTAGACAAGGCATTTTGAACAACCGGTAACAGCGTTTATGCCACATGACACCATCCTCTAACCTGGTATTGCTTCTCGTCCATCTTTCTCGGACCAATTGAAATATGCAGTTGATCTAGAAGTTGATTTGGGTTCTATCATAGATTGCGGTAAGAAATGGTTTGTTTCGTTTAATTCTGTTAAGACTCCGATGTTGTCCTTAAATCACACGCGTGTCCTTTCTCTGTCTTTGCTTTTGATGACAAATCGACTCTAAAACTTCTTGGTCTTTCGTTCTTATAACATCTTTCTTGGAGTCTATATACTTAGTCCATTGCTTTTTCTGCTTCTGGTAAAATTGGTTCTCTCTATTGTCGTAAGCACTTTCCCACAACCGAGGCTATTCTCTATCTCTGAAAATCTACTATCAAACCATGTATGGAGTAGCGTTGTAATATTTGGGTTGGTGAATTTGTGTCCGATTTGAAGGTTCTTGATAAACTGCAGAAGCGTATTTATAATTTGATTGCCCTCACCATTTCTTCTTCACTTTAACTCTTCTCTTACAGACGTGATGTTACTAGTCTCAGTCTTTTCTGCAAGTACTATTACGGCGTGTGTTTTTCAGAATTGTCTGAGCTGCTCTCTGATTCCTTTGTTTCTTCTCATTTGACTTGTTAATCTAGAGGTTTCCATCAATTCACTGTTTTAATACCTCATTCTAATGCAGCTTTCTATTCCAGTAGCTTCTTCCCAAGGACTGCAAGGTTGTGGAACTCTCTTCCTGCTCACTGTTTTCCTTCTGCCAACAACCTTAGTCTTTACAAGACTAAGGTCAATAGGTATTTCCTGTCTTTGCAATAATCAGCTTTCGTATTTGTTAACTCCTTACATCAAGTGGCTTCATGCCTTGCTTCGAGCAATTTCCATTAAAACATACAAACAATTATCCCTCATCTAAAACAATCAGAACTGTAGAGAAAAGTTATTAGTTTTATTTGTGTGTCCTTTACACAGGGTGTCCAAAAAGTAACTGAAGGGTTTTGAACATAAATAGATTCTTTCTTTTGGAGAAGAATGATGATATCTTTCTGTATTTTTTACCCAATCTGACTAAAATATTGGGAAATATTTTTTAAATGCGAAATTAAAACAATTTAATTCATAAAAAATAAGGTCTTGGAAATGTTGGCCATTTGCAACTTCGCATGTTTGTGCTCTTTCCAAAACCCTTATCTCCGAGTGGCTTCTGGGCCTTGATAAGTGGTGACTACCTTGTAAAAAAAAAACATTATTCAGATTACAAATTGCAGAATCTCTAGATTGCGATTTATCTCCCTTATTTCGTTCCGCGAGCTGGCAGATCTCGAAAGATCAAACCCCAAACCATGCAAAGAATTGAAGGAAAACATCGGGAACGAAATAAGGGAAGGGAGTTAAATCGAAATCCAGAGATTCTGTAATCTGTTATGATATTTTGGAAAGAGCACAAATATGCGAAGCTGAAAATGGGCAACTTTTAAAAGACATTATTTTCATGAATACAGATTGTTTAAATTTTGCATTTTTTAAAAACAATTTTCCAATGTCTAAGTCAGATTGTGTAAAAATTAGAGAAAGATATCATCAAAATTAAATATTTAAGTTCAAACCCCTTCAGTGACTTTTCAGACACCCTATGTAATAGATTATGAAAAAACAAGTTTTTAAATTTAATATCTTAGTGTATTTTTTTGTTTTTGTTTTGTTTTTGTTTAAGTTTTACAGTTTGACAAAATTTGAGAGTGGATCAGATTTATGAACGTACACGGCAAAGTTTTAGACGCTTTTGTAGAAGAGCCACGCCAAGGAATATCAAAACAAACACATTTTTATGCAAATACTCAATGGATTCCGCTCGTTTAAATAAGTAGCAACACGTTGTTGTTTTTTGTTTACTATAACTCACGTTTTGTCTTTTTTGTAGGGATTGTATTTTTCAGAACTTTTGGAGAAGAATGAATTATAAATTAAATGTTGGATTTCACCTTCTTAAGTTAGTAATAAAATCCATATTCTGTTGCTTTTTAGGGGGAGGGTTCTTCTACAAAGGATCCAAGTTTCTTTTAAATAGGTTACTATTAAAGCGATTGAATTAGTGCTGGGACGATTAATCAGAATCGGAATCGGGAATCAGATTTGAGGGTATCAGAATCGGTATCGGAATCGGAAAAATTGATGTATATTTTCCGATGCCAAAAAGATTCCTTTAATTGTCTTTCTTTATTTGATTTTGTTTAAACCCAAATCTTCCATTGTTGGTAATAATGATAAAATAATAAATATTTATTGATTTTAAATTACCAATAAAGCTAAAATTGATATATCACCCTCCAGAAGTATATTTTGACGTTTAGGAAAATATCTGCATGTTTAACATGTGTTGTTGTTTTTTTTACGAAAATCGGGGGGGGGGGAATAACAATCTTATGGTTCCTATTTACAATGCCTTCCCACAGGGCAGAGCTAGACACCAGGGTCGTTTTTTAACGTGGAGAAAAGGAACAAAAATAAAAATTGTCTCAGTCGTGAAGGATTTCTCCTCCACTAACAGAGAACAAGAAATTGAAGTGCAGCATCTGAAGAACAGATACTACACTTTGAGGTATTTATTTGCTCCCCCACTGAGCAAATTAGGCACAAGGCCGATTTTTAAAGTGAAGAGTGAAGGGGAAATGGGGGCCAACTCCCCGGGGAGTAGGGGAGCTGGATAGTGACAATTGGTATGAAGGGTTGCCCCTACATTGACCAAGGTCTTATATGTGGGGTCGCCCCCACATATGGTCATTGCTTGCAGTATCTGTCGGAACAGATGGTATTTATTTGCTCCCCCACCGAGCAAATTAGGCACAAGGCAAATTTTTAATGTGAGGAGTGAAGGGAGGGGGAAGGGAAAAAGGGGACCAGCTCCCGAGAGGTGAGAAATGGGAGCTGGTTAAAGGTCAGGCATGTGGGGTTGCTCCCACATCTGGTCTTTGCTAGTCATAGCTAGTCATAGCTTGCAGTATCTGCCGGAACAGATACTACACTTTGATCCTGGCCCGAAGGAAGAATTGGAATCGGTAATTGTATCGAAATCGGGAATTTAGCACGGAATCGGTAATTGTATCGAAATCTGTAAAAAAATATTGGAATCGTCTCATCACTAGATTAAATGCATTTTAATTGGTTTGAGGGTAGGTAGCGTCGGCTTTGCCGGCCGGTATAATAGGTTAATACTTACGGATATATTCACCCACAAAAAATTATAGTAGCCAAACTTGTCTTCTAAATTAGGTGGTATATCTGTGGCCACGTACGAATTCCGAAGGCAAAACTGTTTCGCATAAACAGCACTTACGATTTGTTTGACAATTGTATAACATAAATCATTGATCTTTATCCAACCTAAATCACACGTTGCACCTGCAAAATAGAAAAGCAGATTGGTCAAAACGATTCAAGAACTATTTATTTTTTAATTTTATTTATTTATTAATTTTATTTATTTTTTAATTTTATTTATTTTTTAATTTTATTTATTTATTTATTTATTTATTTATTTGCTTTGTTTTGTTTTGTTTTTTTGGGATTTTTTTTTTCTCATGAATTTTGTATTTACGTAGAAATTCAACTGTCAGCAATGTCCTGAAACATTGGTGATTCCGAATGCGGTCTCTACAACAAAGCCAATTTCAACCACACACATTAAATAATTGTTTTATTTATAACATGCTTTCATATATATTTTCATCGGGAAGATTTTTTTTAAATCCCTGCCTATCACATACAACCACGATTGATATTTAAGGAAAAAAAAATTGTAATCGATATGTTTACATTAAGAATAGTTGCTTACATGTACTTAAAAACACTATCTCTTTCTATACGCATCATTTTATGTAAAATCAAGGGAAATAACTCGCGATGTAAAATTAAGGGAAATAACTCGCGATATCATTAATTACCTTTGGTAGGTAAGGGGAAAAGTTTCACCTTAATTTTTTTTTTTTTTAAATAATTTTTTTTTAATAAATATTTTTAGAAAGAAACTAATGCAAAATAATATATATATCCGTGCTAATAACATAGGGAAAAAATAGGATATTTCGAAACAAATATCGATAACGTCAAACTGATTGCTAATTGGGCCAGGCTTTTCTATGTTAGAAGGCAGTAGTTTATATGTGTCTTGCCAAAACACAAAAGTGTCAAATATATATACACCCACGAACCTTGTGTATTCTGTATCATTATCACCCAAGGTTTTAGTAAAAATATTACTGTAAAGTTTACATAATTGGAAGTCTGCGTAAATTTATAATTACATGGATAACATTAAAATATGACCATATTATTTGGATTCATTAGACTACTGTTCTCATCTTGAGTGTTACTTACACAACATTTCAGTCGATGTAACCTCCGACCTTCTTCAGGTGTATCTTGTCGACCTCGGAAATGTCTGTAAGGACATGTGGCGCAGTGGTTAGAGTACTTGGAAAAATCAATTTTAAAAAGTGATATTCTCCGTAAGGTTAAAGGTTCAATCTTCAGTGTAGGCGACCGAAAAATATAACTGCAAATTACTTAGGACCTCTATCTAGTTATGGCTGATGGAAAAAGAGCATGCTACCCCCGTAAAGTAAAGTAGGGGTTCCGATGTAAATCTATGAACAAAGCTTCTTTCTTAGAAGTGCACGCGCTGCCTGCACGCCTGTGGAACTCTGTTCCGGTTGCCTGTTTCCCACCTGACTACAACCTGGATATCTTCAAGTCCAATGTGAAAAATATCCTGATGAACCGCCTCCTTAAGTAAGACACTTTATCAAATCTCCAACACTAACGTACACACAATAATCCTTATCCCCGAGTGGCTTCCGGGCCTTGATAAGTGGTGACTACCTTGTAAAAAAAAAAAAAAAAAATTTCCGTCCAGATTCACGAGTTCGATAGACACATTGCACGGGTTCGACAAGATACACTTGAAGAAGATCAGGAGTTACATCGACTGAAATTACATTCAAGATGAGAACAATAGTGTAATGAATTCAAATAATACGAATAATCAGTCCTCATCGCGAAAGTTTAGAAATTTAGAAAAAATGAATATGTCATTTTACGATGTTTCAAGAGTTATAATAAATAGACTGAAATATTTACAGGTTTTATCCTATTTATATCCATGTATTACTGATGTTAATTTGACGCTAATGCACTTGCTACATAAATTTAAATAAATAATATTAAAGAAATGAAATTGTTAAGAATATGTCTATTATTTTCTGAGTGGAAATCTTTTTCATGCAATTTTCTTTTAATGTAAAATGAACTAAATATTTTTAATTAATATATTTTATTATTATAACTTTGTTGAATATCCACCTCTGTGACAACGAAAATAACATCTGACTAGAAGGATAACATCAGGCAGATGTACGCAGAAACACTTCAACTAACCGAAAGAATAACATCCGGATGACTAATGCATAAACACCTGTTAGCATATCTGCGGAAACACCGGATGAAATGCATTCGTTTGCTAAATGGACAGTGCATGGTTGGAAGTTACATTTTGTAGAATACGTGGCCCCACTGAATGCGTAGATGAAATACCGGTATAAGTGAGAGGTGAGGATGTGTGGGTATTCAAAAGTGTTATATAAAGTGGATCGAATTGATATCTAAAAAGAATGGTTAGCTAGTGAATTCGAGGCATCATCTTTCAACTTCCGTGCACCCTGCACCGTTATGATTTTCACTAACCCTACTCATTCGCAGTCACTGTCATGTGCCATTATATTTTTCATACATAAGTCTTCGTCGTAATTCTTTAAAAATACGGCAGCAATATACAACGGAATATGACAGTGATTTAGTGGATAACGACATGAACTGACGAGCTGGGAGTGCCAAGCTCGAATCCAGTTCGTTTCATAGTACAACTTTAATTTAGAAATGTTGGCAACCATTACATGATACCTCCTTTAAAAATGCCAACAACAAAAGCCGGTCAACAAAGATGTACAACTTAGATTAATATAAATTTATTTTAATTTTATCTTGTATCGACTCCAGCATTAGCAACATCTACAGTTATTAACGTTTGCTATAATAAACAATAACGTGTGTCAAAATACACCAACCTCTTAGACTATACACACTACATTACCAATGTTTTAAGATCAGGGTAAAATATAAATTTGATGAAGAGATTTTTTTCTTGAAATAATATTCGAACTCCACCATTAAGTAACAATTCAACAAGAACTACCTTCAAGTCTCAGATACTATTATAGGCACTAAAATGACCCCCAGCTATGTCAATATAATCATGCATTTATTAGCAACCTAACTACTCCAAACCATACCACAACAGTTTTTTTTTCATTTGACCACACAGCATAAACAATTTATCAAACTTTTACCACCACACAAACAACTACCATAATGCTATCAAATTCACCATAGAACACTAATAAGCCTGTCCTTTCACTAGATATCACAGTGAAATTCCTTAACAACAGTACATTTAAAACATCCTTTTACACAAAATCCACAAACAGCTACAAATGTCTAAACTTTAATAGCAACCATGTATTAAACTTTAATATATATATATATTTACATCTGCATGCACATTAAACGCATGTTTCGGCCTTTCAAACTATACACAACACATTAACAAATATATTCACACGTTCTAAGATCAGAGTTGTTTTATGAAAGAATTATTTCCAGTCGGTTCGATATTACCATGTTCATTTATGGATATCAACAACTATTACATGGTCATTCCTGTAAGAATACTAACAACAAAAGCCGGTTAACAAAAATGTACATCATTGATTAATATAAATTTACTTTAATTTTATCTTGTATCGACTCTAGCATTGACAACATCTACAGCTATTAATGTTTGCCATGATAAACAGAAACGTGTCAAAATACACCAACCTCTTAAACTATACCCACTACATTACCTAACATATTCAAATGTTTTATGATCAGTTGAACACATGTTTGATGAAGGGATTAATACAAATTTACATTATTTTTATCAATTAATACCTAGCAGGAAATTAATTTGAAGTTTACGTCAAATGGTGTTATAAACAGAGATAAAATAACATGAAAATTATAGTTGCATATCAATTTGCTTCATTTAATAATTTAACGGAAAAATTATACCCCAGTGATTAAACTTGCGTTCTAAAACATTATTTCAAGAATACATATTTTGGTAAACGAAAGGAAAAACACATTATCACAAAAAGTACAGCAAAATGAAAAATTATCAAATAAAGACTCCCTGGCAACTTCGAATAGATAAGTAACACGATTATTTACCGGGGACGTTCCTGGAACGGCCGTTATGTTCTGAGCACAGTCACCAAACTCTGGATATTAAACAAGATAAAATGATAGGGACACCCCTCCCCCTTTAGATCAAGGGTTGATATCACGTCTTTTACGTCTTCTTTTCAGGTTTTCTGTCGAGTTCTTGGCGCCATTCGGCGTCATTAGTTGCAGGGTCCATCAGTTGAAAAATACACGCTATATGAAATGAGCGACAAACACATTTTCTTTATATAAAAATAGAATTCTTTTATTTTAACAATTGTAGGGGACGTTTTAAAAAAACTTGAAACTTTGACCTGATAAAATGCGCCCGCCGCCAACGGTATCGCACTTCCAATTGGTTATCTTTTTCTCTCGTGATGATGAGCATCTGCAGACACAGTAGTTCAAAAACTGGTTTGTAGTTTCGCGCATAGCGAATACACGGACACAATACACAATACTTACAGTTTGAGACACATACGGTTATTGCTCTTATTTCCAGCAGTTGTATGTTTCAGTCCATAAATGGCGATATCAACTTCCTATTCCGTCTCTCTCTCTCTCTCTCTCTCTCTCTCTCTCTCTCTCTCTCTCTCTCTCTCTCTCTCTCTCTCTCTCTCTCTTTCTGTTTTTCCCATAGTACACAACATTGGTGGCCGTGCATCACACAATAGAGAGATAGAGATAGATAGATAGATAGATAGAGAGAGAGAGAGAGAGAGAGAGAGAGAGAGAGAGAGAGAGACATACAGACATATTAAAGACAAAGAGACTAAGATAGTGTTCGTATTATTTGGATTCATCGGACTACCGTTCTCGTCTTGAGTGTTATTTTCACAACGTTTCAGTCTATGTAACCTCTGACCTTCTTCAGGTGTATCTTGTCGAACTCAAGAAACACCTGAAGAAGGTCGGAGGTTATATTGACCGAAATGTTGTGAAAATCACACTCGAGACGAGAACAGTAATCCGATGAATCCAAATAATACGAATAACCAATCCTCATCTCAAAATTTCAGAAATTAGATATTATTTCGTTTTACAAATCATGATGTCGGTCCCAGTAGGTCTAACCTTTTTTGCACTTGTCAACCCCGATTGCTTCGACGCGACTTTAACACATTTTAAACTATGTACGTCTCCATTCGAGTCCAAGAAAAGTCGGGTACAGAAGCCCTCCCCCCAAAAAAAAATTGGGGGAGTTGGGGTTTCCCTATAAGGGCACTTTATTCTTGTGCCACAGGTACAGCTTGTCTTAAAAGGTAAATAATTACTTTTTTCTACATTTTTAAAATTTTATTAGGCTACAAAAGGGGCGTTAACAACGTTTGGTAATATAGTGTGAATAGTCTGAGAAGTTGGTGTATTTTGACACACGTTCTTGTTTAGTATGTCGAACATTAATAGCTGTAGGTTCTGCCAATGCTGGAGTCGATACAAGATAAAAATAAAGTAAATTTATATTAATCAATGTTGTACATTTTTGTTGACTGATATTTTATTGTTGGCATTTTTGCAGGAATGGCCATGTAATAGTTGTTGATATCCATAAATGAACATGGTAATATGGAACCGACTGGAAATAATTTTTTCATAAAACAATTCTGATCTTAGAACGTGTGAATACATTTGTTAATGTGTTGCGTATAGTTTGAAGGGCCGAAACATGCGTTTAATGTGCATGCACATGTAAATGTTTTTTTTTTTTTTGTTTTTTTTAGGTTTAATGCATGGTTGCTGTTAAAGTTTAAGTATTTATAGTTGTTTGTGGGTTTTGTGTAAAAGTATGTTTTAATGTATTGTTACTAAGGGATTTCACTGATATATCTAGTGAAAGGACAGGCTTGTTAGTGTTCTATGGTGAATTTGATAGCTTTATGGTAGTTGTTGGTGCTGTGGTAAAAGTTTAATAAGTTGTTTAGAAGCTGTGGTCAAATGAACAAAACTGTTGTGGTAGGGTTTGAATGGTCAGTTTTGGAGTAGTTGGGTTTCTAACAAGTCTGGAGAGCCGAAACATGTGTTTAATGTGCATGCAGATGTAAATGTAAATCTTATCAAAAGATATTCTGACCCAATTTAACCTCACCTGTTTTCTGGGTTGACGTTGTTGTTGCTGTCAGAGGCGTAGTCGATGTTGATGGACTCGGTGATGTTAATGTCGTCCGTGTTGTTGGTGTCATTGATGTTGTCGGTGTAGTTAGCATTGATGTTGTCGGTGTCGTCAATCGAGAAGTTGTAGTTCGTCGAGTCGTAGATTTGTCATCTCCGCTTTGTACTGCATAATAGAACAAATTTTCAAAAAAAGAATCATCTTTTCCATTATCGATAGAAGTTCGATTGAGCAGTATTCTACAAAGAGAGAACTGTAATGATCGGGGGACATGTTCAATCATATAAAAAGCTTTCCATAGGGGAAATAACAATTTTGTCAACACACACATACAAATAAAATGTGTCTTTTTTTTTCTAGAAAAATAAGAGGTGTTTCTGTGTATTATAATGCA
This sequence comes from Euprymna scolopes, assembly GCF_053919585.1. Taxonomy (NCBI): domain Eukaryota; kingdom Metazoa; phylum Mollusca; class Cephalopoda; order Sepiida; family Sepiolidae; genus Euprymna; species Euprymna scolopes. The sequence continues at coordinate 139,463,154 of NC_136485.1, forward strand.
TTGCTAAATTCATCGGGGAGTCCAGCGTGTCATACGTACGAAGGATTAGTTATAGACCAAGGGAGTGCTCACTCGAGAAAAACCAAGAAAACAAAAAGACAACCCAAGCACAATCAAAGAGTAGTTATCCATTCTCCAAAACAAAATCGCCCACAAGTTCGTGCAATCGTTGTGGCGGACAACATCGGTCTATAGAAAGTTTTTACAAAACTAAAACATGCAATGAGTGTGGCAAGAAAGGTCACAAATCGTCACATTGCAGAAAGAATAGAATAAATAACAGGGTCAGAAAAGCGAGATCCAACATTGAATGACTAAAAATGACTAAGTTAAGCATTCGCCCCCCCCCCCCATTTAGCCCCAAAAGCCCCAGGGGACGTCAAATCCTGGTGAAAATGAACAAACAATGCAGTTTTAGGCCTTAAATTTGAGTTCTGCACCGTGCAAAAAAAGAAATGACTAAGTCCATCATTTGTTCCCCCCCCCCCATTTAACCCCAAAAGTCCCTAAGGTCTTTACATATTTAAATCTGAGTTCAGCACAATGCAAAACTGCTAAATAGACATACACAGAAAATTTTGGATAAATATGGTAAAATAGTTTAAAAAATGGAGTGTTTTTATTAGCCCTAAAAGAGCCCCTGGGGCACACCCAAGAGTTATCACGAAGTATAGACAAACAAAATTATATAGAAATCAGTTAGTTACAACTTTTCAGAAAGTTTTATTAAAATCCAAAGCATCGTTTTTTTTTTAATAAGCACAAAAGTGTCAATTTTAGCCATTTTAACCAGGAAGTCACGCCGGGGGGGGGGGGGGGTCAACGGAATTTTCCCGGAAAATCCGTTCTGTTACTTTTTTTTACTCATATCATGTTTAATATTTGTACAATTTATTTTTTAAATTCCAAGGTGTAGTTATTGAGAAAAGTGCAGACGAACGGACGAACGGACAAGGGTCAATTAACAGGTCCACCCTGCCTTTATCGGGGGGCCAAAAACAGTTGACGTTGGAGGGAGTAAATTGACTAACTTCAGAAGATGCGTACATACATATGTTTATTTTGAAGTCGCTTAATTTTTAGCTGTTTTTATCTATTTTGCGAGAACTCAGATGGTAACGATGGTTGCTGAAGCATTTACTAATAACTAAGACTGGCGTGCTGACTGTTTTGGTTTCGATTCCAGATAATGGCATCGGAATTATTATTATTTTTTTTTCAACTTTTGAAATCATTACTATATCTATTGGTTGGTTGTTTTTGTTTTACGGCATATCAACCCTTTTCAGGTTATTTAATGCCGAATCCAGCGAATGTTTTAATAGAATATATTTGTTTTTTCAAGTCGGTTTCTATTTAACCCATAGTTGGGACCCTAACATGTACTACCATTCCGGGTCAGACATGGGAGCAATGGCAATTAGGGGTGGCTCCACACTTCCCAAAGCCCACAAGCTGGGGCTCACCATCGGATATAGTTTAAGGTCATATCCAGGACCTATATATACCTACTGGGTCCAATACAATAATCAATAAAGAATTTGCTCTATAATAATAAATATGAAATCTATATGAATTAAAATATCATATTTAAGCGTATTTTATGGCCGAGCAATGCCGGGTGGCCTGCTAATATAAAAAGAAAAAATGCTAAAAATAAAATATGCACGGTTAATACGTTTACAATATATTTTTAGGCGTAGAAATGTTCTGCCTTTGTACTTTTCATCAGCAAATAATAAAATTTCTTTGAAAAAAGATTTTTTCTTTTTTCTTGAAAATCATTCACGGCATACGATAAAATTTCATTGAAAAAGTTCTTAGACAGAATTGACTTGATGAAACCCCTTTTTTCTATCTCAAGTAATTAATAATTAATGTTAAAACATTGTGACTCAGGAAATGAAATAATTATTATCTCCTAACTTGGTCACAACTTATATATAAAAGGCACTTTCTGTATGTAAAAGTTCGTTCCTTATGGACTCCAAAACGGTTGAGCTGATGTTTTTGAAATTTCAAAACAAATCTATTTATGTGTGTGAGGATGTTCTTAGATAGGTTTTGTATAACGATGCCTCTGATAAGTATTGAAAATCGATAATCGAAAAAATCTGATAAAAGAAGGAACAGTCTGGTTTTGACCAAAGTTAACACCCTTATACAGCCTAACATAACAAGTGCATTTGAGAAGCTTTATCACCATACAAAGGGAAAGGACCTGCGTATAAATCAGCAGTATGTTCTTTGATAAGACAGGGGCACGTTTGAAGTGGATGTTTCTGTTTAAAGCACAATCGAACTGTGACACTTGACGGTTGCATTTAAAACTTTCATTCAAGCCATCGTATGAAAATAATTTGGTAAAATCAACAGTGGGTTATATACAGTGCAATGTAGACTACACTGTAGTGTGGACTAAGCAATTCCTAGAAGGTATGCGAAGCTGTTTCACCGATTTCAATGACAATAAATGTAGTGAAAGTGTAAAACATTCGTTGTTCATCATTCAATCTCGGGCAACGTCGGGTCTCCCTGCTAGTTACTTATAATATTAATATTGGAAACAATTTCTTTGAATATAAAAATATTAGAAGTTCTGTACAGTAGAAGTTAAATTAAGTATACGATGACTTCTCTTCTTTCATTTATTTATTCTTCGGATAAAACATTAAATTCAATAATACTTTGAAATAATTATTAAGTAATTAATAAGTAGTTATTCTGGATTCTATTCTGATATTTTTAATAGATTTTGGTAACATCCGGATTCAGTTTTCCAAACATAACTTCACATTGAAATAATATTTTTCCATGAGTTTTCTTCACAAAACAAGAATTAATATTTGGGATTTACAAATATAACTTTAAACAGATATGTATATTTTTTTTAATTTTCGGTATTTTTCAAAGAAACAAAATTTAAATTGTCATCAATTCCTACAACCCAAAAATAACTCAATCTGTCAATAAATCCCCATAGAAAAGCTTAAGAGATCAATGTTTCATATCTATTGCAGTATATTTTAAGATTATGTTTAAATTTATTCCTGAAACCATCATATCGAGTTTACATGAAAGGGCATGAAATAATTTAACGTAGACACAATTTTCATATCAGAAGGAAACAGGAAACTGTGTCTATGGGGATGAAAAAAAAATCAAAATCAGTCGTAAATTAAACAGGTAATAATTGAGACACAAAGATTGAAAGATTGATTGTTATGAAATCAATAGACACCGAAATTAAACAGGGACAGCCCGAAAACGGATCTCAAACCTCGTTAAGTCCAAATATCGCAAATTGCTTCATAACGAAATACCCAACTAGTCATCCATCCAACCAAAGATTTTACTCACCATAAACAATCCTTGGTGTATGATTACTATTTCCGTGTCAATTTTAGTGTTATGCGATCAATAGTTTAAGTGCTTATCGGTTAAATATTTTCACAGGCATACATGAATATACTGTTTTTTTATACCCTTCTAAAACACACCGACATAACATAAACCCCCTATTTCATATAAACCCCTTCCATAGCTATAACTCATTTATACATATGATTTAATAAGCACCTTCATCCAATTACCTTGCCCGAGAGTTTGATCACACCATGACAAATATGCTATACATCTGCCTGCATTATTTAATAAAAGCTATACTCCTCCTATATCACGGAAATCAATTTAGTTCCCTCAAACCGCATCAATATTTTGTTTCGCTCCTAATATAAATATCGCTATTATGTTACCTAGCATCTTTTCTCCTTTCCTGATGAAAAGCATTAGACTTCGAGATACCATGGTATAAAGAGTCCCCACTTACCCTACACCCTAATTGATGTATACCCTTATTGAATAAATGAATAAATCTATATGTATTAGTATATAGTTTTATATCGTCGTTTTCTTTATATAACCTATATAAGACACACACACATTTTCTCATTAAAAAACAACGTGAATGCTAATACGCAGCTGTCTTCATATTTATTCATTTACTTAGACGTAAACACTCATGGTTCCCAATAGATCACCAAAGTTAGGCGACGTTGAAACTATTTTTGTTCTTGTCATAGTGTTATATTATAAACCCTTTTTAAGAATTCAAAACACAACAACCATTGGTGTAAGCAACAGTCCGTTTTTTTTTTATTTCTCCTGTTGCTCTTGCCTATCGTAGATAGAGAGAATTATCGTGGCGTCCACTCGGTTGACAATCAAATCTCCAACTTCAATCTTTTTCCTTCTGTCACCTTTTCCTGTCAATCTTTTCAAAACACCCACATAACCAGATTCCTTTCTGTTACATTTTTCATAACAATAACAAGATTTGTTTATATTTGTGAGAAATATTGAAACAATTCCCGTTTAGCTTGTCAATTTCTGTCATTTCATCCGCAGACGCGTGCCACATTTTAATTCATGAACGTACATATATGTATATACACCTATACACATATATATACTAGCATGTCAACCCGGCTTAGACCGGGTCATTCGTGTAACAGCAGCAGTAGTAGTAGTAGTAGTAGTAGTAGTAGTAGTAGTATTAGTAATGGTGGTGGTACTATCTGAATCTGGAAAGCACACGGCGTCACACGGCGAAATAAAACATGAGTTCTGATAGGAATTGGTGAGTTTACTTAGGGCATAGTTCTCTGATTTAGTTTAAATTTTATCACCCATTTTTTGTGTATTTTTTGTAAAGTGTATTTTGGGCTTGTAGTTTAGTCGTAGACACATTTCTTTTTTTCTTTTTTTCTTTTTCTTTTTTTTTTTTTTTTTTTTTTTTTTTTTTCTTTTGTTCCTCCGTGTCCGGTTGTGTGTGTTTTTCTTTTTTTTTTTTATCAGAATTTGCTTGAAATCAATTGTTCCGCCATTTCCAAAAAATCTCAAATAGGTGGATGCGGTGTCACTGCTTTTGACTGCATGGAAAAGGTCCGGTTTCTTTGTTTTGTAACTGCTTCCTATATTCGATGATTTTTTTTTTTTTTTAACGATTCATCCTGGATTTCTCGAAGTTTTCTAGGAATTCGTGCTGGATTTTAATAGTTGCTTGATCGTTTGTCCAATATGGTTTTGTTCTTCATGTGGTTGGTCGGATAAAAGGTGTATTTCTTTGTCCATTTTTCATTTAATTTTGGTAATACTTCCTCGACATGTTTCTGATCTGTGTTGAGGATTTTCTGGAATTCTCGTTGATCCTCCAGGATTTATTTTTCTTATCCGTAGCATTCTTTCGTAGTCTAATTTATAAAAACTCACTATGTCTGTCTGTCTGTCTCCATATTTTCAAACTCTATCTCTTCCAAAACTAAAGGTCACAGAGCGGCGCTAGAGGCCTCAGATGATTGGATTTTTATGGACCGCTCTTTAATGGGTCTTTAACCGGTTTAAATAGTTTTTAAGGGGTCAAAAGGGGCCAAAATTGAAAAAAAAATCATTATACATTTTGTACATTTATCTTAATTTATTTTTAATCAGTTCATATGCGTTTCATGTTCGTACAGTCGTAACGTAACCAACTTTGAGCGCTACAGTTTTGCTTTCGGTTTCGATTCTAGTTGATGGCACCCAAATAATTTTTTTTTAACTTTTGAACTCTATCTCTTCCGAAACTAAAAGTCGCAAAGCAGGACTAGGGGCCTCAAATCATAATGAAACATACGTTTGAAATCGATCGGTCATATGAAGAACACTCAAGCAGCATAATCTGAATGTAAAGCAAGCCACCACCTTGACCACAGCTGATCTCAGATAACACCTCCAAGGGGACCGAGCAAAGCCATACATAACTGCTAGTTTATATATATATATATATATATATATATATATATATATATATATATATATATATATATATATTGTTGGTGTGGTTTTTGGTAATACGCATCATGCTCCATATCACGGACCACACCAAACAGGAAACAAAGAAAATGAGTGACAATAAGCCCTCACCTCTCTAAAATTACAATACTATCTGTGTCCTTCTAATCAAGGTTTGAATGTTGCTATTCCTTCTCCGTATTTCCATTTCTCAGCCGTTTTCTTAGGAGCAAAGTTTAGTATATGTTCTGATACTACAATTAATCTTTTCTCTTCTCCGTCAGTGAAGGAGAAATCTTTCTAAACTGAGACGATTTTAATTTTTGTTCTAATTCCAAGAGCTCTTTTTTAGAGAGATGGATTTTCCCCACATCCATGCCGACATTCCGGTTAGAACGCTTCTAAATAGGAGTATTTGTAGAACAATGGTATTTTAGTTCAAAGTTTTTTCTTTTTTTCGTTCATGCTTTGTTCCAATAATCTTCCGATGGTTCAAAATATTTCTATCACGTGACCGTTAACATTCGCAACAAATGAGTCATTGTAGAAGGAGGGAAAGAGTTCACTCATGTACTTGTTTGGTTATTGTGAGTATCGTATTCAGAAAGACGCACATGTTTGATCACTGTCAATTGTCTAATCTCCACGGAACAGTTTTTGTTAAAACTGAAATACAGTGGCAATTTTTAAGGAAATGAAAACTTCTGTCAATCCTATAATTTGCGGTATATGCCAGTTTTTGGGTTTTTTTTTTTTTTAGTTAAATTGAAATTGAAACAACACAAGATGTGTAACAGATGGGCCAAATTATTTTTTCCTTGTTCAAATTTTTCAGCAGAAGAAAAGAGAAAATAAATAGTTTCCCAAAGTTGAATTCATGAAAGAAAATTCCAGATAAAAAAATCTCGCAACTATTGATAAAATAGTGTCTTGTGTTTACCAAATCGTAAGGAGGTGACAGTGGTTAACGACTCGGACTGACGACCTGGGAGTCCCAAGCTCAAATTCAGTTCATTCCACGCACACACAAAAAAAAATACTTTCACTTAGAATGGTGGCAACATTTACTTGGTCCCTCATGTAATCCTCAGTGTCTTTCTAGAAAGAATTCTAACTACAAAAACCAATGCCAACAATAGGATCTTCAGATTCATACGGTATGATGATTACGAAGTCGTATACAATGAATTGTTGTTGTTGTTAATAATAATAATAATAATAATAATAATAATAATAATAATAATAATATTATTATTATTATTATTATTATTATTATTATCATCATCATCATCATTTATAGCCTTCTAAAACAAAATTATAATAACAAGGATATAAATTATAATATATAAATCTTTTCGATGCCTTTAATTTTTGTTTAAAACAAAATCTTCCACTGGTAGTTATAATAGAATAATAAATATTTATTGATTTTAAACTTTCAGCGAAATTAAAATCTATAGATCAGCCCTCAAAAGTGTGTTTTATTTTTAAAACAATATATGCATATTTAACCTGTGTTTTTATGGCAATCGGGAAAATATAACAACTCTAGAGTTAAATATTTAGAGATTTAAAAAGAATCGGAATCGGTAATTGTATTGGAATCGGGAATTTAATACCGAATCGGTAATTGTATCGGAATCGGGAATCTAGTTATATATATATATATATAAAAGGGCAGGATAGTGCTGCTCAAATGAGAGAAAAGGGCATATTCAAAGAAATAGAACCATCAACATTTATTATTTTTAAAATTTGGTTCATTAATATTTTTCATATATTTTTTTATTTTTTAAAGCAGACATTATTTTGAAAAGAAAAAAAACACCGTAAGTTTGAAAAGCTTGTAGTTTTGTACAAACTTTGAAAAACACCTCTTAACAGCATGTATTTTGTGCTATTAAAGCGTATAACACAATCCTAATAGAAACAAACGTGGATAAACTTACATTTAGTATAATAATTATAGAAGGATACCTGTCCTGGGGTGAGTACTACTAATTCCTTGGTTTTTATTATGATATAATGCTATTGAACCGTATATCTAGAATCCTTATTCAAAGTTTGATTAAATCATGATTTTCACTATAGAAAATATCTAAAAACTTAAGGATTAAGCGTAAGGAGTCCCAAGAAGAAATAAAAATTCACGGAATATTGTTTAATTAGTGTCTAATAACTATGAATGAAATTTAATACAAATCTGAAATATTTTCATTTTCAAATCGTTGATTATGCCCATATCATGTCCCCTAAAACAATAAAATGCACCCAAGAAATTGAAATTTTGCGAATATTCATTAATTGATGGCTAATAACTATTATTAAAATTTCTCAAAAGTCGGGGCTATCTCAATTTCACAAGGAGCTTTCATTCCCTATCTGTTTCCTTATGTATGTAACTAAACCAAACAAAATATAGGCCAGATTATTTCTCTTTTACACCAAACTGCAATGCTCCGAAATTCATAATGATCGGTTAATTAGTTTAAAAGTGAATCCTGTACATATGGTTATAGTCAAGATTGTCTGCTCTTTTTTTACTTCCGTTTTTGCTATCAATTGTACTGGAGAATTAGACATAGTAAAGAGGATAAGAAAGCCATTCTTAACACAAGGAAGAGGGGGCTTTCACGTTATCTGAGAGGAAGATAATTATTTATCAGAATGGAGAATATGTTGCTTGTCACCAGAAACCGGAAGTCAAAAAAAAAAAAAAAGAGAGAAACAATCTTGATTTGGACCAAATATATAGACATATAAATATACCCAACTTTATATATTGAGAGATAGATTCTTAGAAGCTCGAGATAATTCTGACAATTTTTTTTTCTGATTTTACAGAATAATAAATGGTAAACGAATAATCATTGGAACTTACCATTCTTTACGGAAATATACTGGATGCTGTAGAAGAAAAGGATGAGTTTGAAATCAGCCATGTTGGTTACGCTCGTTCGCTGCTGATGGTGACTTTGTTGAATGAACAGATTATTCAAGATGAGATCAGTTTTTATATCTGATTTGCCATGGATTTTTACTTGATTGAATGTCAATCTAATCAATAACCAAGCTTAAAAACGAACAGCCTACGAACGCATACTAGTTGACGTATTCGTCTCTGCCGAGTTTCTCAACTTCCCTACCTTTTATAGCCAAGATTAGAAGTTAAGAATAGCTATAAATATTTTTCATCCAATTATTTTTTTTATTAAAAAAATTAATTCAGGTTTATGATTGTGATCGATATCTATTATGAATGTTCGTCCGTTGGAACAACGAAGGTCATCTGATCATGAAATACTGCGACAATTAAAACTGAAATACTGTGACAATTTTTAAGGAAATTAAAACTTCTGTCAATTCTATAATTTGCGGTATATAGCAGGGTTTTTTTTATTTTGAGTTAAATTGAAATTTTAAAAGTCACAAGATTTGTAATAAATGAGACAAATTATTTTTTCCTTGTTCAAACTTTTCAGCCAAGAGAAAATAAATTGTTTCCCAAACTGAATTCAAGAAAAAACATTCCAAATAAAAAAATCTCGCAACTATTGATATAATAGTTTCCTGTGTTTACCAAATTGTAAGGAGGTGACAGTGATCAGCTTAACGACTCCGACTGACGACATGGATGTCTCAAGTTTGAATCCAGTTCGTTTCACAAAAAAATACATTTACTTAGGATAATCCACGATGTCTTTCTAAAAAGAATCCTAACTATAAAAATATCGGGGAAACCAATGACAACAACAGGATCTTCGGATTCATACGATCAGATGATTACTAAGTCGTATACAATGAATTGTTAATAAAAATAACAATAATTACAAGAATTATATATAATGGATGACACGCGCTGGGAGTTTGTTTAAAAGGGAAGCTGGTTTGTGTAGAACCAGCTTTACTCTCTCGTCTTAACCAACCTGATCCAGCGACAGGTCAGGGTCGAGTCAGCTCATCCTCGTTCAATCATGGGCAACGTCGAGTCTCCTTGCTAGTATGTATGTATGATTTAATAAAAAATATTCACATTAGTCATACATACGAGTGTGTTTAGAGGCGACGAACTTTTAAGTGATAACTCTATTTTCATTAATTGCAGATTTGGCAGTTATCGGTTATTTTGAATCCAGCTTGGTTTGGGAATTCATCATAATGCAAATTACAAATAATACGATCGATTCACTGAGCGAAAACATTTGATGAATTATTTCACGAAAGTGACCTGTCAGCTGGCCACCTCGTCCATACAATTTAACCCCATTAGATTATTTTCTTTGTGGATATGTAAAGTCCCATGTCTACGCTGATAAACAAGACACAAAAGACCAGTTAGGAGAAAACATATGACGCGTTATTGCCGAAATACAGCCTAATTTAATGCGTAGTTATGAAAATTAGACCTCTCGAATGCGCCATATGCCCGACATTTTGCAAACTTTGCTTTTGCATAAGCTGTATCGCCTGAAGAGGTCTCTAGTTACTAAAAACATGCTTATTACTGTGTAGCAATACATTACTGCTTATGTAAAAACAAATAAAAAGTATATATATATATATATATATATATATATATATATATATATATATATATATATATGAGTACATAAAGAGATGAAAATGAAGATATAGAAAAACATATAGTAATATTAATAGATTTATCCATTTATTTAAAAGGGTATACATCAATTAAGGGTGTTGGGTAAGTGGGGACTCTTTATACCATGTTGTTTCGAAGCTTAATGCTTCTCATCAGAATAGTAGAGAAGATGCTAGGCAACATAATGGGGATGCGGCGTCTACCGAAAGTTTGAAATTAGAAGCGAAATAAATTATTGAGGCTGTTTGGGGGAAACTATATTGATCTCTGTGATAAACGAGGAGTGTAGTTTCTAATATATAATTATCACACAGATAAAAAAAATCAATTTTTTTGTTGATAAATAGCAATATTTATTAAAAACAAGTTTACACTCGTCTGATCTTTCTAACCGTTAAATCTTAAAAAAAAAAAAAAAAATCCAAGAAAAAAAATAGGATTGACGGAAGTTTTCATTTTCCTTAAAAATTGCCACAGTATTTCAGTTTTAACAAAAACTGTCCCTGGAGATTGAATAGTCGACAGTGATCAAACATGTGCGTCTTTCTGAATACGATACTCACAATAAACAAACAAGAACATGAGTGAACTCTTTTCCGCCTTCTACAATGGCTCATTTGTTGCGAATGTTAACGGTCACGTGATAGAAATATTTTGAACCGTCGGAAGATGTTTGGGACAACGCATGAACGGAAAAAAGAACGTTGAACTAAAATACCATTGTTCTACAAATACTCCTATTTAGAAGCGTTCTAACCGGAATTTCAGCCTGGATGTGGGGAAAATCCATCTCCCTAAAAAAGCGCCCTTTTAATTAGAACAAAAATTAAAATTGTCTCAGTTTAGAAAGATTTCTCCTTCACCGATGGAGAAGAGAAAAGATTAATTGTAGTATCAGAACATATACTAAACTTTGCTCCTAAGCAAACGGCTCAGAAATGGAAATACAGAGAAAGAATAGCATGATCCTAACCTTTGTTAGAATGACACAGAGAATATTGTAATTTTGAGAGGGGAGGCTTATTGTCACGCATTTTTTTTTTCATTGAGGTGTGGTTCTTGATATTGGATAGAACAATATTGGGCGATAGTGGGCCTTACCAAAAACTACATCAACAATTAATATAACTTAGGTATAAAAGTAAAAGAATGAAGAAAAAATGCAGACGGGCGTGCATGCATTTAAAAATAGAAATAAACGAAACATTGGGAGAATAGAAGGGTCACCATTTAGTAAGAGCTAACTAAAACATAAACAGAGTTTTGTAAATGAAAATTTGAGGAAAATGAGAGTTTATAACAAAACATTTTTATATCTATAATGTTATAAAGTTATCTTATGTCCATTTATGTAAATTCGCGTTTGGTTAGGAAAGTTTAGGCTTAGAAATATATAAATTAATATGTTCACAGTGCATATATGCGTGTGTAAGTAATATACGTATGTGAGTATTTGGCAGCGTGGCATTGTGTATGTGTGTTGGTTTACCTTGTGTTTGTTAGTACATGTATAGCTGTAAATAGCAATTTAGTTCTGTTCGTCTCACTCTTGCTAGTATGGAAGAATGTGTGTGCGAGATGACAGCTTGTATATATGTCAGTCATTGAAGACCCCTTTGTGTCTTGCATCCCACAGTCAAAGGCACATGATGGGTTGTGAAGCATACGTTCTTGGGGTCCTGTTCGAGGTGTGCCAGGTCTAATCTTTTTTTTTTAGGTTTTGGCTGTTTATTTTTTAACTTTATAAAAGTTACTGAGTTCATGTCGGTTTATTATTTTAACATTGTTACTTTTGGAGATTAAAACGATTTTCATTGGTTGAAGAAAATACATTGACTTAACATGTTCCTGTGACAACTAAATTGCTTGTAGAAGTGAAGAGGAGCGCGAGTCTAAACTAAGGCGAGAAAGAAAGAGGGTAACACTACACATTTTATAATAAAGATTGCAATTAGAAATTAATGTTATTAGTGCTTTATTACTTATTTATCTTTGCACTAGTCGTGGTTCGATATAGAGTTATTGTACTATTCAGTCTCTGAACGTTCATCCTATCGAGATTTACCTTCTCTTTGAGAAGTTACTTTATCGGTAATCGCTTGAGGCATTCTAAATGGGGAATGCCAACAGGACTGCTCAGAAATTTTCTAAAGCCAAAGTGTACAAATCTATTCCAATATTTTTTATATACAGTGCCGGCAAAAAGAAAGACCGCACTTGTAATTTTTTTCAAAAACTGCAAATTTAAGCTAAATTTAATGTAAATGTTTAAACAACCCATACCTCATTTGATTCGCCTTTTATTCCTCTATGATTTTACCTGTTCATATTTGAGTTTTAATTGAAATATTATAGGGTTCACGTCAATTTAAAAAAATAACTTCCATTTGAGGAGGCAAGAAGAATGTCCGCAGCAACAAATTCGCTTAAAACCAGCTTAAATTATCGCCCCTAAATCAGTTTAAAATATCCACCAACAGGCAACAAAGCATCTCTAATCGTAATTGTTGTTGTTTCATGTTATACAACGTAGCATTTAGTCCATATGCCACGATTTTCTCTTAGTGATCGTCAGGAGCTCATTAATCTCCACCTTTCTAGTTTATCCAATCGAGAAATCGGCCGCAAATTAAAATGTGATGAGAAAACGGTACAAAAGACTGTGAAAAAGCACCAAAACACTGGTAGTGTTCGTGATGCCTCTAAATCTGGTCGTACTGGAGTTACTTCTAACAGGAAAGACAATGCTTTCAAGATCCGCAACCTAAGAAACAGACTCAAAACGGCTCCCCAAATCTAACAACAGTGTAATCTTGTTAAAAAGTGCTCTCTTTAAGTGTCAAGAACAGATTAAAGGAATTTAATTTGCGAGGATATGTTGCAAGACGCAAGCCAATGATTTCTGTAAAGAACAGAAAGTGCCGTCTGGACTTCGTCAGATGCCATCAAGATCATGACTCTTCATATTGGTCAAAAGTGCTTTTTAGCGACGAAAGCAAGTTCAATAGGCTAGGCAGTGGTGGTAGGCAGTACGTCCGTCGGAGGAAAGACGAAGAATTTAACCATAGGTGCTCAGTTTCAACGCTGCAAGGTGGTGGAGGTTTTGGTGTGGAGCATTATTAGTACCAATAGTCCAGGGCCAATAGTTCGTTTGCAAGGTCGAATTAATTCGACCAAGTACATTAATATGTTGACTGAGCATTTTCTACTCTACTTTGGTCAGAATTTGGATGATAATCCCATCTTCATGCAGGATAATGCTCACATTCATACAGCTGGCAATGTCAAGAGGTTCCTGGAAGAGCATGATATTCCGTGTTTGGATTGGTCTGCACAATCTCTAGACCTCAATCCTATAAAAAACGTATGACATTACATCAAGTAACAGCTATGCAATGATAAAATTTCAAGTTTGGAAAAACTTTGGACAAAAATTAAAGAAAAGTGGGATGCCCTTCCCCCGGAGTATTGCTGCAGTCTAATTCAAGGAATTCCCAAAAGATTGCAGGCTGTCAAATTGCAGAAGGGCTATGCTACTAAATATTAACTAGTTCATTGTGTTCCTGTTGTATTTGTGTTACATTAATGTCCTAAAGTTACATTTAAATAATTTTCCATTGTGCGGACTTTCTTTTTGCCTCCTCAATTTGAAGTTATTTTTTTTTTTAATTAACGTGAACATTAGAATATTTCAATTAAAAGTCAAATGTGAACAGGTAAAATTACGGCCGAATAAAAGGACAATCAAATGATGTAGAGTTTGTTTAAACAGTTACATTAAATTTAGCTTAAATTTGCAGTTTTTTTTTTTTAATTACAAGTGCGGACTTTCTTTTTGCCGTCTGTGTATATGTGAGGGTAGATGTTTCCTTGCTGCCCACCTCAACAAGGATGTAATACAAGGCCAGAAAGGTGGAATGTCCAGCCAGCGCCTCGAATGGATGGGGCATCTGGCCTAGCAGTAATTGTCTTGTTATCTCCATCAGTATTCCCCAGTAGGGGCGCCTCAGGCAATAAGCGATAAAATTGCCCCACCCTAAAACAAGGCCTGGGAAGGTGGACCTCCTAGGTAATATCCAGGCTGTGTACCTCAGTTTGACAGATAGTGGACCGCGTAAATGGCCCATCATCTGTTGGGCTGAATGTCAAGAACGAATTCTTAACTGGTCCTTTCTAAGTCTTCAAGCAGCAAAAGCAGCAGAGAAACTCATCCTCATATATATATATATATGAGGGTAGAGATTTACATTCTTCCCACCTGAGCATTGTGTGACACAAGGTTGGGAAAGTGAGGGTTCAAGAAAGCTTCCCTAAAGGAGGGGCACTCTTGTCTAGCAAAAATTGTCTAGGCATTCCCGTCGGCATTTCCTGGTCGGGGAGTCTCAGGCAGTAAGCAATAAACTTACTCCACTCGAAAACCGGGTGGCAAGGCAAGGCAAGGCCTGGGAGAGTGGACCTCCTGGATGATACCCAGATGGCGTACCTGTTCGACATTTTCTAGCCATTTCCTGGCCCTGCACTTGTCGGGCTGATTGTCAAGAACGGTACTTTTCTATCCAATCTCCAAGGAAACTCATTCTCATATATATGGGGGTATGATTAAAAAAACTTGGAAAGTTTTACTTTTAGACATTGGCGATAGGAACTGACCCATCAAATAGATCCATGTTCTGCTAGCAACCTATCAGAAACCGGAATTGCTCCATAAAAATATTGGATATTTAGAATTGCCGCTCATAATTTTTTGTGTTCACACAAGAAACATCTTTACTCTTTACCTGCAGAATTTTAAAGTCCAAGGCTTGTACAGATTAGCAACCCATCGGAACTCTTCTGAAATTTAACCTACAATTCAAAATTCATAGTGTACTTTCTTTTCAACTTTACCCCTGACCTTGTGACTATCTCCCTGAGAGGTTGGTTGGTTGGTTGTTTTTGGTTTACGGCATATCAACCCTTTTCGGGTTATTTAATGCCGAATCCAAAGATTTTGAAGAAAAATTTTTTTAATAGAATATATTTGTTGTTTTCACGTCGGTTTCTATTTAACCCATAGTTGTGGACCTGGGAGCAATGGTAATTAAAGGGTGGCTCCACACTCCCCAAAGCCCACAAGCTGGGGCCTCACCACTGGATATAGTTTAAGGTCATATCCAGGACCTCGATTGAGAAACTTTTACCCTCTGCAGGGGGGGGGGCAGTCGGCGTATTCTAATGCCCCACCGACAGGGCCTCCCTGAGAGGTAAATATAATTAGTGCCTATTTACTTTTCACTTCATGGGGGGGGGCAAGTAGGACTACAGGTCGGTTTTAAATATGGGGAAAATCCAGATCCTTCAAATGGTGCACTCTGGGTTGGGACAAAAGTTAAAGTTGCCTCCGTCTAGAAATATGTCTTCACTGACTTGAGGATATTAAAAGATGAAGTGTAATATCAGAACAGATTCTTGACTTTGCTCCTAGCCAAATGACCGTGGTTTATGTCGCTTTATTAACAAATATTAAATAGCTGGATATTTTCAATCAAAAAATACTTTTACAATGTGCCCCACTATTTCAAAAGAGGAAGTAATGCCTGGAAACTTACCCTCTTGATTGAACAGATACTACTTAAATGAATAATAATCCGTATTGATTTTTTTTTTTCATAACAAGGTCGATGTTTAATATAGGGAAACGTTTATTTTGAGAAAAAGATTTTGGTACTTGTACAGTTTAACCAAGACATTAAAAAATGAAAATATCGAAAAAAAGGTTATATTGTACGTATCCGTTTTGGACTGAAGATCTTCGGAAAAAAAATTAATTTAATTTGACTTTCAACCCATGCTGCAAATAAATACCCTTTTTACGTTGTTACTGTTGAAAAGAAGTTTGTTGTTTATTTCGTGCTGTGCTCAGTAAATATGTTTTATTAGTGGAAACAAATCACTACTTTACTCAAAAATATCCGCGTGCGGTCTGGAGAAATAGAAACGTGAGCCAAATAGAATGGGCATGTGGCAGAAAGAGACTTTTTAAGCGATGTCAAAACAATTATAACGGTAATAAAAAAAATTTGTTGAAAAAGAAAAAAAAAATTGCTGACCTGGAGTTTTATTTATTTATTTCTTGCCTTTGTTTGTTTGTAACAGTAACGTTGCACGATTAGACGCTCACCAAAGTGTCCCCGCATATCAATGAACGGCTCTACGTCTATGAAAACAGCAATAGAGTAGAGTAAGACACCCAAAATCTCTTCTGACTATAGAAACAGGGCTGCGAAGTCGCTTTTGAACTCTGTTAAGGTAAGAATTTTCGCAAAAGAAGAATGGGAGAGGGTTAATTAGTACCTTCGTAGAAACGATAACAGCATTTTCCATATTTCTTTTTTATAGTACAGTTTTACCATTTATTAAGGACTAGCGAGGGTGCCTGGCGTTTAGGTGGTGTAGTAAGGACACCCGGGAGAATGTCAAAACAACCGTATCGGGGGTGCCCGGGTGTGTGTAGGTGGTGTAGTAAGGAACCCCGGTGTATAGTAACGGAGGGGGTGAGAGCAATGGTAGGCAGAGGTTTTAAAAAAGAAAAAATAGTGGTAGTAGGCTGGAAGGCTCGAACGCGAAGAAGAAAAAAATGTTTTTAAAAAACGTGACGTCGTAGCCGATGTCTCCATCGCGCGACCGGAAGTTCAGAACATTGAAATTAAATGTAGTCAATCGAAAAAAAGACGATGACTTGCTAAAATGTCGGCGAAAAAAAGCGACCCCCTCCTTGTACAAAACTGCTCAGTTGAGGGCGAAGGAATGAATGTTTTTGGCCAATTTTTCGATATTTGTCGTCCGAGGGATGGAGTTTAAAAACGATACTGAAATGGTCAGGATCCGTCGCCTGTCTCGAAAGTTTTTGCAACACCCCCACACACACGCGTGCGCACACACACACACACACACACACACATACACACACATTTTGCCCTTTATATATATAAATAGATAAAAATCACTAGATTGTAAGAATTGATGAGATTTTCATTTGGCTGATGGAACAGCATTACGAAAGGATAAAGAACTATGATGAGCTAGATGTTTTAGTCTATTAAAAACAAGCGAATGATAT
Organism: Euprymna scolopes; assembly: GCF_053919585.1. Taxonomy (NCBI): domain Eukaryota; kingdom Metazoa; phylum Mollusca; class Cephalopoda; order Sepiida; family Sepiolidae; genus Euprymna; species Euprymna scolopes. Next base: position 139,480,688 of record NC_136485.1, read on the forward strand.
AGCTGTAGAGTAGTATGACTTAGAATGAGTGCTTGATGGTTGAATAGTGTTAAATTTGTGCTCATTTTTGCATTAAATACTAAATCCCTATTAAGTACCTATTGATCTCTAACTGTGCATCGAACGGATACCATCGTACTTAGTACGTTGCACCTTGCTATAACAAAGGTAAACACGTTTCAGCCAGATCGGCCCAGTAGTTCCCGAGAAAAAAATGGAATCGACAGACAGACAGGCAGACAGACGGGCTAAGAGAAATATGGTATACATTCAGATTGAAAAGTTGGTGTTAGACTTAAAACAAAACCATGTTGTAATTTGTAAAGAACCATTTCGGTAGGATATTTTTGGAGAGAAACTTTGTCCACCGAACAGTTTTTAAGCGAATAAAAAAGAAAACCAACGTCAAAATAAGTACGAATATATATATATATATATATATATATATATATATATATATATATATATATATATATATATATATATATATATATATATATAGTAATAATGAGATCAAGAAGAGAAAAGTGTAAAAATATAAATAAATAAATAAAAATATAAATAAATAAATAAAACAAAGTGAAACATGTTTTATTTATTTATTTATATTTTTATTTATTTATTTATTTATTTATTTCTGCGGGCGAGAGGGGATATTGTTTATGCGAAAATAAAACGTAAAATAGGAAACCAATTTTCACTCGAGCAGTCATTGTATATCCATTACAGCGTTGGATATCAATAAAGTTGATTCTCATATAATCGAAGATTTGATTTATTTCAATCATGTCACTTATAAATATATTCAATGCGGATGTCACGATGAAAGAGGGAACGGCAACGCAATAAATGCCTGAACAATCGCATTCGAGCGTGATTAGAATCATGTGAGAAAGTGGCATCCTTGCTTGCGGAGTTGACGCTGACTAAATGGTTAACAACACTGGCTTGAAACCTGGTTGGGTCACGTCGCTTCATGAAAGTACTTACATATAAAATGTTGGTAATCTTAGCGTGGTAACTCCTGTAAGTACCCGAAGGTTTTTAGAAAGAATTTGGGCATTTTTTACAGTAGATAACAAAATTTTTAAAAAGGGGGGGGGTAAAAAATAAATATACAACGAATAAATGTTATCAGAGGCAACGTAAGTTACTCTTTTATCTACTTGGGGAAAGGGTTTTTTTTGCGTTGTAACTTATTTCAAAGCGATTATTTACTTCGAAACAAAAGTATTGTCAATTATGTTGAGTTAGAATGAAAAAAATGTCAGTTACCTTACATGCATGTATACCCTCTATAATCGTCCAAAATTCGAAAATTAAACAAATTGCTAGTAGAAACACGCCCTATAAATGTCACTGACCATGCGAAATGTAACGGCTTACCAGCATTTTGTTTTAATTGTTTTATTTCTGAGTGATTATCGAGGATATACAGTTGTACATTTTTCACCTTTGCCTTTTGTTGAGTATTGTTAAAAATACCCAAGGATTCCAACTAGAAAGATTTTTTCCAGAAATGAAACCCAAATAAAACTAAATGCAGAAGTGCCGAAATATGTTTAGATATTAAAATCTAGTTAGAAGAAGAGTTACGAAAAATTTGGATGCATCATATAGCAATGGGTATTATGTATGCGTAATTAACACGGATGTCAGCTTTTTTTATGTATTCGTCAATCGCTATAAAACAAAAGAAGAAGAAATTGCTACTTAACGTAATGTGTTTTACTATTGGGGGGGGGGCGAATTCGGCATAACTGAATTCAATTTGATATCCGGGATATATTTAGAGATGGCATCATTTGCAAACTCCAGCGCCCCGCCCAAGCGGTCATGTCACAACTAAAACAACTAAAATGAAAACTTTCGGCTGGCAATTTTAAAATGTTTACTGCGTCAATTATACATGAGTAGGGGCCTCTTTTTTCTTTTAAGTTCTCATTCACTTTTGACAAGATTTTTCGAGATAATTTACGGCTAACACCTGACCCAACGGACCAGGAGCATTATTCCTGTCGTGAAAAAACCTCCAGCAATATTTTTCCAAATTTTAAAACTTTACTAATTCATAACAATAAAACGGGAGATACCACTTAAACAGTCCAAACAAACTTATAAAATATGTTCAAATCAAAATGGTTTATTCCAGATTTCTTCTCTAAAACAAAACAAGCTATTTGTTACGTTAAAATGAGTGTCACTTATAATAATGCATAACAGACCCGTAAGAGTGGAACATTCGCCTAAACACTAAAACAACATTGATGGTAAACCATGATTCCCACAAAACAAGAAAATCTGTCTGATAGGATGAAGAAAATTCGAACGTGAGCAGACAAGAAGAAAAGAGGCAAACAATTAATTCACCGATTCATGCAATATCCTTCTTTTATTTTTAAAGTTCTCAACATTTTGCCTTTTCTTGCAGCTGTATTTTTCTTTGGTAATGTTTATTTATATTTTTTCTTTATATTGACTCTTTTATGGTAAAAAGCTTAGTCACGGCATCCAATTAAATATTTTGTAACGTGGCCTTTAGGCTCGAACCATGTTCGTTACAGTTCAAACTTCTCTCGGGCCCCCACGCCATCTGGCATCATCAAAAAGGAACAAACAAAATAAATGAATAAATAATAGAAGTTGTTTGTAACCGTTCTTTTTTCCATCTCTCGCTGCCACATGTCCATCTCACCTGATGCGTTACTGTTTCTTCTGATTTCATGCTGGCCACAGCCACCCCTTTCTCACATTCGTTCACATGTCCATCTCACCTGATGCGTTACTGTTTCTTCTGATTTCATGCTGGCCACAGCCACCCCATTCTCACATTCGTTCTACACGCCCATCTCCTTTGGCGCCGACTTTGTTTCTATCCGACCACATGGTGTCCTTTTTCCCTTTTTCTTTTCGTGCCAGCTCCTGCTGCTAATACAATTGTTTGTCATCCATCCTTCCGCCGCTGCTGATATTTTTCCACGCTCTGTTACATACACATACGCACGCACACATACGCACACACATACATATCTCTCTCTTTATCTCTCTCTCTCTCTTTATATCTCTCTCCCTCTCTCTCTATATATATATCTCTCTCTCCCTCTCTCTCTCTCTCTCTCTCTCTCTCTCTATATATATATATATATATATATATATATATATATATAATTATATATATATATATATATATATATATATATAAAGAGAGAGAGAGAGAGTATTGTAGGCTTTCTTATCATTAAAAACTATATAAAAAATGATTTAACATTTTTTATTATTATTATTTTTAGTCCTTCGTTTGAAAATTTTATGAATAAGTCAATTAATCTCCGGTAATCATTGAATCAACTTACTTTCTCGAATTTACAATGGTCCTAAATTTTCAGGGATTATCAGTTGTGTTACAACACTCATTGAAACCCGACCGATAGGAAACGAAAAGGTGACAGATGCAGATTAAGATGTGGTAAAATTTGAGGATATAAAAAGTCAGTATCCCTTTCATTGGCGGGAAGAACTTTTTTTTGTTTAATCGGAGTCATTTTATATGTACGGTTAATTTTATATATATATATATATATATATATATATATATATATATATATATATATATATTATAATGATTACTATAATAATTACTAAACACCTATAGACACTAGTGTTTCATCCTTTCGGGAACCATCAGTGCAGGGTGTCACGACTAATACCGGTTGATAGAACTCTGCAACAGAAGCCACCTCTTACTCCATTAGCAAGGGCCCAATCCATTCGGCCATCGTTAACTGGGAGAAATACTGTTGAAATTTTCTGATTTATTTGAAAATGTTTTTAACATCTGTCAGAGTGATCTAATCATTATATGATGATCTGTACATACGATCTAAATTGATCTAAATTGACCGACTTTATTTCAACTGAAAGCACTCAACGTTAAGAAACGAGTTTCTTAAAGGGGCTGACATAATTATCTACTATAATAATTATTAACTATATTATTTACTATAATTAATTATTAATATACGTATATACAGTGCCACGCAAAAGTATTGGATACATTACATTTTTCTTCATAACTTTAATTAGGGGTCAAGATTTTACCTATAATTTGGTCAGTATATTCTTATTACTATTCTAAATTATATTTGGAGTAGTAATTACAAAATCAAAGTTTAGAAAGTTTATATTAAAGGAAAAATATGAATTAACAAACGCAAAAGAATGGATACACTTTTAAAAAATTATTTTTCTGAAATAAATTTAAATTACTTTTGCTTAGCGTATTGCAATAATGCAAACGAGTTATCACTGACCAATCAGAGAGCTTTATATTAAAATAATTTTATAAAATTCTTCCAGTTTGGCCTCACTCCTTCAAAGTCAACCAGTTCATTTATAAAAATGCCTAAAACTAAAGAGTTGTCAATAGACATTCGTCAAAAAATCATTGATAAGCGCAAAGAAGGAAAAGGGTATCGAATAATATCAAGGGAACTTAATCTACCACTTAGTAAAGTTGGAAACGTTATTAGAAAGTTTAAAACCCTGGTGAAGCTGTTGCAAATATTCCAAGATGTGGTCGGCCAAGGAAATTAAACGAAAAAAAAATCAAGGTGGGTAAGCAGAAAGGTACAAAAAAAAACCCTTTTCTTACTCGTGTTGAAATTCAAACTAACCTCAGAGAAGCTGGGATTAATGTGAGTAAGGATACAATCAGTAGAGTTCTAAATCGTGCAGGTTTTGAATAAAGGTCCCCAAGAAAAGTTCCATTATGCTTAAACATGTCAGATCACGTTTGAATTATGTTAAAATATATGGGGAACAATCCCAAGAATTTTGGAACAAGGTAACCTGGTCAGACGAAACGAAAATCGAAATCTTTGGAAGAAACACAGCAACACATGTATGACGTAAAAATGGCACCACCTATAACAAAAAGAATACCATTCCTACGGTAAAGTTTGGCGGTGGTTCGATTATAGTATGGGGTGTTTTTCATCCAAAGGTACTGGTGAACTAGAAATCATCAATGGTAGAATGAATGGACGAATGTACAGGGAGATTTTGGAGAAAAACCTCCAGAAATCTGTTGATTTGTTGAGACATAATAGCAATTTCGTGTTTCAGCAGGACAATGATCCCAAGCATACTATACTGTCAAACTAACCAAAGAATGGCTTAGAAATAACTGAATTGACGTTCTTATTTGGCCCAGTCAGTCTCCAGACCTCAACCCAAATGAAAATGTACGGAAAATATTGAAGATCAATGTTCACAAGAGGAATCCACAAAATATTCAACAACTAGAACAGTTCTGCAAAGAAGAATGGCGCGAAATACCTTCATATCTTTGCAAAAAAACATGTGTGTAACTATAGAAAGCGATTGGAAGCTGTTGAACGCAATAAAGGCTATGCAACCAAATATTAAATCAATGTATCCAATACTTTTGCGTTAGTTGATTTATATTTTTCCTTTAATATAAACTTTCTAAACTTTAATTTTGTAATTACTACCACAAATATTAGTTAGAATAGTAATAGGAATATACTGACCGAATTTTAGGTAAAATCTTGACCCCTAATTAAAGTTATGAAGAAAAATGTAATGCATCCAATACTTTTGCGTGGCACTGTATATATATAATAATAATAAATCAGATTAACGTAGACTAATTATGCACACAAAACCATCAATGCAGAACAGGTATAACACCTCTTCTTTCGCCTGATCAACTACGTCGTGGCTTTTGAGACTGATCAATTGTGTAATGATGTACAACCTTTTCTTTTCTCTTGTATCATCTGACACGCATCCATAGAAAAACAAACGTGATCCTCTAAATGCATTGTTTCCCTCGTTCGTCTATTGTGTTTTCTTATGACTTGGATCATGTCTAATATTTCTGTTTCGACCCGTATCTACCTGCGCTCACGCGAATGCGTAAACGACATCGATTTGCCCCTTTTGAAATCGCATAAATCGTCAATCTCATTATTCTATACAAACAGGGTTATCCAACGCTGTCCGGTTGGATGTCTACCACAGAATAAAAGTTCAACTGAGTGCGTATAATCCATCTGGCAAGTAAATAAAAGAAACAAAAAACGGGAAAAAATATAACCCAGCAGTAATTGGTTGTTTGTTTTACGGCATATCAACCCTTTTCAGGTTATTTAATGCCGAATCCAGTTATTTTGAAAGTTTTTTCATCGAATATATATATATTTAATTTTTTTCATCGAAAATTTTTTTCATCGAAAATTTTTTTCATCGAATATATATATATATATATATATATATATATATATATATATATATATATATATATATATATATATATATATATATATATATATATTTAGGTCGGTTTCTATTTAACCCATAATTGGGACCCTAACAGGTACTACCACTCCGGATCAGAGTGGACCTGGAAGCAATGTCAATTAAAGGGTGGCTCCACACTCCTCACCATTGGATATAGTTTAAGGTAATATCCAGGACCAACCCAGCAGTAAGTAAACTATTAAAATACAAAAGCATCAACATGCTAAAAATATTTTAAACTAGCAGTACCCGCTAACCGACGTTGCTCGGTGGAAGCGTGCCCCCTCTCGAAAAAATATTAAAGTAAGGTTGTTGTTGTTGGTGGTGGTATTGTTGTTGTTGTTGGTGGTGGTGGTGGTATTGTTGTTGCTTCCCAACCCCACCTCCTCATGTTACAAACGGCTTTTGGAATAGACACCCCCAACTCATGGTAAGAACAATCATCGGAATGTCAAGAACGGGTAGAGAGAGGTGGTGTAGTAAGGATAATGAGCAACCCCCCCCCCAGCCAGTGGTGCCAACTGAGATTTTTAAAAATCCGCTAAATCAGTAGTCTTCTTGACCTAAAATGCAGCAAACATCAGTGTTATTGTTTTTCCCATTTTCCTTGTTAAAACTCAATCATGTTCTGCAAAGCCAAAAACAAAGGCAACAATTTTTATCTCCATAACAACGAAGCCATGCAACATTAATAAATATTAAAGGATATAACTTAAAGTATAAAACTTTTTTTTCAAAATTACTGGATTTAGCATTAAATAACCCAAAAGAGGATTGATATGCCGTAAAACAAAAGGACCAAGGAGCAGAGGTTTAAAAATGAACCACCAGCAGTGTCTCCTGTTCTTCATATCAGCAATTGAAAAATAGCATGTTTTAAGCTAATGAATATTTCATATTCTAGCTTTTATGTTTTAGCAACTCCGTGTTCGGATATATCTTTGCTATAGAGGTGGTCACCATTTTGTGTGGTGCATTATCATGAATATCACAGACGCGGATCGAAAGAAAACATCATGACAATTGCTAAGAAACAGTTGGATTTATATACATCTTGTATCAGCCGGGATCAGTTTTTCTCAACTTTGGTTATCTATCAAGAACAGGTGCATCAACGTGATTATGCAGTACAAGATCGGAAATATTAGGCGCTGTATGTCATCTATCTTAACTTATAACCGGGATTATATATATATATATATATATATATATATATATATATATATATATATATATATATATATATATATATATATATATATATATATATATATATGGGAGGGTTATAGGAAGAGAATAAAACCAATTCTTTAAGAGAGGACTTATCTGGATAATACAAAGCTATATATATATATTTATTATTGGATTTTATTATAAGTATGTCAAGAAAAGGTAATGAGTTATTGTTTTCTGTTTCATCGGTAAACTTTATGGAAGGTTCGACTGAGTTTAACAGCGCCAGCCTCCCCCCTCCTTTTTGAATTTCCAACATCAATTTTCCGTTTCTCTGAAATAGAACTCCGTCACACTATGCACGTGAAACATTTTCAAATATTTTGTACTGGTATATTTTTTGGTTTCTTAATCTCATTCATCCAGAGGAAGTCTCGAAATAAAGACGAAACGTTAATGAACACATAATACGGTTTGTTCCTTTTTATTTTCTCTCTCTCTCTCTCTCTCTCTCTCTCTATATATATATATATATATATATATATATATATATATATATATATATATATATATATACACACACACACAGCGTGTCCAAAAGATCAAGAAGAGTTTAGAATCTTTGTGTTTTTACCATTAATGATTATTTTCTTTTCTATTTCAGATATTTTACAGATAATATTTCGGGAATTAATTATGCAGCATTAAACAAAGTACGCAACTTGTTAAATTATTTTACCAAAATCAAGGGTAAATTCTTTTGACTCGAAGCATAAATTTCGATACGCAGAGCAAAAGTATATATTTATTATTAAAAGTAGTAATCTACAGACACGCGTGTTTCGGAGTCCTACTCCTCTTCGGCGTAGCATGACTGTTGTTGGGATTCGAACCCCGGATCTTAGGTATTTCAGTCCAGCAACCTAACCCATTTCGCTATGATGCTATAGACAATTTGCTGTTTAGCTTTTATCGTTTATTTGTTTACGTAGTTTTTGTTGTTGATTTTTTAAACGCTATTAAGGTTAACGACTCCGCCTCGGAGATCCGGTGTTTTTCTTAGAAAGTCGCCCATTTTTTTATTTGGACGTATTTTTTATTTATTTATTTATTATTTTTAAAAACAGTAATCTTCGGACACACACACACACACACACACACACATATATATATATATATATATATATATATATATATATATATATATATATATATATATATATATATATATATATACACTTTTGCTCTGCTTACGAGGGGCGTGCAATAAGTAATGCCCCTGACCCACTTCCAGTTGTCTGATCTAGCTGAAATTTTACATGTGCAATGATTTATATCTCTACGGGCTATGTGGCAAATTCAAGCTCTGAACTAATTGTGGTTTCTGTTTTACAAGTGTTTGAACTGAGTCAGGTGTGAAATGGAGCCTGGTGAATGTCGAGTAGTGATCCGGTTTTTGTACTTGAAAGGAAGCACACCACAGGAGACGTTTGATGAAATGAAAGAAACTTATGGTAATAAGGCCCCATCATATGACCTTGTAAAACGCTGGCATCGTGAATTCAAACATGGCCGGAAGTCTGTGGAAACAGCTCCCAGACCTGGTTGCCCCCCCCCCTTCTGCCATTGATGAGGCATCTGTCCGTCAAGTTGAGGCTGCCATTTTGGAAGATCAGCGTATTACTATTCGCCAAATAGCCCAAGATGTCAAGATTAGTACAGGGTCTGTGGAAACTATCATTCATGACCATTTGCATATGCATAAGGTGTCTGCTTGATGGATTCCCAGGTTGCTTACACCATTCCAGACGCGAGAACGCGTCGAGTGCTCGGGGATGAATTTGGAGATGTGTCAAAAAGATGAGTCAAAGTTTTTCAAAAGACTGATTACACAGGATGAAACCTGGGTCCATCACTATGATCCAGAGACCAAAGCCCAGTCAATGAAGTGGAAGCACTTGGACTCACCACCTCCAAAGAAGGCAAGGATGCGGCCCTTCCCTGGCAAGGTCATGCTCACAGTCTTCTGGGACCAGGATGGAGTAGTGATAACAGATTTCCTGGCAAAGGGTACCACGATTACAGGAGCCTATTATGCTTCACTTTAGAGGAAATTAAGGGAAGCTATCAAAATCAAGAGGCGGGACAAGATCAGCAAAGGTACCCTCCTCCTGCAGGACAATGCTCCGATCCACAACCCGCTTGTCACCAGATCAGAAGCACGGGCGTGTGGTTATGAAATCCTTCCCAATCCTCCCTACTCTCCTGACCTTGCACCCCCTGACTTTCACCTCTTCCGAGCCATGAAGTTGTTTTTGAAAGGAAAGCGTTTTACAGATGATGCAGCCTTGATTTCTGAAGTCACGTCGTGGTTGGAGGACCAACCTGGGGTGTTCTACAAAAACGGTCTCCAGAGCTGCATCAAACGATGGGAGAAATGCGTAACTCGAGGTGGTTCCTATGTAGAGAAGGACTAATAACTGTGCCAAGTTTCGTTGCTCTACTGCTATGGGAAGTGGGTCAGGGGCATTACTTATTGCACGCCCCTCGTATATATATATATATATATATATATATATATATATATATAAAGCTGAACGTCTGTGTATGTGTGTGTGCGTGCGTGTGTGTGGTCACGAATAGGCTCCTATATGGTTGACTATTTTAAAAAACTGATTACATATAATGATAGAAGATGTATCGAGGATCAGGAATGGGTATGTTTGATCTGGCAGAACGTTGGTTCATAAAAATTGTGGGGTCTGCGTTCGCGCCTGGCCCCCAAAGTATGGAAATAAAAAATGAAAGAAAAAACGTTTACAAGGGGTTTTGATATAGATGTACATAAGAATACTTTGATGTATGTTTCAACTTAAATAGTGATAGTATAATAAAATTATGGAGTCTGCGTTCGCGCCTGTACTCCATGGTAATATGGCACAAACTTTAACAAAGACTATTCATATCTATTTGCGTAAGTATACTTTGATAATTACGTTTCAGTTTGAAGGAATATGGTATAATAAAATTATTGGGTGTTCGTTCGCGCCGGACCTCCATAGAATGTAAATATGTCACAAAGTTTAACAAGGTTTTTTAAAAGGGTGAGGGTCCACAATAACACCTTAACTTTAATCTTAATTTATGTTAGCTTTTATTCATTTTTTTACTTAAATCATATTGTGTCGAATAAATTCACCTCATAAATTCACGTTCTTATTAAAGTGAAAGCCAAAAAAAAAGTCGGAACTTTAGACAATTCTTGACACAAATTTTGCATAACTCTGCTTTTTTCCTTCTCCACTTCTACGTGGCACTCTTTCAAAAATAAATAAATAGATAAATAATAAAAATAAGAACGTTACTTGTTATCGTATCAAAAGAAGGAAAAAATCCTGCTCATGTGGTTACGTGTCTTTTTAAAAACATTTACATAACCTTTTTATTTTTATTTATATATTTGTTTAAGCTTTTTTTATCAATGTACTAGAAGGAATTCAGTTTTCTGCGTGTTCTTTACATTACAATAGGACAACCCTGAATCCAACGGCGCAATACTACATCGTTCAATACTGTAAAACTGAAACGAAGCTGTTCTGCTTGAAAAGGGCGCCATTTTCTTCTTATTCATATTTATGTCGATTCTTTGTTTTAAAAAACTAAAGTAATTATGTGTTTACTTTTTTAATATCCCATTTTGCTGTTTCGGAATATTTTACTAAAGTAAGTAAAGCTTCATTATTTTTCAAAACTGTTTTTGTGTCTTTGTTTTTCGATATTTCGTCTATATTATTTAGTAAGAGTGTTTAGCAGAAAAGCCAACAAATGACTACCTGAAAAAATAAATATACAAGAAATAAATGTTACCATAGTCAATAAAAGTTCAGTTCATGTTTTTTTTTTTTTGAAATAGTTTTAATGCTCTTTACTTGAAATAATTTCAACGAACCGAAATTAAAACGAAATTTGAGGCGATAAGCAATTAAACGCATTTTTATATAAACTACACATGCCATAATCAAATATTCCTCAAGCACAAACTAACGGAAAACATTAAAATATGTTTATAAATATTCCTTACATTGACGGAACTCTTTTAAATTGTTAACACAGACTGCTCAGGTACCCCGCCTTCAAATTGAAAACGGGGCTCTTCATTTCAAAGCCGCTGTCATTTTGATTTTTTTAACCGGTTCGTGAATTTAAAAAAAAAATTTACAAACTACTTAAAAATACAAACCAATGAACTTTTCTACCATAAAAGTAACTTTTCTTGACTATGATAACATTTATTTTTGTATATTTATATTATTATACAGATAACATTTTCTCTTTGTAAGGAAACATCATTTTGTGGGTCACTTTTGGCTGCGAATGGAAACAAAGTTGATATAAAAAAATATATTTTCGCGAAAATTATCTTTACTTTCATTATATTTTACTTAGGGTAAAATTTTTGAGTATCAAAACCTATCTCTTTACAACCCCCACCTTTTCATAACCTATCATACTTTCATCAATCACAGTCCATTTTCTGTAGGCTGTTTTTGAACCCAGTCAACGACGGATACTTCTGCTATTATATATATATATATATATATATATATATATATATATATATATATATATATATATATATATATAAACGTAGCCAAATGGAATATTAAAATGCTCAGATTTTTCGTTCTATTGGACGAGGGACAAAACTATATGAAAATTTCAGGGGGGGGGGGAGATTATAATACTATTCTATGGTTAAAATTCCATGTCAATAGGTAAAAAAGAACCTATTTTTTAACCAATTTGTCTACATTATATATATATTGTGGTCTGCATGCCAGCTTCAGTTTTGCTGCTTCGGTTTCCTCCCCTGTGGCATTGTCAGGCCACTAGCATATATCTATATAATTATAAAACTCAAAAGACCTTGTAACGTGTGTTGTAACCCCACATCCGGTTTACGACTTCCGGTTGCGCATGCGTACATAATCATAAACCCATTACAGTGTAAACAAATAAACACAAATCGCTACTTTTGCAGAATTTGACCTGCAACGTTATTATAAACGTTATTATTTAGGAATTATTATTTAACATCGGAAGGGTGGGAATGTTTTGCAACTATTCTGTATTACAACTATACTGTCGCAATTTTCTTACAAATAAATCAACTTTGACCCGTTGAGAACCATAAGAACAATTTACAACGGCCATTTCTAAACCGCCTTCCTTTTTTTTTAATTTATTCTTTTTTGTTTTAATACACCTTTCTTAAAAATATTCATACATTTTCTCCTACACTACCAAATATAAATAAATAACCCCGAAAATATGTTTTTTTAAATTGCGTTACAAATAAAAAAATCAATAATAAAACGTATTTTTTTTCTGTGTACATTTTCAGCGTCCCAATTGTTTTTTTGTTTTTATCGCGTTTAAATTATCCAAATAAACAATTGTTAACACTTTTTTTTACATCGTTCATTTCCGTATTACGTTTAAGTTATTTTAACGCAATTTTTTTTCGCATTTAAATTATCCAAATGAACAAGTGTTAATACTTTCTGTTTTTTTTTACATCGTTCATTTCCGCATTGTCTTAATTAGTTTTATTGACCTTATTATTAAAATATAAATTAAATATTTGACCCAATGAGTCATGAATGTTTGTTTAAAATAAATGAAAAAAAAGTTGCATTTTATTTTCATTTTCTATTTAAAAAGCCATTCTTAACATGGGGAGAGTGTTTTTAACTATTCTGTACTTTCAACTAACAATTTCATTTAAAAAAGATATATCAAAATTTGAATTTAACTTGAAGTATTACGGTATCTGTTCAGTGCACATTTACCAATAAGTATGGCAAACCACTTATAATTCAATGTCTGTAAGTTTTGTTGTTTTTTTCAAAAATAAACAATTATAAACAGAATGACTCGGAGAAATCTATCTATATTCTTTTTTTTTTCATTTTAATATACTTTCATAGAAATGTTTCTATTATGTCACAAAAAACTATCTTCTTTATGTCACAAGTGTCACGCTCATACATTAATTCCATAGCTAATATAACATACTGACCCAACGGGTCACTGGTAGTCCAGTATATAATATATATATATATATATATATATATATATATATATATATATATATAATACTGATTTCAAAAATTAAAAAGTGACATGGCTAAAATCGAAGCCAAAGTAGTTAATGTTCAGCTATATTCCTTACCGCTTGAGCTAAATCAACAGATATGTAAGCAAGATTTAAAATTAAGCTATTTGAAGGTTTTTTGTTGTTGTTTTTTTTAATGTTCTTCCTTTGAAGATTGTAATGCTGGGTCTGGAGCAGCCAAACCAGCTGCCAACATTGCCCCGCTTTTTATTGAATCCAATTGAGAGCTCTTTTTAGTATCCTCGCTGTTCCCTTAAGTGCAGTTGTCTGGATCTCTTTTGCACTTGGTTCACCAGGAATATTAGTTAGGTGAATGAAGTTGCACATGTGCATAATAATAGAAATATAAATGAATATTTTGCATTTCAACTTTCCGACATATTTTTGTGCGCAATATTTATCCATCGAAACAAAGAGTGCACTCGTTATAAATCATCCTTTGTGTATGATTACTATTTTCCTGCTAATTGCAATGTTATGTGACCAGTAGTTTAAAGGTTTATAACTTAAATATTTAAACACACATACATACATACATAAATACATACATCTACTGTTTTATTTATATAAGTAAACGATTTAGAATAGATGCTATAAACGATTCGAAAAATAAAAACGTCAATTCAAACTTTATCAATATAAAGGATTTATTTTTAACTAGTATTTCAGCCCGGCGTTGCCCAGGTGTTTGGAGGTGTATGTTGAGCAAAAAAAAAAAAAAAAAAGTGGTAGTAGAAAGGCAGGCTCGAACCCGTACCATGAAGGAGGAAAAGAACGGGGGAAAACGTGACGTCTTTGCTTTACGACGACCGCCAAACCGGAAGTGGTGTAGGTTTAAACTAAAGCTAGAAAATCGAAAAGAGAGGATGACTTTCGAAAATATCGGCGAAATAAGCGACCCCTCCCTGTAGAAAAGAGCCCAGTTGAGGGTGAAGAAATTAATGTTTTTAGCCAATTTTTCGGTATTTGTCGTTTGAAGGGCCGGGCTGCTAAACGATACTGATTTTGTGAAAATCCGTCGCCTCTGTCGAAAGTTTTAGGTAGACATGCAAACATACATACATTTATATATTAGTAGCTCAAATTTTCGACCCAAACCGATTAAAAAGCTTGCCCTATCTTTGAATACCTTTTATGTAAAATTTCAAATGTTCAGACCAAAAATTGTCTGAGTAATTTGGTAGAGACCGCAGAGGGCAATTTTTTTTTTTTACTTTGACCCCTCTTATGACCCGTTAACATCTCAATATCCTGTATATCAAATTTCGAGTCTGTAAACTGAAAATTGACAGGGCTATTGCGTAGAGAAATGTACACAGACAGGCGCACACACACACAGACTTTCACTTTTATAGATATATAGATTAAATTTTAAAAACTATATGCCAGAATTCCCCCCCCCCCGTAATAATAATAAAGGGTTGGGTTCGAGACTCCTAACAAACGGTTCCCCAGTTCGATACAAAACGCCTGATGAAAGCCGGAGGGCAAAACGGCCGAAACGTTGTGACTATAACAACCAAGATGAGGAAGTCAGTCCGACAATCTCAATAAATGAAAACACCTCATCTCAAAAAATAAATAAGTAAATAAATAAAAAAATACAGACAATTAATATGCCAGAATGTTTTTAGATGAAGATTGATAATTCATATTATTTGGTTTATTTAGACAACTGTTCTCATTTTGAGTGTTATTTTCACAACGTTTCAGCTGATGTAACCTCAAACCTTCTTTAGGTGTATCTTGTCAAATATAGGGATCTTTCTGTAAAACTCAGGAATCTTTCCGCCAAATTTGGCAATCTGCACGGAATTTTGAACCCTTATTTAATCCACATACAACTGAATTCTTACAAAGTACTTTATCTGTTATGCTGCGCGTCCTTACGCAAAGACACTCTTGCAAGTGACACTTTTCTGGAGGTTGAAGTTTCAATCCTCAGTGCAGTTGATACTCAGAATACAAATGCGAATTACTTAGGACTTCTACCCGGTCATGGCTGACGGAAGACGAACATGCTACTCCCACGGATTAAATAAAGGGTTCCATTCGAAATTCCGTGCAGATTCCAGAGTTCGACAGAGAGATTCCCGAGTTTAATGAAATGCACCTGAAAAAAAAGCGAAAGTTATATCGATCGAAACGTTGTGAAAAAAAAACACTCAATATGAGAACAATACTCCTAGTAGTCCAAATAATCTATATAACTAAAATAGTAGATGTATTTATGTGCGTGTTTCTGTGTGAAAATATTTAACCGATAAACTCTTAAATTGTTCATTTCAACTTGCCATCATATTTGTATTACTTTTGCGCATACGCAAATTCATTCATAGCTTGAAGTAGTTTAATTTTAAATCTTTCTTATCTATCTGCCGATAACTCAAACGGTCGGGAACGCGGCTGGAGAGCTAAATCTCTTAGTTTTGACATTAGCTGATGGCATTCATGTCATTTTTTTTTATCTTTTGAAATCATAACTATATATTAGGTACAATATAATATTCAGTCGAGAATTGGCTCTGTAATAATAAATACGAAATCTGTATGAATTAAAATATATTTAAGCGTATATTACAAACTTCCCTTCGCTGCTAGTATAAATTAAAATTCTTTTTTTTTTTTTTAACAAATGATTTGGATTTTTAATATAATCCTCTCTAAAACAACGGTTTACAGTTTGACCTACTTTAACTTACTTAAGAAACCAAACAACTTAAAGCATAAGTATGTTTTCAGATGCGTATCATCATTTTGGAAAATCCAATAGTTAAAAATTTTTTACTTTTATTTTTTATGGCCGTCGAGCGTCTTATGCCTGTTGGCCCACTAATTACTCCAGTCGTCTCCAACCTTTTTACATGGCGGCACGCTATTGAGATTTTTTTTTAGTTTTCGTGGCACATCTATCACAAAAAAAGTACATATTTTCTACATATAAAGCTTTTTTTTTTTTTTTTTGCAAAAGTAATAAAAGCAAAGAAGATTATATAAAAAAATTTTTAGTTACATAAATCAACATATCCTGTATTCAATATCTGGTATAGAAAAATAATAGTGAATGTCAACAGGAAAGTTGTGCCTGGTGTTTCTTTAACTAGTGCTGCAATTTGTGAGTGATTGTGAGAGAGACACACTCTTAACTCTTGTTCGGGTTTGTAAAATAGTTCACGTTTTTTATTTTTAATGTTTTTTTTACATAGAAGTCGCCACTTATCAAGACCCGAAGGCCACTCGAGAATAAGGGCTAATGAGTGTACAGTAGTCAATGGGGCGATATCGTAGCAATCGTTAGTAATTAGTAGTGGAAATTTAATAAATTTGATTGCTTAAGGGGACGGCTTATCAAGAATTTGTTTACATTGGACTTGAAAACGACCAAACTGTAGTCAGCTGAAAAGCAGACAAACTTAACAGAGTTCCGCAAGCGTACAGTTCTAAGAAAGAAGCTCTGTTCGTGGAATCTACGTTTAGGTTTAGGCACAGATAAAGAGTGGGGGAAATTATTGACAGCGGTTTTAGCTAGACGAGTGTCTTTTTTCCTAATAATTTGGCGAGGGGGGGGACCATAGGTTGGAGCTCAGATAAGCACTTAGCATGAAAATATCGATAAAGCAGAGACAAGTTAGCAATGTCTTTTTATGTGAGAAGATCCCAGTTCACATAGGTATGAAGTTGAGAATTTTTTTTTTTTACTTAGAGGTGAATATTCTTTTAAAAGCTGAATTAGTTTGATTTTTTTTCTTTTTTCATGTTTATTTAAGAATCAATTTGGTGTCGAAATTGGGTCTGTATTATTCAGCACCGATACCGATTCCCGATACTTTGAAAAACTTTAATATTCCGTTAATAATTAATCGTCCCATCACCAATAAAAACCATAAAAATGCTGACCAATTAGCATGCACGAAATGTTTAGATTCCAGAAATTCGGAATTTTTTTTTTATTACGCTGTGTCATCATGATTAAGAGATTAGATTTCTTTATTAAACAAAATGAAATTAAATAGCTTCTAGCTATCATCACTTTGCCGCACACCAGTAATCATTCCGTGGCACATTAGTGTGCCGCTGCACGGTGGTTGAGAACCACTGCTCTAATCTTTTCCCGTAATCTCTACGTATCAGCCCGACCTACCCTGCTCGTAAGCATAAACAATCGTTGTATTCACTAGTCTTTTTAATTCTATTGCTATCATTCAAGAGTGTGATGGGAAGAATTAGGAGTGGATAGAGTAAGATCAGGAAATTTCTACTTTTACTAACCAGCAGAGTGTTACCATTGTCAACCTAAGAAGACTATTAAGCATGTGTATGCAGTGTAATGATGTGTAACGCCACTCCCAGTGTATTTTGACGCTAGTAACGGCTTTGAAAAGTTCAAAGAACCGCGTTAACAATCAATATAAAAGTAGTTTAATTGGCTAATGAAAAAGATAGATAAAAATATTAATATTAAAGTTCTCATTTTTTTAGTTAAGTTCTTTTTTTTATATCGTATTCATCGGACTATTGTTCTCATCTGGATTGTTATTTGTGCAACGTTTCGGTCGGGTTGTCCTTCGACAGTCCTCGGGCATGATGGTTGTGGTTTGAGAAAGAAAAGAGAAAAGTTACTAGCTCCGTAGATATTTTCGTAGATATTTTATTCTTGAATACGAAAATATCTGTTGCAGGGTTGAATGTCGGTGACAATCGACCCTGCAGCTAAAGATGACGCAGGCAAGAAAAAGGCGAACGATAATGGCAAAGAAGAGATGACAGACGCAGTTGATACAGTCGTAAACGAACACAAATCCGCCCAGGCTTATTTTCCGAAAAACAAATAAAGCCTAAGATCTTAGGTTGAGAGTTGGAGTACTGCTTGTGTTCGAACTGGAGCGGCTTCGTAGTAGTCGCTGGAAACTGCAGAAAGGTGTCGTACCAGTTGCGGGAAAGTGCTGGAAATGGCAAGAGGAGGAGACGATTTCGCAAAGATAGATAATGGCTTTTTGTGGAAAAAGGTAGGTGTGTGTGTCATCTGGTATGAGCCGACGATGAGTATCTAGCTGTTGCGTTGGGTTAAGCTGCTAACGGGACGAACCTCACCGCTCTAGCCGTTTCTGAGTGCTTGTTGAAAACCCCTCTGTATTTATACTCTTCCTGCGGACGTAGTTGTAGACAAGTGGCCCCCGGCCTTAATCGTCATTTTCGTTTTTAATTTGAGTTTGTTTTCATGTATTTACGTACTCTAGGGAGTCATCTGTCTGGGGGTAATGTTTGCTTGCGTTTATCAAATTGAAGCTGATAAAGTCGTGGATGTATCCGAGTAGGAATGTACTCTTACAGTGTTCCATATGTATGTGCCAGAGGGACGTCGGCTGTGGTATATATGCTTTGAATTTTACTTTTTTTATGAGTTTTTTTTTGGGGGGGGGTGAAACCGCCATATATCTACAAAGCCAGTAACTTTTCTCTTTTCTTTTCCAAACAACACCCAACATGCCTGAGGACGGTCGAAGTCCATTCCGACCAAAACGTTGCACAAATAACACTCAAGATGAGAACAATAGTCCAATCAATACAAGTAACATAAAAAAAACATGAATGTTATGAAAAGATCACTAATTGGCAAGTGCTAACTCAATAACAGGAATTTGGAGGAATAAAGCGAGAAAACATGAGTCAACGAACAAAATATATTGCAAACCGGATTCTCATAAATGTCTGATACGGCTGGACTGAAAAATTATGCAAACCGCCGGAATGTGATGAGCGCTTAAGTTGATCAGCCAATCAGAATGTGACAACAAACATGATCAACCTATAAGAAGCCGAGCAGGCGGCTTTTTATAAATCGAAAGAAAAGGGAGAAAACTTTTTTAGTTATTAATTTTAAATCATGGAGTAATAAACGACAATTAATCTAACTATGCTGGCCAATTTAGTACAGATACCGGAGGAAGTCGTAGCGTATTGTTAACAGAACAAAATGATAGTATCTGAAATGAGGTGCTAGACATTGCCACAAAAGAATATGAAGAAGAGGATGGCTCGAATCATACCGTTACCGATTGGAGGAACTAACCCTAGCCCTAAACCTTAACCCTAAACCTAAACCTTTACCATGACCTCCCACACGCACCAAAGAAACATTAGTTTTTAATCATACAAAAAAATATTTCTACTTATTTACACAAATAAAGCAATATTTATCTATAAAACGGCGGGTTGTTGTTAGATTTTATTTTATTGCGTTTCCATTTTATTTATTTATTTATTTATTTATTTATTTTTTACTGTAATTCGTATCTGATAAATATTGTTATTTTCTGGTTTCTAGCATTTTTAAATTTGCTCGATAGCACTCGGCATATTCCGGCGGCTTACGTCATGGGCCGGGCAAATACGAGCAGACATTTACAGTAACCGGGTCTTTAATATGCACTAGTATGCATACTTATATCAAAAAATTTTACAAATATGTAGAATATACTTTGAAAGACCAAAGATAGTTGAGAAGTTTTAAAGTACTTGAATAAGAACTAAGCAAGAACGTCAGAAATAAATTAAATGAGTTATTGATGTGAAGATTTGCTTAGATTGGTCATTATTATAACTGTTGACAATATAGAAAGTGTCAAAAAATGTGAAGAAACGGTTAAAAAGATGTAGAATGACAGATACATTTCATATATTAATAGTTTTCTTACGATAAACTATATACGCAAACGAGTATGACAATAAAATAAAAAAGGGCTACCCCGTCCAGCAATACATCAAAAAGTATTTAATTTTCCCCAAGCTCGTCCTTTAAGTCATAAAAGAGACGAAAAAATTAAAAAAAAATTTTAGCGGAAAAAATAGCATGCGACTCCGTCTTAATGAAAATTATTGTTCTTAACACAAGACTCTCAGGTTGTTCGAATGACGTACCTAACTATCACACAAATAGAGAATCAGCAGAGTAGTTGTCGTTTTTAGTTGTACACTTGTCGTGCCTTAATTTGTCCTAAATTATTAGTAAAACACGAAAATTTTATCAAATCATCGGATGTTAAAATATTGAAAGTTTTTGAAGCAATTTACCTAAAATAATTTTATAAAGAAAAATTAAAACAGGATTATATTAACAAAATTAGTTTATAGTTTTATAACAATTTCATTCAATTTGTAATTTAACGGCGATATATAACTATATGTGAATTCAATCTTTTTCTTTTTTAATCTTTTGTTGAAACATGAGTTATTATAACTGTTGGCAATAGAGAAACGTGTCGAAAAAATATAGAGAAAAGGTTTAAAAGATGTGGGATGGCATATACATTTCTTTTAAATCTATAAAGACAATAAACGAGTGTGACAACAAAGTAAAATAGGGCTTCTCTATTTGTTACGTTATTGGTTCTCCGAAAAATGCCGGGTAGCCTGGTCAGTCTTTAGTTAATAGGTATATTTCGATAACAGAAAGGAATGTTTGAATAACATAAAGAATGTTATCAAAGCGGATTAGGTATTTAATGATAAAATAATTATGTTAAACTACGTACCAGGAATGTTAACTTGGTGAAAAGGAATATTAGTTTTCATAACTAACATACATAGGAATTCAGACAAATAATAAAGATGATTCATTGGTGACGTCAGAAAACAAGAAAAAAAGGATTATATAAATACACACGTGAGATATTTTCGATACCCAACGGATTGGAAAACAGACCGAGGTCTTGTGCTCTAGGGTTTGGACTTAACGTCCGAGGAAGTCAAAGGCGTGTGATAGCTAAATGTAGACTTGTACGAAGTATGTCCAACTCAGAGAAGGAACCCAGCACGGAAATAAATGATTATATCCAAATATAATTCACGACTTCGTGTTTCCCTTGTTTGGAGAGAAAACATCTTTCAATGCATGAAGCACAAAAGAAACTTTGAAAAGGTATGTTTCTTTTGTTGGTGTCCCCACCGACAAAGTTATCCGTCTCTTTGGTAAAGACTGTCTATGTAAGTTGTCGTTGTCCATAGTTGTTATGCATACTGTTATAAATATATACACGCATATAAGCATAACAGACTCGTAAATAGACGTTTATATACATCTGTAAAATAGACCTTATTTCTATACACTCCCAACTATGAAACACCCACTAACAGACAGGATATCTCAGTCTTTGTAGGATTCCCAGAGGGAAAATAAGGATGAAATCCAATCTTATTTATTGACGAAATAATAATGCGATAGTTCCAAGTAAAATCTTATTTGAAAAGCAAATGTTTGAAATTTTTATTTTATTCTAATACCAAAAATCTATCTAATGAAGTCATCTAACCGAATTTTCAAAGTCAGACCTAAATAGCAATCCGTCTGACATTACCTGTCTCAGACCAACAGCTGATGCAATCCCAATCTAGTTATTTGTTCATGCAACCCAAAATCATGTTTACATCTGTTTTCTATTTTCACATTCCTTTTGCGGTATTATTATATTATATATGTCAATCATTTTTTCCCAATTTAATTGTTTATTTTCTAATCATAATAACTGATCCAGCGACCCGCCGTCGCTCGAATTAATTAATCAATTAATTAATCAATTAATTAATTGATAATAGTAATAATAATAATAATAATAATAATAATAATAATAATAATGTTTTGACCCTTGGCTCTGCTTGCCACAGTTAACATTGATACTATGCTATGATCACTGGGACTATTTGGCTTAAATTTTGCATGGATCTTTGTTATAAGGTGCAGCGAACTAAGTGTTATAGTATTCGTTCAATGCACAGTTAGGAATTAATAGGGACTAGTATTTGATGCAAAAATGAGCACAAATTTAATCATATTCAAGCATCAAATTAGCATAAAGCAATCATTCCAATTCAACGGCTATAACTTTTGCTTGTTTTTAACGGGCTTTTAAATAAATAACAGCCAATTGTCATTCCTATTGTTTTCGACAAAATAAAAGTTTATGTTTAAGGTACAGAACAGTTAATAAACATCCCGCCCTCCTCATATTAAGAATGGGTTTCTAAGTAATAACTTTATTTACGTCCTTTCCAGGAAGTTAGATACAAGGTCATGTCTGGTTTTGATCAAAGTGGTTCTGTGGAGTTAGTCGATTCAAATTTGGCACGCCCAGGTTAACCACTTAGCCAGCGTCCATTTATGTAAGAAGTCCATTCTTAACACGGAGAAGATGGAAACGGGGAAATGTGTTATTATAATGTATCTTCACCAACTTAAATGTTTGGCATTTTTTGTTGTATGTCGCTGTGAAGTATCGTCTAAAATAATATTTGAGTGGACAAACAATTCCTGTCCACTTTCGTGGGGGTTCCATATCCGTTATGGCAGAATCCGGGTTGAATAATAACAATGAAGGAATATATTCAGCTGATGTTTTCAAAATAACTTGTGAATGCAGCAGCAGCAGCTATAGTAGTAGTAGTAGTAGTAGTAGTAGTACATGACTGGCTTTACTGCATAATTTGAAAGATGAACAAACTTTAAAATAAAATTGTAGAATCATTATACAGGAATACTACTCCCCATCTCTGTTGACAATCATGCCGTCTCGTTAACCTTTATCCTCGAATGTTTTTGGTCTTGATATATGATGAATAAATAGTAAGAAAAACGATTGCCGCTGGTAAGTAGTTTGCACGAATATATAAAATTATTACTGTTTTCATTATTATCTTAAGCTTTTATCAACAGCTGAAAAGGGGAATGAAATTACTTTTGTTGTCGTTCAAAATTTTAAAGGATTTTGAAGCATTCAAACCGTTGACTAAAGACTCGTTTCTGACTTTAGAGATTCTTAAATACTCATGTATGAAATCAAAAGTTAAAACTTTAGATTTTTTTTTTTTTTACATCCAATAATTTTATAGTCAGAGATTAAATCAGTTTGTTAGTCTGTAGTAGTAGTATTATTATTGTTGTTGTTGTTGTTGTTGTTGTTGTTGTTGTTGTTGTTGTTGTTGTTGTTGTTGTTGTTGTTGTTGTTGTTGTTGTTGTTGTTGTTGTTGTTGTTGTTGTTGTTGTTGTTGTTGTTGTTGTTGTTGTTGTTGTTGTTGTTGTTGTTGTTGTTGTTGTTGTTGTTGTTGTTGTTGTTGTTGTTGTTGTTGTTGTTGTTGTTGTTGTTGTTGTTGTTGTTGTTGTTGTTGTTGTTGTTGTTGTTGTTGTTGTTGTTGTTGTTGTTGTTGTTGTTGTTGTTGTTGTTGTTGTTGTTGTTGTTGTTGTTGTTGTTGTTGTTGTTGTTGTTGTTGTTTGAACTTCTGTTCTCATCTTGACTGCTATTTGCACAACATTTTGACCGATGTAGCCGCCGACCTTCTTCATGCGTCGCTTGTCGAATTCGGGAATCTACACCGAATTTCAAACGGAACCCTTTACATAATCCACGATGGTAGCACGCTATCGTCTTGTCATACATTCGATATTTTCTGCAGATTCCTAGTTCGACAAAATACACCTGAAGAAAGTAGAAAGTTACATCGGTCGAAACGTTGTAAAAAATAACACTCAAGATGAGAATAGTAGTCCAAATAATTCAAACATTACAATTTACTAATCCTCATCTCAAAAATTCAGAAAAATAAGTTTATTAGTTTTATAACAACTTGGTTCAAATAATAATTTAATTATGAAATTAAATCCGCCAGGATGCATTTAAGTTCCTTTATGACAATAGTATTCATTTTAATCGTTTGTTAATAGTTGAAATAAAAAGAAGAGATATTTGGAGGCATTTAAACCGTCGAATAGACAGTTATTTCTGGATTTAAAATTCTTCGGTTTTACTAGGGCACGAAAAATGTACTACAAAGCACCACAACTGCTCCTACTAATTCTCTATTTGTGTGATATTTAGGCACGACAAATTTAAGCACAACAAATTTAGGAATGACATATTTAGGCATGACAAATTTCTTCTCGTGTTTTGTGGGGAGGCTTATAGTTTTTCGCTACAAATCTTTCTAAAAAATAAACAAGTTTTTTTTAGAATAGGAGTAATTTTTTATAAAACAAAATACTAGCCAAACATAAAAATGTTCCTTTAAGAAAAGAAAATTGTTTATTTTTTAATCATAAATATTTATTTTTGTTTTTATAGTAAATGTTTTTGTTTGTTTGTTTATAATAGTAAATGTTTACCAAAAACTGACATTAAAAAGGAAATATATCAACAAATTAATTAATGCTTCCAAATCTCGTCTTTCAGTCTTTTTTCTTTTCTTTTTTTACAAAGATTTTTACTGGAAAAAAAATAGCATGCCAGTCCGTCTAAAAAAAATCATTTGCTTTTTGTTGTTCTTGACACAAGAAATCCGGGTTGCTCGAATAACATGCATAAATATTACACCAATAGCAAATCAGCAGGAGTAGTTTTCGTTCTTTGTCGTAGATTTATCATGCCTTGATTTGTCATAAATAATCACTAAAACACGAAAATCTTACCAAATCTTCGGGTGTTCAAAAAATGAAAGTTTTTGGAAGCCATTTACACACAATAATTTTATAAAGAAAAATTAAGACAGGGTTAGATTAACAAAATTAGTTAATAGTTTTATAACAATTTCGTTTAATTTATAATGGCGATATATGTAAAATTAATTTTTTTCTCTCTTAATTTTTTGTAGAAATATGAATTATTTCTTGATTCTTCGATATTTAAAAGGAATTTGGAAGCATCTTAACTGTCGAATAGAAGGTAATGTTTTGTTTTGTTTTTTACTTTAAAATTCTTCGCAAATTTTCATGTATTAAATTGATTATAAATTTTGACACTGCTTTACTCCAATTATCTTATATAGATTTAAATAAGATTGCATTAACAAACTTCATTATAGTTTTATAGAAATTTGGTTTAACTAATAATTGAATGGCCAAACGATACCGTGATAATTAAAGGTAACTTTAAAAATCCTAATAAAAAGTAATAAAATTTGGTAAAAATCAGGCGATTATCTTGTTTGACCCTAATATTAAAACCTGCTCGTAAAAAGAGTTCGCAAGGAGTTGTTTAATCTGTAGAGCCTGCAAGGAATCTTTTTAATCTGAGACAATTCCTTACTGCATAGGATAAGTTGCTTTTGAAGCTTTGGTTGGCAAGGTGGTGGTGTTCGTAGCTTCAGTTGGTTTTGGTATTGAGAGAATATGTTACTAATAATGTCACTCTGTCTGTGCCTAAAACTAAACGCAGATTGCATGAACAGAGTTTGTTTTTTTCCCTAGAACTATCTGTCTATGGGACAGAATACCGTGTGTGTTACACAATACCGTGGCTATAGAATGGTCATCTTCAAATCTAATCCTAATAATTTTCTGTTGAACCGTCCTTTTAAATGATTAAGCCCTATCCAAGTTCCACCATTACTGGTGACATTGTCTCACCATCTACCTAACGCTTAACACTTATCCTACAGTGGTCTCCGGGGCCTGATCAACGGTGACATTTTAAGTTTAAAAAAAAATCCTGCAACATATGTAACCTGATTCAGTGCTATCATGGATATGTTGACTGGCATAAGTCTACGGAGAGCAATGTCTGCTCTTTTTATCATTAACTCAGTAGTTACTGGGGCTTGGGTTTTAGGTAGTTTGGGATTTTAGTTTAGTTTGTCGAGTCTCATCATCTGTACTTCCCCAGTAGTGTTTCCAATTTCTTTCTGCTGTCGCTGTTCATTTGAACCTGAAATCGTAAAAATTGGTCAGTCACCTCAGGAATAATAACAACAACAACAACAACAACGACGACGACGACGACGACAACGATGATGATGATGATGATGATGATGATGATGATGATGATGATGATGATGATTAAAACACCACTATTAATGTTAAACTTTTATTTTAACAAGAAAATGAAAACGAAGTATAAGAATTTAAACAAGTTATGAAAAAACAATTGTAGATGTCTTTTAATGAAACATTTAATTAAAAAAACATTTTTTGGGATTTATTGTTGTTTGGGAGCCATTGTTTTTTTGTGTTTTGTTTTTTTCTGTGGGGGACATTGTTATGAATTTTTTCCTTGTTAGTTATTTTTTTTTTTTGCCGATGGTTAGTGGTCATATTTATGTTTGTGTTTGTTTGTTTGTTTGTTTGTTTTGTTTTTATTTTTTTTAATTATTTTCTTTTTAATATGGAGGGTAGGGTGGTTGGCATTTTTTTTTTGTTTTGTTTGTTTTTTTGTTTTTTGTTTTTTGCTGCAAGAGCAGACGATAAACGCGAAGGTAGAGAAAAGGACGTACGGAAAGTGGAAAGAAGTTGAGAGTAATATTGAGCTACCTGGTTCATTATGCAGGCGAAAGGATCTTTGAATTTCTGTTTCCACATAAACTCTGGCAGGTAGCTTTCTAAAAGTCCCCTATTGGTCCCACATTCGATTTTGTTTCTTTGCTTTGCTTCTCTTCACATTCTTTTGAGGTAGTTCGTTGTCGCGTGTGTAGTAGGGCCAACAAAGTTTATGGATTCTTTATCTTAATTATCTGGAAACTTTGGTAAAAAAGAACTTTATTAAAGTGTAATCATTGACAAAAATATAATCAATAAAAAAAAATTCATTGAATGTTTTTAGCGTCTGCTTACTTGAATTCGATTGGCTAAGCGGCTCGGCATGTCACGGTTGTTCTCGATATCTAACCGAAAACACTCATGAAGGTTAGGAAAAATCGCGGTAACAAAACTGCATAAGTACCGTCATTTCTTTCTAGTGTAGATTTAAATTTAAAACAAAAAGATCGTTAACCCACAGTTTCTTTTTGTTTCCTATTCTTTTTTTTCCGTTTTCCTGCTTTCCGGCTGACTACAATATGGTTGTCTTCAAGTCTAACGTAAATAAGTTCTTGATGAGCCGTTCCATATAAGTTATCAAATTTAACAAATTTTCATTACTAATGATTATTATATTGTCCAATTTCTACTGTACACTCTTTGACCCTTATCCTTGAGTGGCCTCTTGGCCTTGATAATGAGTTGATACCTATGAAAAAAAAGAAGAAAAAGTCCAATGTGAACACGTTCTAATTGAATCGTCCCCCTAAGTAATCCAAGTTACAAAATTCCCACTGTTTACTATGCTAAAGTCGCAGTGACTAATGTATACCTATTAACCCTTATCCTCGAGTGGCCTCTGGGCCTTGATAAGTGGTGACACCCTTGTAAAAAAAAATGTGTGTTGCTTTTTCTTTTCTTCGTAATTTTATTTTTCCACCTATTCATTTATGATTATCATTACTTGATCCTCTTTAATTTTGTTTTATTTTATTCGCTTCGTTTCATGAGCTAATAAAGTAGGTCGGCTGTGACGTGTCTTTTTTTGTTTTCAAACCATCTTTGCCGATCTTACTCACTAACTGATTTTTCCTTTTTTTCTTTTTTGGCGTTTCTATTCGACTGTGTTTCTAACGCCACTTTTCTTCTTTATAATAACAATTTATTTTTTTATTTATTTATTCATCCATTTACTAAGTGTCTCGTCATAGCATGCACTTATGTTTTTCTTCCTAAAAAGGTTTTCATACCCGGTTTTCATACTAGTAAATAAGTTTATTATTATTGTGATATTTTGAACAATTGCATTTAAAAAAATCTTGGGATTTGAACAGATTGTTTTTCGTTTATGATTTTTTTCTTTGGTTATACGTGTAAGCAGTAACGTACCAGTCAGAAAGTAAGTAGAGCATTATGAAAATTTAACGATAGCTAACCATTCAGTATAGGGTGAAGTGGGAGTCAGTGGGGTGACATTTGAGCGGACTGCTCCGTGTGACGTTTACTCTAGCTACGCCACTACTTAGCATTTTGTAATTTTTATACGCATTATCTTTTGAATATTACCGAAAAGAAAAGAAAGAAGAAATCGATGTTGAGTGCCTGGGAGAAGGTGTTTTGTTTTTAATTTACAACTTGAGTTCCTCTAGGGAAGATATTGTTACATTATTATATAACTAGCATTTCAGCCCGGCGTTGCCCGGGTGTTTGAAGGTGTATGTTGAGCCAAAAAAAAAGCGGTCAATTTTTTTTTAATTTGACCCCTATTATGGCGCCTTAACGTTTATTGTTTTGGGCTCAAATCAAGTTATTAAGTTAGATCCATGTCCAAGGAACCTACATCTAAAATTTCACTTGAAAGGAGGGGCACGGGTATAGCCATTAAGTTAAAGATCTTAATGGCTATACGCGTGCCCCTCTTATTACTAACCCTGCCCGCACACTCATGTTTTCTATCATTCACACTGAGGAAGATCGCAGGATCGATCGAAAATTATGTGCTTTTGAAGGAAACATTCTTCTTTTTTTTTTTTCAAAAGACTTTTTGTATTCCTACACGTCAACACACAGGAAATAAATACAGAAAATATATAAACATTAATATATTTTTCATATTGATTTTTTTATTCATATATATAAGTATATTTAGGCAGCATTTTTTCATTCAAGTAAATATTATTAAATGAAACGGGGGGGACACACTTTGCTTTATGATTCTTTTTTTTAATTTTTCGATTTTCCGTGTAATCTTTAATAAATCAAAATAAAAAATATTAATAAAGGTTCCATAGTCGTTGCTGTCACGAGCGCTTTCGATTCGTCCACGAATCATCTTCAGGTGTTGAAGTAAAAGTGCGAAGGAGCGAAAATGAGAATTAAACGTGAAAGTCGATGAAAAGTCGATCAAAAATATAGGTCGATTATAAATTTCAAGTAATAAAATCAGCAAGTTAGTGGACACTGTTAGCGAAGTCCGTCCAATACGAACTGCGCAAGATATTTTAGAACGTTACGGCTTTTCTCGAATGCGATATCATTTATAGCGAGTTGAAGAGTTCTAATATATGATGCTTCAAGAATTTTTAATTTTTTAATATTATTTTCATGTTGTATATTATTTATCTTGTCAACGAGGATCTTTCTAACAGGGGGGGGGGGCAGTTATGTTCTTTTATTAAATGTTTATATACAGGACTAGTATTATTTAGATGCATGTTTATTCGCCGGGACAACGC
The DNA here is from genome assembly GCF_053919585.1 of Euprymna scolopes. Lineage (NCBI taxonomy): Eukaryota > Metazoa > Mollusca > Cephalopoda > Sepiida > Sepiolidae > Euprymna > Euprymna scolopes. The sequence continues at coordinate 139,510,371 of NC_136485.1, forward strand.
TGTCGTTGTATGCCCAATCATAAAGCAAAGTGTCTCCGTCGCATTTAATATTTGCTAGAATATGTGTGTGTGAGTGTGTGTGTGTGTGTGTGTGTGTGTGTGTGTGTGTGTGTGTGTGTGTGTGTGTATGTGTGTGTGTGTGTGCAGATATATCTATACTCATAGTCAAATTGAATATTGAAATGCTCATATCTTTGGTTCTATGAGACGAAACTACATGAAAATTTGCAAGCTTTTTGAATATTATAATACTATTCTATGGTTAAGATTTTATAACAATTGGTAAAAACGAACTTATATTTTCAAACCAATAAAATTTACCTACATTTGTATGTATAGTGTCCTGACAGGCAGCTTCAGTTTTGCTGCTTCGATTGTCTCCATCGAAGCCTTCCCAGGCCACTAATATAGATATACCACCTTTTGGGGAAATATTATAAGTTCCAAATCTCAATGACAATTGATCAGAATTATACAAATGAAGGCTCATTGGAAAGGTAATGAACTTAATTGTGTAGTAGGCTATGTGACATTTGCCTTAACGTCGCACATTAAGGGGATCATCCATCACTCAGAGCCTATTTTTGACACTTTTTTAATAATGTTTAACTGATAGTCATTTGTTTTCCTAGTTTTGCATATGACTTACAAAATATAATATATTTTCCCCAAACCTCTGGCCTTAATAAAGGTGAGACTAAACTTGCTGCAAATGATCTGAAATAATAGAAAGGGGAGATTTGATTCCAAATATTTCTCATATTTTATATGCCCCCTCTTTGGTTTTAATACATAAAGTAAATTTCACAGTGTATAAAGATTATTTCATGCTGGAGACATCCATAATCATACCCTATCTCCAAAAGAGGGGATATATAACATATGAGAAATATTTGGAATCAAGTCACCCCATTGCTGTTATTTCAGATCTTTTGAAACCATAGTAGCAGGTTTTAGTCTTCTCTCCATCATGGCCAGAGCTTTGGGGAAAACACACACACACGCACACACACACACACACACACACACACACACACACACATATATATATATATATATATATATATATATATATATATATATATATATATATATATATATATAAAATATATATGACGATTAAGCTACACTGAATATTCCGCGTTTGATCCACTCTAGGATTCTTCAGACTTAGGCGCATAAGCCTGAAGAATCCTAGAGTAGATGAAATGCGGAATATTCAGTATAGCTTAATCGCCATATATATTTTATAAATTACTAACTAGCTCTACCTACGTATTGAGCACTTTTGAAGTAAATACGTAAAGTTTACGCATAAATTTATACTTTCGTATATTAATTTTATGTGAGTAAATGAAGTAGTTATATATATATATATATATATATATATATATATATATATATATATATATATCATTCAACCACGGTAGTGGTCGAATATATGCTTAAGTCCGAAATTGAACGAATCGAGACACATTCAAACCCCCACCATTAATTCCGTTCGCAACCAAATTTCAAACAGGTTATATAGTTGGATAGAACACCTTATTAGCTACATTTTGAAAAAAGAATTTCGAAAATTGGTTCAGTAGAAAAAAAGTTACAACAAAATATGTGGGTTCACAAACAGGAGAGTAAGTACATAAGTGACTAACGCTTTTTTTATTTTGCATAACTTTTTTTTGGATATAAATATTTTTTACTGCGATTTTGCCAATATGACATGTTAGCGTAACGGTTAGAGTACCGGAGGTTGGTGGAAAGATTTTAAGTTCAATCCCGTGTATCGTTTTTTTTTTTTTATAATTAAAAAACCGAACTTTTTTTTAATAACTAATCTTTTTAACTCTCCTTATGATTTTATAGCGAAAATGGTGAATTTATCGATTAAAAATATTAGTGAATTCTCTGATATACATATTCTTTGAATGAACTCAAATTTTTCGTTATCACATTTGATGAAAAATGTAGTCATTACCCCTAACAGCCTTGCCTCCTGCGAAAGTTTCAATTTCTGTCCACTCAGAAAAAGGTCACCAAGTTGGCAATTCCTTTTATATGTAAAGAAGACCATTTTTGTTTTACGGCTACTGAATTCTAATTCATTTCGATTAGACCATTTATTAGGAATATTTAATGCCATTTTGGCAATGCGTCTGACCAATGATGCTTTTGAACCCGCGACAAGCACTGTGATGTCATCAGCATCAGCCTGGGCATAAATATTCCTATTTTTAAACTCCTTTAAAACAGGATTCAGCATACAGTTCCATAGTAAAGGTGATAAAATCCAACTTTGGGGGTTTCATTTAACTACTTCCCTTTTAACAGTTGCCCTCAGTAGTTCTACTTGAACTGTTCTGTGCCTCACCATATACTCAATCCATCGGATGAGTACTGGTGTCACATAGAGTTCTCGTAGCGACTTGAACATACTACTGACGGGTATGTTGTCAAAAGTTCCAACGATATCTAAAAAGACACCGAGTGCCATCTTCTTTTTTGTTAGTTTACGCTCTATACAGATCACGAATTCATGAACCGCAGTCTCGGTAGAGACCCTGGCTCGGAACTACTGTGATTGAATGATAAATATTGCATAAATGTGTGTTTGAGAGCTAATTTTTTTTTGACAATCATTAATGAATATTATAAACTTATATATTAATACAATAGCAATGCCTGGAAAAATCATGAATTATATAGAAAAATGCGCGCATGAAAAGTAATATTCTTAAGATTTTATTAAACCTGGAAAAGTAAAGAACAAGATATTCTAGTAAAGTAAAAAATAAGAATTTTTTAGACTTAAAATATTGCAGCTAAAAATAAAATTTGAATTGTATAATTTACATAAAAATTAATAATTTTATTATATCATAATTAGGATCATTTAATTCATTTTTATGTAAATTATAAAATTATTAATCCCATCTACTAACTAACTAACTAATGAATTAATTTTATTCAAACAATTTTCACTACATAAATATATGCAAATAATAGGGGGAAAATAAGTTCAATCCAGCGACTGACACCCTTTCTAACTCAACAATAAACAACATATGCAAATAATAAATAAAATATTTATCAATATTCAAATTTTATTTTTAGCTGCAATATTTTAAGTCTAAAAAATTCTTATTTTTTACTTTACTAGAATATCTTGTTCTTTACTTTTCCAGGTTTAATAAAATCTTAAGAATATTACTTTTCATGCGCACATTTTTCTATATAATATATATATATATATATATATATATATATATATATATATATATATATATATATATTATATATATATAATATATATATATATTATATATATATCTATATATATATATATTTCTGTAGAAATATGATTTTTTCAATTATATTTCACTTTTTATACATACAAATTCTTAATTTAAGAAGCTCAATGTAATTAAAGAGCATATAACAAATAAATAACAAAAGTCTATATTCAAAATTTCATGATGTTGACCATCTTACAATTCATTCCTTTAATTCCGGCGACAAAAATTCTATATTCCAAATTTCATGTTGACCATCTTACAATTTATGTCTGTCAAGAATTTTAAGTGTCAACGGAATTAAAGGAATAAATTGTAAGATGGTCAACATGAAATTTGGAATATAGACTTTTGTTATTTATTTGGTTTATATATATATATATATATATATATATATATATATATATATATATATATATGCTAGCAGTGTACCGGCGTTGCTCGGTGGAAGTATGTCTCCCACTCCACCTGTAAAAAAAAATAATAATTAAGTATGGTTGCTAGTTGGATCCACTGTCCGCCCATTATAATATCAGGCATTGGCACTCGTAGCCAAAATGAATGTACTGTGGAAATGTACGGACGCATTTGATATGTATTTATATATTGAAGTGTATATCTTCCAAGTCATAGCGTATTTAGTAATATGATTTTTGTCCCCCCCCCCATTTAATATGATTTCGTTCCAGAGGGGAATTTCTGCAATCATTTTATTATATAATAGTGAATAGATAGTAGAATATATATATATATATATATATATATATATATATATATAGAGAGAGAGAGAGAGAGAGAGAGAGAGAGAAGATATATATATATATATATATATATATATATATATATATATATATATATATATATATATATACATATTTATCGTTATTTCCATGGCATGTGCTCGTCTGAACTCCAATCTCTGGTCCCCCTTCGCCAATCTTTCATGAAAAACACCCGTCTAGCTGAATCCACTGTGAAAAATTTCCCCCACTCTATATCTGTGCCTAAATCAAAACGTGGATTCCATGAACAAAGCTTCTTTCTTAGAACTGCACGCCTGTGGAACTCTGTTCCGTCTGCCTGCTTCCCACCGGACTACAACTTGGATATCTTCAAGTCCAACGTTAGCAAATTCCTAATGAACCGCCCCCTTAAGTAAACACTTCATCAAATCTCCACACTAACGTAATGTACTTGCAATAACCCTTATCCCTGAGTGGCTTCCGGGCCTTGATAAGTGGTGATCACTGTGTAAAAAGAAATAAATATATATATATATATATATATATATATATATACATACATACATACATATATATATATATATATATATATATATATATATATATATATATATATATCACTGTCTGACTGACGTAAATGAACATTTAAAATTAAAATGTTTAAATTCGACGTTATTTCACGCGGTTAATGGTGACCGAATGGATTAAGTCTTCGCTAAACCGAGCCAGAGATGTCTTGTGATGCGGGGTTCGAATCGTTCGACTGGTATTAATCGTGGCACTCTGCACTGAAGATTCCCGAAAGGATGAAACACTAGTGTCTGTAGGTATTTAATAATTATTATAGTAAAAAAATAATAATATATACATATATATATATATATATATACAGTCATATCTTGCTACGATGTGCAGACCGTTTCAATCATATTAGATATCATCAGGCAAGAAAAATTAAGGTACAAAAACTGAAAAGGTTCAACAGCGTTTCAAATTTGGAGGAGAGAAAATTCGCTTATCGCCACTCATGGCGAATTTTCTCTCCTCAAAATTTGAAAAGGTGTTGAACCTTTTCAGTTTTTGTACCTTAAGTTTTCTTGCCTGATGATATCTAATATGATTGAAACGGTCTGCACATCGTAGCAAGATATGGCTGTATTTACATAAAAAACTTTTTTTTAAATATATACATAACTTGCTCTCTTATGATTGAGCCCTATCAACGGCCCTTGTTGAAATTCAATTATTTTCAATTTTTGGATATCTTCCCAACGAAAAACAATATATATATATATATATATATATATATATATATATATACTGGTAACCAAATTGAATACTAAAATGCTCATATCTTTGGTTCTATGGGACGAAACTACATGAAAATTGCAGGCTTTTTGAAGATTATAATACTATTCTATGGTTATAATTTTATGACAATTTGTAAAAAAAATTTTTTTCAAACCAATAAAATATGCCTAAATGTGCATAATTTCTCTATACAGGCCATCAATATATATATATATATATATATATATATATATATATATATATATATACATACATACATTTTTTACATAACACTAGCGGGCGGGAGGTCCTACTTTACCCGGTCGTAAAATACGCTTAAATATGATATTTTAATTTGGATTCCGTATATATTATTATAGAGTCGTACTTTCAAAAGTAAAAAAAAAGTATTTGGGTGTCATAAGCTAGAATAAAAACCGGAAACAAATCTGTACAATTCAAAGCTGGCGACGTTACCACTGTACCAACGTGACACGCATATGAACTGATTAAAAATAAACTAAGATGAATGTACAAAACGTATAACGATTTTTTTAACTTTGACCCTTTTTTAACCCCCTTAAAAACTATTTTAACAGGCTAAAGACCCATTAAAGGGCGGGCCATAAAAATCCAATCATTTGAGGCTCCTATCGCCGCTCTGCGACTTTTAGTTTCGGAAGAGATAGAGTTTGAAAATATGGAGACAGACAGACAGACAGACAGACATGGTGATTTTTATAATAGATTTACGTGCCGCTACACGTTCATGAGCATGTTTCGGTCAGACAGTTACAAGTAACAAGAGACCTTTTCAGGAGATATTGCTTATACAAAAAGTATATCTTGCCCTACTTCGGTATTGAGCACTCTTGTATTAACCTCATTTAGTTAGGGCACTTTTTAATAATTATATCGTTTGTTATTTACTTAGTGTAATGCAAAGTTCTTTGTAAATAAACAAATGGAGTAATTTAAAAGTGGCAATCAATGTTTATATAAAGAGTTGGAGATATGATTTATGAGCGCCGATCCCAAGGCTTACTGGTAAAACTGCTGACTTGTAACTTGAAGGTTATAGGTTCGAGTTCTGGCTTGGAATGGTGCTAATCTAGCAGCACTGAAGAGCTGTGATACAGTAAAACAATCTATCTATGAATCACACACATACACACACACACATATATATATATATATATATATATATATATATATATATATATATATATATATATATATATATATATATATATACTAATAGAAGTACCCGTCATTGACTAGGTTCAAAAAGAGCCTTCAAAAATGGACTCTGGTGTATGATAGTATGAAAGGTTTTTAAAAGTGGGTGTGCGTCTAATGAAATAACTTCAAATTTTCGAGTATCGAAACCAAAACTATCATGGAAAAAAGAATTTCAATTTTATTGTCGAATTAATAATAAAAAAAAATCAGTATTAGCTCTTTCCTCGCCAGTCAGAGGCACAAATTGTTTTCGACTGAGGTAATTCTTGCCTCTGACAATCTTCATTTATACATTTACATTTCATAAGTGTATTTCAGAAGTTTTATTACCACACAAGTCGAAAGGAATATAAAATCAACAGTAGGTTCTTTGATATGACAGGGGCGCGTTCGAAATGAATGTTTTTGTTTTGAGCACAACTGAAGTATGATACTTGATATTCTCAATTTAAACTTCAATTCAAGCCATTATCAAAATAAGCATAAGGTCCAGGCACATAAAATCGATAGTAGGTTCTTTGATATGACAGGGGCGCGTTCGACACGAATTTTTCTGTTTGGATCACAATTGAACGAATTGATATTAGACTTTTGCATTTTAAACTTTAATTCAAGCCGTTATATTCAAAAATAATTTTATAAAATAAACAGTTGGTTCTCTAAAGTTCAATGTAGATTACAATGTATTGTGGACTACGTCACTGCGTGGAGAGGCATGTGAAACTTCCTTCCGGTGCACCATAACGGGTCCCCAACTAGAGCCGGCAATCAATCGATTGGATTTTTAAAAAAATGGGCGATTATACCGATTTCGGTGATTTTATTTATTATTTATTATTTATTATTTATGAGAAAATAACAAATAAATAAAAAATACTCATATGTACATGCATGCGTTAAAAAGTTGAACTTAAAAAAAATTAAATCGAACTTGATTTGGCGTCATCTGCGTTCGTTCCAATAACGACCGACTAGAAAGGAAACAAAAATATAAAACCAAACATATCTTTTTTCAAACGTCATTCTTGACAATGGGATTATAATCTCGAAAATTCGGATTCCACGCTAACAACACCCTGTACACCCAGCATGTAATAAAGAAAATTACTGAACAAAAATTGTTCTTCAATATTTTCAAATACTTGTAAAAACGTACAAGCGACGGGGAAAAAAAGACATGGTATTGCCTTAAAAATAAATCCCTTTAACATTATGCGCACCGTTTCAAGAAAACTACATCCTCCTCACATTATAATTATTTACTTGTGAAACCGCTAGCTTCAGTGATTGCTGAGAATGCAGTTAGGAGATTCGGAGTTCCTATCACGTCGCGAAGACGAAGGGCAGAGGAATAGTTGGATGAAACGTCGTGAAACAGCAACTAAAAAAAAAGAGATGAGGGTAATAGCCCGCAATAAATAAATAAATAATACTCATCTCAATAAAGAATTCCAATTAATTAAATAATACATACCATTCGGTACAGACGCAACTATGGAAGATCAGATCTATATATCTATAAAAGTGAAAATGTCTGTCTGTCTGTCTGTGTGTCTGTGTACATTTCCCTGCCAAGTAACTCAGTCTAGAGACTCGAGATTTGACATAAGGTTATTGAGATTTGGGAAAATCTTCTTAATCGGTTTTCGGCCAGAAATTTGGCTGTCTAGGGGTCCAAGTTCAACGATTTTACCTTTGAAAACTCTATCAAACTCCTCCGCCAAATTTGTATCTAAACACTTGAAATTTTAGATGTAGGTTACTTGGACATGGATACAACTTTTTAATTTGATTTGAGCCCCAGAAAATAAATGTTAAAGGGTTAAAATTGAGGGTAAAACAAAATTAAAAATTGACCTCTGCGGTCTCTTCCAAATTACTCAGCCAATTTTTGGTCTAAACATTTGAAATTTTACATAAAGGGTATTCAAAGATAGGGAAAGCTTTTTAATTGGTTTGCGTCGAAAATCTGAGCTGCCAAGGGTCAAAGTTCGACAGATTTAACCTTTGCGGTGTCTAGTAAACTAATAAGCTAATTTGGAGCCTAAAAATTTAAAATTTGTACATAACGGATATTCAGACATGCGGCAAGCATTTTAATCAGTTTGGGGACGAAAACTTGGCTGCCAAACGTCAAAGTTTAAAGAGTTGACCTTTGCAGATTCTTCCGAATTTCTCCGCCAATTTTGGGTCTAAAGACTTGAAATTTTAGATGTAGGTAACTTGGACAGGGGTAAGACTTTTTATTTTGATTTGAGACTAAAATAATTAATGTTGAGAGGTCAAAATTGGGGTCCAAGTAATCAAAAAATTACCTCTGCGGTCTCCACAAAATTACTCATTTTTGGTCAAAATATTTGAAATCTTATATAAAGTGTATTTACACGTAGGGCAAGTTATGAACAATACATAGGACCCGAGCAAAGTCGGTTGAACTGCTAGTAATGAATAAAAGTGGATTTATAGGACCAAAAAATCCAACCTTGATCGCCCTTGGCGCAGTGGATAGATACGTTGAATCTCTACCGTTCCAGGTGAGCATTGTCTGAAGATAGCGGTTTCAATCCTACCCAAAGCCAGCCAGAGGCTTACTTGGCCAAAACGTGGTGAGAAGACAACTCTGGATGGCAATAATTGCTTAGAATGCAGGTGGGAGTTTCGGAGTTTCTATCCCGTCGCGGATACCACGTGATGAAGGCCAGAGGAATAGTTGACTGAATCGTCGTGAAACAACAACTAAAAAGCAAAAAGATGAGGATAACAGTCCGCAATAAATAAATGAATACATGTATGATGTATGGGCGACCTTATTTTAGATATCGTTGATAACGCAACAACAATTTATATGGAATACGTGTTAAATACTGGAGATTAGAGTTTCGCGTCAACCTATTGATACAGAAAATAAACACAAAACAAAACTTCCTTTATGCTGGGGCCAAAAAAAAATATTTTGTTTACTATTTCACATTCTGATATTTAATGTTAGTGATTACTGTCTTAACCACCTAAATATACGTCAAATATTGAACTTCATTAAAAAAAAAAACAAAAAAAAAACAATACGGTTACCCATCCCTCCATGACCTTGAAATGGGAGATAAATAACGCTTTCTGTAGCGGAAGCGGTCAATAATTCTACGTTAAATTTAAATAGAAATTTGAACACCCAAACTCAAGTGGAAGATGATGGACGATTTGTAAAAAAAAAAGACAAGGAAACAATGCCTGAACGAATAAGTCAGAATGTGTCCAGTTAAGAGTAGGATAGACAGTGGATGAGCATCGACTACCTCTCTCTCTTTCTCTTTCTCTTTCTCTGTCTCTGTCTCTCTCTCCCCTCTCTCTCTCTCTCTCTCTCTCTCTCTCTCTCTCTCTCTCTCTCTCTCTCTCTCTACATTTTAGGGCGTTGTTCCTAATTTATAAAATTGCATCTGTTTCATTTTTGCAAATAAATACATCAAAGTGTAATATGATTTTTGTCCGCAGTCGGTGGAGAAGGGAAGGGTTTCTAGACTGAGATCATTTTTTATTGTTGTCCCAATCTAGAGTTCGTATTTTTGCAGAGTCCGATAACTTAATATTAAAACCCACCCTTGTATTCGTGAGGGATATATCTAATATCTATGCTTGCCTTTGTATAGATTTTATTAAAAAAAAATTCTATATAAATTGTAATTACCTCTCATGTGCCTATAAATTAGCCGTATAAAGTTAACCACCTTCATTTTGGTTCTGGTCATATGTTTAAACTTTCTATTTGGTGTATAATTTCTGTGGTGATAAAGAGATTTTATTTTAATAAAAATTTGTCTCTGAAACGATCGTACACATATGGGTAGTTAATGTTGAATTCTCGGAGCCTAAATAAATTTTTCATAAATCATATTACCTCCATACGTTTTATATATACTTTTTTCTAGCACATTCATTTCTCCTATCATTGAGATTGATTTATATATCCGGTAGTTTGAACACTTGGTAACTATACCTATGTATAACTCTAAAAATTAAAGGTAAGCTGGCTGTTTATTTGCCAAAGTTGTTCTTCTCCGTGTTGTCCCCTATTTTATCTATATATATATATATATATATATATATATATATATATATATATATATATATATATATATATATATATATAAGCCTGAAAAATCCTAGAGTGGATGAAACGCGGAATATTCAGTGTAGCTTAATCGCCATATATATTTTATATATATATATATATATATATATATATATATATATATATACCAAATTAAAGGTATTCAAGTTGGTTGGTTGGTTGGTTGGTTGGTTGGTTGTTTTTGTTTTACGGCATATCAACCCTTTTTGGGTTATTTAATGCCGAATCCAAAGATTCGGAAGAAAAAATTTTTTTAATGGAATATATTTGTTGTTTTCAAGTCGGTTTCTATTTAACCCATAGTTGGGACCCTAACAGGTACTACCACTCCGGGTCAGAGTGGACCTGGGAGCAATGGTAATTAAAGGGTGGCTCCACACTCCCCAAAGCCCACAAGCTGGGGCCTCACCACTGGATATAGTTTAAGGTCATATCCAGGATCCCCATTGAGTGACTTTTACCCTCTGCAGGGGGGCACTCGGTGTATTCTAATGCCCCCACCGACGGGGCCAAAAGGTATTCAAGAGAGAAAACTCATGAATAACGAGGTTATTAAGAATGCTCAATAAAAAAAGAGCAAAATATAATATTTTTTTATTTATTTATACAAATATTTCATAGTCGCTACACTGAACATGCTAATGTTTTGCACAATTGGTTGGCAAGAACCAAAAGAGCTAATGTATCAATGAAGGTATCTGGTTCTCAAATGAGATGCCAACCAACTGGCCGAAACATTAGCATGTTCAGTATAACGACGATGTAATATTTGTCTGTATAAATAAAAAGATTATATTTGAAAAGGTAATTTGAGAATTCAAAAATTCTTACTTTGTAGAAATACATGACCACATACAAACATACGAACTCATGATAAGTATAATATGGAACATGCAATAATAATACATGTTTTATTTTTGTCATCTTTCTTTTCTCTTCTTTTCTTTTATATAGGTTTCACTACTGAACGTGATTCATTCATCAGATGAAAAAGAATGTCATAATTCATAATATGGAGTTTTTTGTAGAAACGTTTCCTCAATTTGACGTAAGTTATTAAGATAAATGCAAGCAAAAGTCAATTATTCTCCATTTACAGTTTACTGAATTGCGACACCATTCTTAATAAGCTTTAATTATAAAATCAATTAGAATGTAAGGGAGCTAACCCTATTCGTACTTCCGTTCCGTTTTCTGAGGAACTATCTATCCTTCATCAGCTCTTTAATGAGGCTTAAAATAATAAACGACAAACAGACATAACTTTATGAATTTTTTCATGAAACTGTTTTCTTTTGTTTTGTTTTGCTCTGTGATATGAAGTCTTTTGTCGACAATATTCTTCTGAATATGTGTGTGTGCGCGCACGCGCGTGCATGTGTGTGTGTTTGTGTGTATGTTTGGTAAGGAATTCCTAAATCTTATTGAAAAGCACTTCCCCCTTAACAAATCCCTTACACAAAATCTTCAATAAAAAATAACCTAAAACTGTCCCACAGCTGCTGCAAAACCTTAGAGATTATATAAAAACACATAATAAAAAAAATTATTAAATAGGAGCATTGAAAAAAATAATAACAAAATAAGAAAATTGACCAACATAGCAACAATAAAAATACAAGGGACAAAACATAACCATCAGAAATAGTAGTAACTCGAACTCAAATAGCAACGATCCTAATAGAAATAAAAATGCTGGCAATGAACAAAAGAGTCGCAACTGTAGAACTCGTACATTCTGTCTACTACAAAATAAATGCTCAACCAAAGCACACAACAATGTGTGCCAAAGAAACGCCGAATAATAAAAAATATTAAATGGGTATACCCTCCTTAGATTTAAAACCAGATATTACGACCACAAAACCACATTCAATAAGAAGAATGCCGAATAAAATCAGCACCAGTGAGCATCTACTGGGAGTTTTAAAAAAAGTGGATGTTCGCAGATATTCGAATGGAAATAGTACAAGCCAGTACGTGTAGGGATTTAAATAACCCGTGTATATTATGTTGAATGAGAAATTCGCTATCCTAAACTTTAAAGAACTCCAAAATCTATTTAACTGCAGAGGCAAAATAGCAAACAGTTGTATGCACAGAATAAAATTTACTTTAGGGTAACAATACATAAAATAAAATTAAAAATAAATATAAATTAAATAAAATAGATAATTGTTATGGAGACGCCCACTAATTAACATAGGCGGGTGAGTGAGATATATAAAAGTATCAATCACCAATACCGGGAGAGTTCTGCAACGACCGCCAAATAGGCAAGACACCTATGTTGCCTCCAGTAAGACATGCAAGACGCCACCTGCCGGAATATCTCCAACTGAAGCATATCTGAAGACATGTAAATATGTATATAACTTTTCTTCCTAATATATTATTGTATACCTTTACTTTCCGTGTTCTCGTTGATTATTTGTGCAGGCATAACAGTGGCGACGGGAATTCGAAAAAAGACTTACGCGGGATAAAATCCACTATTAAAACACAACAGCGGCGTCGAGAATTTAAAAAAAAACTTACGCAGGATAAAATCCACTATTAAACACAACAGTGGCCTCGAGAATTCGAAAAAAGACTTACGAGAAAGATTGAAAAAAAAACGTACTCGAAGAAAAAAAATCTACTGTTTGAACGCAACAGTAACATCGAGGATTTTGAAAAAGATTTACTCGAGAATTCACTGTTAGACACAGCCAGAGTATTCGAAAAATAGTTTACGCGGAAAGTTATCACGGTCGAAAAAAAAAGAAAAACAAACGAAAGTAACTACAAAAATTTGTTGAGCGAAGATTTACTCAAAACAAAAGAAAAACAAACGAAAGTAACTACAAAATTGTCGAACGAGTTATTCAAACACTGGATACTTGAAAGCAAAATACCAATAACCATTTCAAAGTGACTACGAAAGTCAAAGAAAAAAGAAAGTGTTTTCGCTAGCAAAATACCAATAACCATTTCAAAGTGACTACGAAAGTCAAAGAAAAAAAGGTGTTTTCGCTAGTACACCGTGAACTAAATTATGCAAATTGTCTTGAAGGAGAAAAGTGACCATTTCAAAGTGATTACGAAAGTCAAAGAAAAAAAAAAGGTGTTTTCGCTAGTACACCGTGAACTAATTTATGCAAATTGTCTTGAAGGAGAAAAGTGATTTTCTTTTCAGCTATACCAAGAAAGGATTTTTTCTTGTACATAATCAAAACTTAACGGATTAAGAGAAAAAAATAAAATAAATTTTTTTATCCCTCAATAGAAAAAGGGAAAAAGAAAGGGTCAACGCAAAAAAAATAATATATCGATAGAATTCGGTTGAAAAAAAAAGCGAACCTAAAAACGGTTGTTCGTAGTCATTGTAAAAAGTGAATTAGTAAAATAGACTGATTTTTCTATTTTTTGAAACAAAAATTAAAAAAAAACAAGATAGAGGAATTTGCTAAAATAATGACACAGTTCATGCAGAATCAGCAGATCCTACAAAAAGAACAGCAAACGATACACGCAGAAAGAGACGAAAGACAAAATGAACGACTCATAAAATGCCTAGAAAGACAGGAAGAAAGGTTCGCGCAGATGCAACTTGAACAGAAAGAACTATTAGAAAGATTAACAGCTAATTCCATGCAAGAAAGTAATACAACCTTCTCCAACACAACAATTGTTAACAGCATAGATGTGTTCACATACGTACCGTAGAGGATAAAACTTTTGATGCATACTTCAAGAGGCATGAAGATATTTTTGAAACAGACTGCGAAAACTGGCCAAATGAAAGAAAGTAAGTTTATTACTTCGAAAGCTTGGTACCAGTGAACATTGCAAATTTGTTGATTTCATGTTGCCAAGGAGAACGAATCAGTTAGATTTCGCTGAGACCGTAAAGCTTCTTAAGGAGTTATTCGGACCGAACATGTCTCTTTTCCACAAGAGATGGTCATGTATGAATCTTAAGAAAACTGATGAGCAGGACTACCTGACATACGCGTCAATAGTAAACAAACACTGCGACAACTTCAAATTATCGGAACTCACAGTGGATGATTTCAAATGCTTAATCTTTGCACAGAGTCTAGTGTCCACAAAAAATTCAGAGATCCGAAGACGTGTTCTCTCAAAATTAGAGACAGAACAAGGCCTGATATTGCAGAAATTAGCAGAAGATTGCCAAAGGGCAGTATCACTAAAAAAAGATTCCAGGGATATAGAAGAAGCAGGAGTGGCGTACATTATGAAGATTTAAAAAACCTGTCAGAAACTCAGGGCAAAGAAATTTTGAGACTAGGCAAAATTCAAAAAAATACTCAAATTATAAATACTCAAATTATAATAACTACAGAAAACGAAATTACGATAATAGTCAATATAATAACTACAGAAAACGAAATTACGATAATAATCAACGGAATTATAAAAAGACAGTATCAGGTAATAATTGCAGAAGATGTGATGAAAAACATTTGGAAAAGGATTGTCCTTACAAAAATATCAGGTGCTGCAATTGCGATAAAGTTGGACATAAGAGTGTTTGCTGCAGAACAAAAAATAGAGTACACCAAATGAGAACAAACGACAAAGGGAAAAATAATTTACGAAAATATGTATCAGTAAATATTTTCGATAAACAAGTGAAATTTCAGCTTGACTCTGGATCGGATTTGTCGTTAATAAACGCCAACACTTGGAAAAAGCTGGGTAAACAGAATCTTCAAAAGTCAAGTAAAGGTGCACGAACAGTGACAGGAGACGAAATAAAATTCGAAAGAGAGGTCATCCTGCCCATTAATTTAAATGGCACAACGAAGAAATTGAAAATCTTCGTAATTAAAGAAAGCGAGAATTTACTGTGAATTGACTGGATTGAAAAATTCAATCTTTGGGATAAACCAATGAACGCTTTTTGTAGGAAAATAACCAGTTGCACCATAAATTCAGAAAATATTAAAAATGATCTCAAAAAGAAATTCCTAGAAATATTTACTACTGGACTGGGAAGATGCAATAAATTTAAGGCTTCGTTCGAGCTAAAAAAAAAAAAAAAGGATGCAACAAGAAAAACAGAACGTACCGTCCGCCGGTTTAGAAAAAATAAATAGTGAGCTAGATAGACTCGAAAAAACAGGCATCTTATCGAAAATCGAAACTAGCGTCTGGGCAGCCCCTACGGTGTACGTAAAAAAAAATTGGATCAAATTCGAGTCTGTGCAGACTTTTTTACGGGCCTAAACGATAAATTAAAAGACCACCACTTCCCTTTACCAAGCCCTGAGGAGATATTTGCCAGACTAAATGGTGGCAAAATTTTTCAAAAATAGATTTGTCCGACGCCTATTTACAAATTCCGATGGAAGAAGAATGCTCAAAGATATTATGCATTTACACGCACAACGGGTTGTTCAAATACAACCATCTACCCTTCGGGATCAAAGTCGCGCCGGCGATTTTCCAACAAGCAATGGATACAATACTGAACGGAATAGATTGTACTTGTGCATACCTGGATGACATAATCATCAGGAGCGCGTCCATAAGTGAACACCAAGAGCATCTAAAATAAGTATTCACAAGAATAAACGAATACAGATTCAAGGTGAAAGAAAACAAATGCGAATTTTGTTTAGACGAAATCAAGGGCAAATAATAAATAAAGACGGTCGACGCCCAGACCCGGAAAGATCGATAGCAATTAAAAACGTGACGACTCTACAGGGCTTCTTGGGTCTCGCAAACTACTACCAAGTATTTATCAAAGGAATGCACGACCTAAGAGCTCTGCTTAACGAGTTATTTAAGAAAGAAACACCAAAAGAATGTGAAGACGCATTTGAGAAAATTAAAAAGACGCTGACGTCCGATCTATTTTTAACCTATTACGACCCAAAAGTAGAAATAAGTGTTGCGAGCGACGCGAGCTCGTATGGTATAGGAGCATGCATACAGCATATCCTGCCACATGGATCGAAGGAACCTATAGCTCACGTGTCAAGGACACTACTTCCGGCAGAAAAGGCTTACTCTCAAATAGAAAAAGAGGGGCTAAGCATCATTTTCGCGGTGACGAAATTCCACTGTTACCTGTACGGGAGACACTTTATACTGGAAACAGATCACAAGGCCCTAGTGACAATCTTCGGCTCAAAAAAGGGCTTGCCAGTATATACGGCAAATCGCCTACTCCGTTGGGGTATGATCTTGCTAAATTATGACTTTCAAATAAAACATCCGGATTCGAAAAAATAGGTCATGCGGATGGCCTGTCAAGGCTTATACCGAAAATGGAGGGAACCCTTGAAGAGTCAGTAATTGCAGCCATACGTTCCAATTATGAGGAAAAAAACATGGTGGCAAATATAATAAAAGAATTACCAGTCACGTCAACCGATATAAAAAGGGAGGTTGAAAATGACGATGTCATCACAGACATAAAGAGAAAAATAAGGGAAAATGATGAAAAAACGCAAAGCATATTTTCCGTATGCAATGATGTTTTGTCATATAGTGAAAGAGTTGTTATCCCGAAAACCTTGCAGAAAAAGATCTTACGTGATTTTCATACAGGACACCCGGGTATAAATAGGATGAATGCACTTATGCGGAGTTACGTTTACTGGCGTAACATGGATGTGGATATTGCACTAACCGTAAACAAGTGTAAAGGTTGTACGTTAGCCGCAAAGGCACCACCGATAGTCCATAAACCTTGTAAAAAACTGACCATCCATGGTCATGCATTCATATAGACTTTGCTGGACCGACCAAAGGACAATACTACCTAATCGTAGTAGATAGTTTTTTTCCAGATAGCCTGAAGTAAAGCGTTTCAAGAACCCGACAACAAATAACACAATAAGTTTTCTGCATGAAATATGTGCACGTTTTGGTGTGCCAGACATTATAGTCACAGATAACGGAACACAATTTACATCAAATGATTTCAAGGACTTTTGTGACACTTTTCAGGTAAAACATACAACTACACCACCGTTCCATTCTTGATCAAATGGATTAGCGAAAAGGTTCGTAGACACGATAAAACGTGCACTTAGAAAATCAATAGGGACCCCCAAGGATAAAGCATTACAATTCCTGCAAATATACAGGATAACTAAGAACCCAAATACACAGTTGAAATTATCGCCAGCAGAATTAATGCTTGCTAGAAAAATAAAATCACCATTTGATAAATTAATATCAAAGCAAGCAATCGTCCATCAAACTACGCACACATCATGTAAAAGGTTTAAACCTGGTGATCGTGTATATTTTAAATGTATCAAAAATAATATTTCATATTGGAAGTTTGGTACGGTAGATAAACGTATCGGCGACTTGGTCTACATATTAAAAGGTCCAAAAGGGATACACAAATAAATGCATCAAAATCAATTGAGAAAACGTCATGTAAAAGACAATGAACATGACAAACCTGATGAAAAGGAAGATCCAATTGATATACTATACGAAGCGTTTGATATCGAACCACCACAAACCATGCCGAACCGAGAAGATCGGGAAGGAAAAGAACGTTTACAAAACCAATTATAATGAACTCCAAGAGGAATACCGAAAGGTTAATCACCATAGCAAGAGACACTGTAAAAATGAACAAGATAGAGAACAGAGGGGCAAGGAATAAGACAAGAAAAGAAAAATGAGAAAAAAAAACAGTACACGGACGATTCATAAGGATGAAAAAAGATGAAACTCACGAAAACACTTGGACATGGCTGCAAAAAGGACATCTAAACAGATAAACTGAATCACTAATAACAACCACACAAGATAACATGATCAGAACCAACCATATCAAAGCAAAGATCGAAAAGACACAAGAAAGCAGCAAATGCAAACTGTGAGCAAAAAGACGAAACGATAAACCACATAATAAATGCAGCAAACTAGGCCAAAAAAGGACACAAAATAGACATGACCAGGTGGAAGAAGCAGTATACTGGGAAACAACTGAATCTTGAACACCAAGACAAATGGTACAAGTACAAACCGGTAGCAGTACTTGGAAGCGAAAACTATAAAATTCTGTGGAACATGAACATTCAAACAGATAAACCCATTCAAGCAAGACGACTAGATGTCATAATAGTTAGCAAGAAGGAAAATATCCTATTAGATCATAAATTTTGCCGCTCTAGCAGTTCACAGGGTGAATGTCTAAGAGATGAAGAAGGAGAGCAAATACATGGAAATAGCCAGAGAGCTGAAAAGAATATGGAAGATGAAAAAAGTTTGAATAGCACCAATAATTGTAGGATCACTAGGAACAATCCCGATAAACTTTGAAACAAGAATGGGAGAAATTAGAATCGGGGTATGGATGAGAAAGTATAACAAACAGCAATAACGAAAACAGTTGAAATATTAAGAGAAACCCTTAAATGTGAAGATGAGCTAAAAATGCTAACCAAAAACTGCAACGGAAGTAAAAAAAAAAAAAAAAAAAAGATAGAGAAACACCACATGGAACCAAGAAAACTGAAACTGTATAATCCTAAATTAACTCCTCTCCACTCCCCCCAAAAAATAAAATAAAATTTTTAGTGCTGGCATCAACTGTCATCACACCAAATAGTCGTGAATAGTTAAAGAGAACGAAAGGATGAGAAGAAAAAGCACTAACCAGACCTCCACTGGATGAGTGCAAAGAAGACTAGAACCTTGAAGAGGCTTGTTGCTACCAAATTTTCAGTTCCGTCGCCAGCAAGAAATCAATGGTAAACAAGTGTTGCTATAATGCAAATTCATTTGTGAAGGTTATCAGAGCAAGTGGAGAGTGTTGGCTATTTCGGGAGACATAATGTCACCCAGACTCCATAGAACGCCACAAATTGTTGTTAGTGAGCAATCTCTGATGATGACCTGTGTGAGAACTAGTAAATAACAATAAAATAAGTAATAAATAGAAAAGTAAACTAATATAACACCTAAAATATAAACAAAACATATAAGCAAACGTATTTAAGCACATCCAGGCCACTTTTTAATACATAAAGGCTCATACCGCTTCTTTTAAAAAAAAAAATAAAAAAAAACTACCATTTACTGCTAAAAACAGGAGCAGGAATAACAAATAATCTGATTGATTAACTAGCAAACTTAATACCACACAAACACACACATATGCACATACAGATATATATATATATATATATATATATATATATATATATATATAGAGAGAGAGAGAGAGAGAGAGAGAGAGAGAGAGAGTCTTTTTATTATACAAACATTATTGATTACATATGTGCATACATGTTTCAGTGGAATCCTAATTAAAACTCCTCGGCCTAACATTTACAGGAAAGATAAACTGGAATAGATACATTGAGAACATTGCCAAGGCTGCTGCAAAGAAGGTGGGCTCTCTCTACCATGCTAGAAAACTACTTATGCCTGAAAGTATCTTGTACCTCTATAAGGCCACCATTCGCCCATGTATGGAGTACTGTTGTTACATTTGGGCTGGTGCATCTACTACTTGTCTCTCACACCTGGACAGGGTTCAAAAGAGAATCGGCAACCTGATAGGTCCTGAATTGTCATCTAGGCTTCAACCTCTGTCCCATCGACGAAATGTTGCATTCCTCTGCCTGTTCTACAAGTACTTTAATGGTGAATTCTCTGACGAACTACAAGCACTTGTACACCCTCGACGTGAATACCTCCGACAAACCCGACAAGCAGCCAAACCCCACACCTTCACAGTAGAGATCCGTAGGTGTAAGAAAGCCTTCTACTCCAATAGTTTTTTCCCCCAGAACTTTTAGACTTTGGAACTCCCTTCCAGGATTCTGCTTTCCTAACTGTACTGACATACAGAAGTTCAAGTGTAATGTGAACAAACATCTTGCTGCTCATCTCCCTTCATGATATCCCTGCAACTTATGTTTCTGATAGTAGCCCCCTACTTCAAAGTGGCACTGTGCCTTGTTTGGGGTTAAAAATTGAATTAAAAAACAAAAGACCACCTCATCAGATAAAAAAAGGAGCAATATTGAAAAGAGAGTCAAGATTACATTCGATATTCGGGTATGGTTTCTGCTTTGGAACAAAGTGGGAGTGAGGTGTATAATATGTGGGCATAGTTATTAATAAATTTGAATTGAGATTCCACTGAAACATGTATGCACATATGTAACCAATAGTGTTTGTATAATAAAGAAAATGTATACCAGCTCTGTTCTTTCATTGAGCACTATTTAATAACCACACGGGTTTCATTGGACTTACCACTAGCAAACCAATCTATACAACCATTGTATATATATATATATATATATATATATATATATATATATATATATATATATATATATATATATATAAAGTTTAATGGTTACTGTTAAATTCCGTAAATGAATGGTTTCTGCTTTGGAACAAAGTGGGGTGTATAAGATGTGAATGTGAGCAGTAGGGATTTTGGAGGGAGGTGTGGTGAAGAAAGGGTGGGGGTGGGCTACGGAGAGGGGGGAAGTACGATCTCATGTTCTCAATCTGTAGCAGTAGGGGTATTGGTATTATTTTAACTTGACGGTTAATTAATAGCCTAAGTTTTTGCTTTGATCTGAAGTAATATTACGCCCTCATCGTTGTTAACTTCCTTGTCTTTTGTTTTTATGGTTGTTTTGTTTTTCTTTTCTGGTGGCGCGTACATTATTTGTCTATTTTATTATTAAGTTATATCTATTTATTTATTCATTTTATTCCACGCTTTTTTTATCTGTTCATTTGCTTCTTGTTTTCAGATTATTTATTTATTTATTCATTCATTTATTTATAAGATACATGCCCATATGTTTAAATTAACAGCCACTGAATAGATATACAAGCCTATTTATGATTTAAATAAAGGTCGAATACTGAGAGTTATATTTTCCACTCTGCCTGGGTGTCTGAAGTAATTACAGTGGCAAAAGGTTTCAAATCTATATATAAACTTAATTTTTATGGGTATCATTCCTTCATTTGGGTTGTTTATCTTTTCCTTCATACTAGAGTATAAATTTATTTTATAGGTTTATATACTTCGTTATGGAGATAGGTTTCCAGGCCAGATACGTGCAAACGGATACATAATAGCATATATTCGTTTATATTGTTGGAGTATTCCATTCTCAAAGTCCTCTAGTTAAAGTACTTAGTTATAGTTTGGGATTAATTGTGTGGTTGGTTTCCTTATGCAACGTTGCTTTACGATAATACTCCCCATAGGTATATATCAACATTCCAATTACAAGCGTGCAAGACTCATAGTTTATTTTAATCAATCGTTTTTGGATATTTACTTATTAAGTATGCAAAGTGCACTCACCTTTATCTATTTGGGTGCATATTGTGTTTCTGCTCATTTAGCTTAGTACTAAACGGTATCGTTTGAGATGATGCTGAGGAGTAACGAGAGATGGTTACTTTCTTAATTTACCTTCGTTATTTATGCCTATTCTTCAGAGGTTTTCGGTGGGTGTAGTTATTAATAAATTTGAATTGGGATTCCACTGAAACATGTATGCACATATGTAACCAATAGTGTTTGTATAATAAATAGACTGTATACCAGCTCTGTCCTTCATTGAGCACTATTGAATAACCACACGGGTTTCATTGGACTTACCACTAGCAAACCAATCTATACAACCAGTGTATGTATATATATATATATATATATATATATATATATATATATATATATATATGTATATATATATATATATATATAATGGGTTAAGAAATTCCAACGAAAGAAAGATGTATATTTAAATAAGGGAGTAGTCACCAACAATGTGTATTTTTTAACATTATTTTATTATTCCGTGTCTTGGTTTTTCATTGAGAATTATGTTTGGATCATTGTAATAATGTTTTTAAGGCATTGAAATCGTTTTTACGCGCGTTTCAGACGTTCTGTGATGCGTCCTCGTCAGAAATTATTTTCAAATGTGTTGGAGATGTAAAAATGGCAATTTTCGTAGTTAATTTGAAGTTTTTCCAAGGGGTGGAGGCTTGTAATTGTTTATTATTCATTGGCATGCTCAATTTTTATTGCTCTTTTATTGGGCTTGTGAGGGAGATCGTTGACCTGGCTGTAGTCGCTATCTCTTTTTCCTAATGTTTTTTTCTTTTCCTTTAGAGTGGGGTAGGGTGTGTGTGTGTGTGTGTGTGTGTGTGTGTGTGTGTGTGTGTGTGTGTGTGTGTGTGTGTGTGTGTGTGTGTGTGTGTGTGCGTGCGTGTGTGTGTTTGCTTTTATTGGTTTGGGAATGTGTATATTGTTTTATAGTATTTTGGGGTTATTTGCTTCCATAGACCAACTAAGAACCCCAAAAGAACACAACAAACAACAAATTTTAGCATACGTCTCTACACACAACACAAACAACCAAGAACTATTCACACAGATAACAAAAAACCTTATCCTCCTCAATCAGAACGACAAACTAAACAACACACTTAAAACAACAAAAATAATAAAAAGCAAACGCCAACCCAAAAACTTCAAAACACATCCTAACTTCCTCAAAACTCGTCCCACATACTACAAAAGGAGTTACAAAATGCAACAAACCGCGATGTGGAGTATGTGACATAATAATAGAAGGTAACACATACACATTCAAAAACCAGCACAAATATCTAGTATTATTATATATTCTTCATTAACTATGCGACGTAAAAAAAAATTAAAAAATTGGATTTCCCTGATGAAGAATTTGCTATAATTCGAAATATTGAATTTGTTTTGATAAATAAATGTATTTATTTATTAAAAAAAAATTCCTGCACTAGTTTTGGTCTTAAAACGTTTAAAGTTTGAATTTTGTATTCTATATATCGACAGTGCTTAAAACAGTGAATTCCTGTATTATATGATCCACGCGTCGACAACGTTCATATTGTATTGAAGTATCAAACCTCAACGACATCTTAAGACGTTTCAGTCATTATCACCGCTATGCGACATAAATAAAAAAAAAAAGAAAACTGGATTTTCCTGGTAAAGAATTTGTTATAATTTGAAATACTGAATTTGTTTTAATAAATATATTTATTTTAAAAAATGTCGGCACTAGTTTTGATAAAGTTTGAATTTTTTTATTATATATATATATATATATATATATATATATATATATATATATATATATATATTTATAAAGTAATAGGGTTCGTGTATTTCTGTCTGTGTGCACAGCTCTCCATCATCAACGAAATATAAAGGAGGTAAGAGGGTAGATCTCTCCTGGTAGAGAAACATTAGAACCCATTTTAGGATGTTTCTGTTATAGGAGACATAAGAATCTATGCCTAATTTCTTTATATACTATTCTACAAACCACCCCCATATCGAATGACTTATGCTCATTTGCATATCACATTATATTAAATCTCTTTAACTAATTACCTCGACCTTATTACATATTGGAAATATTCTAATCATTTCAACTGTACTATTTACAAAATCTATTTAACATTTAATTATTTAATATATTTTCATTTAATTTTATATTCGATTTATTTCACTTTACGTATATTATCAAAACAATTCATTGGCGAGGAAAGCTTTATGTTTTGGGATTGTATTGAAAATGTAATGGAAATTTCAATTTCGTTCCGTTTTAATCTTTTATATTTTACTTGCCAATATAATTGAAAGAATACAATTCAACTATCGTAATTTTATATAAATAAACAAAAACAAATATTTTAAAATAAAACTTTATTAAAAAAGAAATAATTTTATTTTTAAATTAAAAAAATCAATTTAGTAAAATGATTGTATTAAACACCCCCAGCCTTGTCAGCAAACCTGTAAACCTATAAAAGTTAACATTTCGAATGTAAACAGTGATTTTTCGATTTTGTTAGCGCTTGCCGCAATTAAAGACAGTTAAAACGGAACTAACTTTATTTCCATTCTATTTTTTAAACAACCCCCAAAACATAACGCTCTCTTCCAGTTATAGCCATTTTTTTTTAAATTAAATAAAACAGGTCAAAATAAACAGATAAGCGCATTTTCTTTTACATTTTTCTTACAACCATTGTCATTTAACCAACTGCAGGATACCGTTACTTTTGTGGGGTTGTTTGAAAATGGCACGGAGATTATAATTTCGTTCCAATTTAATCTTTCTGGTCGAGCCTATTTCGAAAGCCTGTCTTATCATAGATTTTAACTACAAATAATTTATTACATTTTGATTATTACTATCTTAAGACTTATATTTATTAAGCTTATATTTATTTCATTTTTCTATTTATATATTGAATTAGTTATTTCCAGTCTTATTTAAACTTAGTGCTTTCTTTAAACCGGATGAACCTTTTATAAAAATATGAGTTTAACGTAAAGAACACGAACAAGGTTTTATTCAACTGAATTTCTTCCAGTTTACTAACAAAATATATAAATTTAAAAGAGATATAAATAATAAAATAAAAAGGTTATGTAATTTAAAAGAAATACACGTACTCACAAAAGCAGAACTTTTTTTACACATTTTTTTCTTTAAAACCATAACAATGAGACTAACAATTACCTAGATCTTAGTATTATTTGTTTTAATAGAACTGTTTTAATTGTACTGTTTACTTAGTTAACCTAAGTTGGTATTACATTTATTTTACATTTACTTTTTTTTTTTAATTATTACTTTTAGACTGTGACGTTTACACCCGGAAGTAATGAGTCACACGTAGGTCGCTTTTATTCATTCCTTTTGGTCAAGATCAAAGTGTAGTATCTGTTCTTCAGATGCTGCACTTCATTTTCTTGTTCTCTTTCGGTGGAGGAGAAATCCTTCACGACTGAGACAATTTTTATTTTTGTACCTTTTCTCCACCTTAAAAAACGACTCTGTCCCGTGGGGAGGCATAGTAAATAGGTACAATATAATTGTTTATAATTGTACTATTCAGAAATATTATTTATAGTTCGTCCATTTCAGTTAGTATACATTTCCTTTACGCTTAATTAATTTACAATCATTAATATCGTTAAACAATTCCGTTTAAAATCGAAATTATGCCACCCAAACGAAGTAGAAACGAAAGTGAGGAAGAAATGATGGAAAGATTGGAAGCTAATAGACTAAGAGTTGCTGCAATTCGCTCCAATGAAAACAATTCAGATAGAGAAAGACGTCTAGAACTTAACAGGATACGTCAAAGAGAAAGGAGAGCAAGACTGTCAGATTTGGAAAGAGAAACCCAACGTGAAGCTGACAGAACTAGACATGCTGTAAGGCGGTTAAATTCATCACAAGATGAAATTCAAGAAAGGCAAAGATATGCACTGGAAAGAGAAGCAATATTACGATCGAATGAATTATATGAGGTAAGTAGACGTACACAAGGTCAGTTGAGAGTGGCTCAACGACATCAGAATGAATCGGAAACCCAACGAAGCTTTCGCCTATACCAAGGGCAACAACGAGAGGCTGCATGGAGAGAGAGTATGACTTTGCCCCAGCAATTGACAGAAAACGAGGCAGCTAGACAACGAATGACTGCTTTGAGACACCATGAAATAGAACACTGCAATAGAAAAGGATTGCTCTACAACAAAAATGACTCTCTCACTACAGCTGATATAGGAAAAATGGACAAAGTATGTCAACATTGCTCAGCTGTAAAATTTAAAGGAGAACCCCCTGGTTGTTGTTGTTCTTCTGGCAAAGTTGTGCTTGATAGCTTTCCACCACTGCCTCAGTTGCTTCAAGATTTGCTCTCCGGCAATGGTCCCATCTCTAAAGATTTTCTGCAAAATCTACGCAGTTATAACAATTGTTTTGCAATGACATCATTTGGTCACAAAATTGCGGCAGTACATGGGTGGAATCCTTCTTTTAGAATTCGAGGCCAGGTTTGCCACCAGATTGGGAGTCTTTTACCACCTGAAGATGAAACAGCAAAGTTTATTCAAGTCTACTTCTTGGGTAGTCTGGAAGAGGAACTACATAATCGGGGACGTGACAGTAGACTCAATAGAGACATTCTCCAAAGTCTGACTGAATTTTTACATGAGAACAACAGCTTCATTTGTCAGCTGAAAACAACAAAGGAGAGGATTGAAGAAGAACACTTGGTAGAACATAAAGTTGTCATAAGGGAAGACCGAAGGCCGCAAGAAGAGCATCCACGGCGATTCAATGCTCCAACAACAACGTATGAGATTGGAATATTAATGGAGAATGAACCAACAGCTAACCGGGATATTGTCTTGCGTTTTAGAAATGATACATTAAAATGGATCTCCGAACTACATCCCCTCTACGACACTTTAATGTACCCGTTAATGTACCCCTATGGTTCTCCATCTTACAACATCTACATGAAGGCATCCAATGGGCGAAAAGTTACCCAACAGCAATTTTATTCGTACCATTTAATGACTCGGCCTGGAAACTATTTTCTCTGGTACCGAAGGCTATTTCAACAATGGCTGGTGGATGTGTACTGCAAGATTGAAACAGAACGTTTACAGTTCCTGAGGCGTGAGCAACAGACCCTGAGAGCTGACAATTATAGCAACTTGAGAGATTCAATTCTTAGGGAGGATGGGAATCCAGAACAGTTTGATCAACGAGTTGTTCTTCCGGCAACTTATACAGGAGGCCCTCGATACATGTTTGAGTGTCAAAGTGATGCCATGGCATATGTTCGGCGAATGGGCCGAGCCGACCTCTTCATCACGTTCACAACAAATCCAAAGTGGACAGAAATTACAGAAAATTGTCTTCAAGGGCAAGACCCTCAGGATCGTCCAGATATTGTTGCCAGGGTTTTCAGGCAGAAGCTAAAAAAGTTACTTGAATTTATTAAAAAGGGAGGATTTGGCAGGTTGAGGGCTTTCCTGTACAGTATTGAATATCAAAAAAGAGGACTGCCGCATGCACACATCCTCACCTGGCAGGCCCCAGAGGACAAACTTCTACCAGAAAAAATGGATCTCTGCATATCTGCAGAGATCCCTGACAAAGAGGAAGATCCTGATCTTCATGCTAAAGTGATGGCACATATGGTGCATGGACCTTGTGGACCATTTAATCCAAATTGTCCATGTACGATTGACAACAAATGTTCCAAAAAATACCCAAAAGAATTTCTTCAGTGTACCGAGCAAGGCCAAGACTCTTACCCCAAGTACAGGCGAAGAAAACCAGAAGATAGAGGCCAGACTGGTACAATAAGGATGAAGAGAAATGGTCGGTATGTTAATCAAGAAATAACAAACCAGTGGATTGTTCCGTACAACAAGGTCCTCCTTCAGCAGTTCAACGCTCACATTAACGTAGAAATTTGCAGCTCGATCCAAAGCATCAAATATGTCCTCAAATACGTGAATAAAGGATGTGATCAAGCAGTGTTTGAACTACAATGAACTGATGGAGCAGCTAACCAACAAGGCCAAGTACAAAGTCACATTGTGGATGAGATCCAGCAGTTCCAGAATGCAAGGTATGTCAGCAGTTCAGAGGCGGCCTGGAGGATATTGGAACATCCCATCCATGAACATTTCCCCCCAATTGTACAACTTTCTGTTCATCTTGAAAATGGGCAGCATGTCATGTTCTCAGCTGATACTGCTCTGGAACGAGTCCAAGGTCCACCGCCTGCCACAACTTTGACAGCATTTTTTCAACTCTGCCATGAGGATGACTTTGCAAGGGGTCTCAAATACGTAGAAGTCCCTGAGTTTTACACTTGGAACAAATCGACAAAGAAATGGATGAGAAGAATGCGTGGGGTACAAGTTGAAGGTACTGAAAATGATGATGTATGGAAGGCACCATGCATTGGGAGAATCTACACGATTAGTCCAAAAGCAGGGGAGTGTTATTTCTTACGCCTGTTGCTCAATGAGGTTGTTGGTCCAACTTCATTTCAAAATTTGCGAGCATACAATGGTCAGGTGTTTGAAACATACAGAGCAGCGTGCCTTGCTCGAGGCCTTCTAGAAAATTACCATCACTTGCATCAAGCAGTAGGAGAGGCAAGTGCCACTCAATCACCTTCAAATTTGCGAAGCCTATTTGTGATAATTTTAACAGCCTGTGAGCCAAGAAATCCTCTTGAGATCTGGATGGCTTTTCGTGATGTAATATCTGAAGACATTCTTCACAGATACAGGCAAGAAGTTAACTATCCAGAAGCAGATTTTAATGAGGACATCTACAATAAAACTCTTTGTCTAATTGAAGAAGGAAAAGTTCTCCTTATGTGCGGTCAACCATTGGCAAGCTATGGATTACCTGCACCAACGCAAGGGAGAGATGAAAGACTCGCGAGAGAGTATCAACGTGAAGTTACTTATAATCTTGAAGAACTTTCCCTACAAGCAAAAATATGAAAGAAAAACTGACCGATTCTCAAAGAGAAGTTTACAATTCATTCATGGCAATGTTGGAAGCACAAGGTGAAATGAACAAAAACATGATGTTTCTTGATGCTCCAGGTGGTACGGGCAAGACTTTTGTAATCAATTTGATCTTTGCAAAGATTAGATCCATGAGAAAGATTGTGCTTGCAACAGCATCCAGTGGCATTGCTGCTACTCTACTACAAGGTGGCCGCACTCTTCACAGCACTTTTAAAGTACCCTTGGATACTCATCGAATGGATCAGCCAGTTTGCAAAATTACTGGTAACTCAGCCTTGGCAAATGTAATTAGAGACACCTCTGCAATCATTGTAGACGAAGCCCCAATGACGCACAAGAGTGCTTATGAAGCAATTGACCGAACACTGCAAGACATCACAGGAAACAAGAATCCCATGGGTGGCATTCCAACCTTATTTTGCGGTGATTTCCGTCAAATCCTCCCAGTGGTTAAAAATGGCACAAGGGCTAACATTGTCAATGCAAGTTTGAAACAATCCTATCTCTGGAGGCACGTTATAGTGAAGAGACTGACTACTAATATGAGAGCCTATATCTCTGATAACACAGCTACAGCAGATTTCTCAAAATTGCTTCTCCAAATCGGTAATGGTCAGTTTCCTATCACTTCTTCACCTGACACAATTAAGATTCCAACTGCGCTTGGTAAATGTGTCGGTAATCAGAAGCAACTGAAAGACAAAGTGTACCCAGACCTGCAAAACAATGGAAAATCACCGGATTGGCTTGCTGAGAGGGCTATTATTTCGCCATTAAACAGCAATGTGAATCATTTGAACAATTCAATAATGAATGAATTTCCAGGAGACACAAAGCAATACAAGTCAGTTGATTCGGCTACTAATGAATATGAAGCTGTTCACTACCCTGTGGAGTTTTTAAACTCTTTGGAGATATCTGGAATGCCTCCACACATTTTAAATCTCAAAATTGGATCGCCAATCATGATTCTTCGATCCTTGGAACCGCCAAAAACAACAAACGGAACCAGATGTGTTATCACCAGATTGCACACCAATGTACTTGAGGCCACCATTTCCTGTGGTCCCTACAAAGGCGAAACCGTTCTACTGCCAAGGATCCCCTTAGTTCCATCGGACTCAGAACTTCCATTTAAATTCCGGAGACTCCAATTTCCTGTGAAGGTGTGTTTTGCAATGAGCATAAACAAAAGTCAAGGTCAGACATTTAACACCATTGGCGTAGACTTGACATCAGACTGCTTCAGTCACGGTATGTTCTACGTCTCCATCAGCCGGACAGGAAGTTCAGAAAAACTCTACATTCTGGCTCCAAATCAAAGCAGCAGAAATGTAGTTTACCCTGAGGCTCTTCAGTGAAAAGTTCAAGAAATGGATATGAGGAAAAACTGACATGATCTGATTGTGGTAAGTTTTTAGTATTGAATGTGCAAGATAAAATTTAAGCAAGAGTTGAAAATTACTTCAATGAAAAATTTACTATGTAACATCAAGTAACCTTCCTTTTTGATGAAAATGTTTTGTGAAGTTCCTGATTGAATTTCAGTCACTACAAGAGGTAGTTAAAATGTTAATCACCTTATGCAATCGTTGCTCTTACAACATCAACTTACTGGAAAGGTGCCCACAGATTTTGGTACCCGAGTGCGCAACAAAGCTCCGTGCGAAGCACGGGTATCTTTGCTAGTATATATATATATATATACGGGGGTTGGACAAAATAAAAGAAACACCTTAAAAATCAACAATTTATTTTAATATGGTGTAGGTCTACCTTTTGCGGCAAATATAGCCTCAATTCTCTATGGTATTGATTCATACAAATTGTGAATTGTTTCCAAAAGAATTTTATCCCATTCTGCAGCTAAAACATCTTCTAGTTCTTTTAGAGAAGGTGGCGGTGGAAATCGATTTCTTACTCGAATCTCCAAAATCGACCATAAATGTTCAATAATGTTGAGATCTGGGGATTGTGGTGGCCAAATCAGATGTTCAACTTCATTGGAATGTTCTTTGTGCTAATCTTCTAGCTGTATGGACTGAGGAATTATCATCTTGAAAGATGGCATTCCCCTCCAGAAACAGTTCTTGAACCATAGGATGAACTTGGTCACCCAAAATTCCTAAATAGTCTCGACTGTTAATTCTTTCATGGAGAGTAATCAGCGGATTTCCAAGACATAGCACTCCAAATCATCACAGAACCCCCGTCATGCTTTGGGAGATTGCAGTCTGGATAAAATGCTTCTTTCGGCTGTCTCCAAACGTAGAGTCGGCCAGTGGTCGGAAATAACGAAAACGATGATTCGTCAGAGAAAATCATATTTTTCCACTGCTCGAGGAACCGATCACTTTGAAACATTTGTCTTTAAGAGCAGAGATTTTGAGACCAATTGCTTTGAAACTTTTGTCTTTGAGGGCAAAGATTTTGAGACCAATTGCTTTGAAACATTTGTCTTTGAGGGCAAAGATTTTGAGACCAATTGCTTTGAAACATTTGTCTTTGAGGGCAGAGATTTTGAGACCAATTGCTTTGAAACTTTTGTCTTTGAGGGCAGAGATTTTGAGACCAATTGCTTTGAAACATTTGTCTTTGAGGGCAGAGATTTTGAGACCAATTGCTTTGAAACTTTTGTCTTTGAGGGCAGAGATTTTGAGACCAATTGCTTTGAAACTTTTGTCTTTGAGGGCAGAGCTTTTGAGACCAATTGCTTTGAAACATTTGTCTTTGAGAGCAGAGATTTTGAGACTAATTGCTTTGAAACATTTGTCTTTGAGGGCAAAGATTTTGAGACCAATTGCTTTGAAACTTTTGTCTTTGAGGGCAGAGATTTTGAGACCAATTGCTTTGAAACATTTGTCTTTGAGGGCAAAGAATTTGAGACCAATTGCTTTGAAACATTTGTCTTTGAGGGCAGAGATTTTGAGACCAATTGCTTTGAAACATTTGTCTTTGAGGGCAGAGATTTTGAGACCAATTGCTTTGAAACATTTGTCTTTGAGAGCAGAGATTTTGAGACTAATTGCTTTGAAACATTTGTCTTTGAGGGCAAAGATTTTGAGACCAATTGCTTTGAAACTTTTGTCTTTGAGGGCAGAGATTTTGAGACCAATTGCTTTGAAACATTTGTCTTTGAGGCCAAAGATTTTGAGACCAATTGCTTTGAAACATTTGTCTTTGAGGGCAGAGATTTTGAGACCAATTGCTTTGAAACATTTGTCTTTGAGAGCAGAGATTTTGAGACTAATTGCTTTGAAACATTTGTCTTTGAGGGCAAAGATTTTGAGACCAATTGCTTTGAAACATTTGTCTTTGAGAGCAGAGATTTTGAGACTAATTGCTTTGAAACATTTGTCTTTGAGGGCAGAGATTTTGAGACCAATTGCTTTGAAACATTTGTCTTTGAGAGCAGAGATTTTGAGACTAATTGCTTTGAAACATTTGTCTTTGAGGGCAAAGATTTTGAGACCAATTGCTTTGAAACATTTGTCTTTGAGGGCAGAGATTTTGAGACCAATTGCTTTGAAACATTTGTCTTTGAGAGCAGAGATTTTGAGACTAATTGCTTTGAAACATTTGTCTTTGAGGGCAAAGATTTTGAGACCAATTGCTTTGAAACTTTTGTCTTTGAGGGCAGAGATTTTGAGACCAATTGCTTTGAAACATTTGTCTTTGAGGGCAGAGATTTTGAGACCAATTGCTTTGAAACATTTGTCTTTGAGAGCAGAGATTTTGAGACCAATTGCTTTGAAACATTTGTCTTTGAGAGCAGAGATTTTGAGACCAATTGCTTTGAAACTTTTGTCTTTGAGAGCAGAGATTTTGAGACCAATTGCTTTGAAACTTTTGTCTTTGAGGGCAGAGATTTTGAGACCAATTGCTTTGAAACTTTTGTCTTTGAGGGCAAAGATTTTGAGACCAATTGCTTTGAAAAATTTGTCTTTGAGAGCAGAGATTTTGAGACCAATTGCTTTGAAACTTTTGTCTTTAAGAGCAGAGATTTTGAGACCAATTGCTTTGAAACATTTGTCTTTGAGAGCAGAGATTTTGAGACCAATTGCTTTGAAACTTTTGTCTTTGAGGGCAAAGATTTTGAGATCAATTGCTTTGAAACATTTGTCTTTGAGGGCAAAGATTTTGAGACCAATTGCTTTGAAACATTTGTCTTTGAGAGCAGAGATTTTGAGACCAATTGCTTTGAAACATTTGTCTTTGAGGGCAAAGATTTTGAGACCAATTGCTTTGAAACATTTGTCTTTGAGAGCAGAGATTTTGAGACTAATTGCTTTGAAACATTTGTCTTTGAGGGCAGAGATTTTGAGACTAATTGCTTTGAAACATTTGTCTTTGAGGGCAGAGATTTTGAGACCAATTGCTTTGAAACATTTGTCTTTGAGAGCAGAGATTTTGAGACTAATTGCTTTGAAACATTTGTCTTTGAGGGCAGAGATTTTGAGACCAATTGCTTTGAAACATTTGTCTTTGAGGGCAGAGATTTTGAGACCAATTGCTTTGAAACATTTGTCTTTGAGGGCAGAGATTTTGAGACTAATTGCTTTGAAACATTTGTCTTTGAGGGCAGAGATTTTGAGACTAATTGCTTTGAAACATTTGTCTTTGAGGGCAAAGATTTTGAGACCAATTGCTTTGAAACTTTTGTCTTTGAGGGCAGAGATTTTGAGACCAATTGCTTTGAAACATTTGTCTTTGAGGGCAGAGATTTTGAGACCAATTGCTTTGAAACATTTGTCTTTGAGGGCAAAGATTTTGAGACCAATTGCTTTGAAACTTTTGTCTTTGAGGGCAGAGATTTTGAGACCAATTGCTTTGAAACTTTTGTCTTTGAGGGCAGAGATTTTGAGACCAATTGCTTTGAAACATTTGTCTTTGAGGGCAAAGATTTTGAGACCAATTGCTTTGAAACTTTTGTCTTTGAGGGCAGAGATTTTGAGACCAATTGCTTTGAAACATTTGTCTTTGAGGGCAGAGATTTTGAGACCAATTGCTTTGAAACATTTGTCTTTGAGGGCAGAGATTTTGAGACCAATTGCTTTGAAACATTTGTCTTTGAGGGCAAAGATTTTGAGACCAATTGCTTTGAAACATTTGTCTTTGAGAGCAGAGATTTGATTGTTTAAAACATGCTCAAAGATTGATGCCAAAAATGTTAAGTGTTTCTCTTATTTTATGCAACCCCTGTATATATTCGTACTAGTTGGATTCATCAGACTACTGTTCTCATCTTGAGTGTGATTTTCACAACGTTTCGGTCGGTATAACCTCCGACCTTCTTCAGGTGTATCTTGTCGAATTCTGGAATGCTTCTGTCGAACTTTGGACGGAATTTCGAGCGGAACCCTTTATTTATTTCACAAGGCTAGCGTGCTCTTGTTCTGTCAGCCATGACTGGATAGAGGTCCTAAATGATTCGCAATTGTATTTTTTGGTGGCCCACACTGAGGATTGAACCTTCAACCTTCAGGAGAATATCAAGTACTTTAACCACTGCATCACGGGGCCTTGTGAATTTTTTTTTTACACAGTGATCACCACTTATCAAGTCCCGGAAGCCACTCAGGGATAAGGGTTATTGCAAGTACATTACGTTAGTATGGAGATTTGCTGAAGTTTTTAATTAAGGGGGCGGTTCATTAGGAATTTGTTAACATTGGACTTGAAGACATCCAAGTTGTAGTCCGGAGGGAAGCAGGCAGACTGAACAGAGTTCCACAGGCGTACAGTTCTAAGAAAGAAGCTTTGTTCATGGAATCCGCGTTTTGATTTAGGCACAGATATAGAGTGGGGGAAATTTTTCACAATGGATTCAGCTAGACGGGTGTTTTTCGTGAAAGATTGGCGAGAGGGGACCAGATATTGGAGTTCAGACGAGCACCTGCCATGGAACTAACGATAAAACAAGGATAGGCTCGCAACGTCTTTTCTGTGGGAGAGAGGTTGCAGGGTAGAGAAAAGGGCATCCCCCACTAAGCTACGAAGTACTCTGTCAAGACAGGATAGGCTGTTTTTAGTAGCTCCTGCCCAGATATGGCAGCAGTATTCCATCTTTGGACGTACTTGGCTTTTATATAGATAGAGAATTGCATCAGTAGTGAGATATCTTCTGGGGCAGTAGAAGGATCCCACCATCTTCCCAGCGACCTTGGCAACAGACTTGATGTACGTGTTCCATTTCAGATCAGGAGTAAAGGTCAAACCCAGACTTTATGGGCACCCTTTAGATTATGTAGCCAGACTTTGTGGGCACCTTTTAGATTATGTAGCCAGACTTTATGGGCACCTTTTAGATTATGTAGCCAGACTTTGTGGGCACCTTTTAGATTATGTAGCCAAACATTATGGGCACCCTTTAGATTATCCAGACTTTGTGGACACCTTTTAGATTATGTAGCCAGACATTATGGGCACCCTTTAGATTATGTATCTAGACTTTGTGGGCACCTTTTAGATTATGTAGCCAGACTTTATGGGCATTCTTTAGATTATGTATCCAGACTTTGTGGGTACCTTTTAGATTATGTAGACAGACTTTATGGGCACCCTTTAGATTATGCAGCCAGACTTTGTGGACGCCCTGTAGATTATGCAGCCAGACTTTGTGGACACCCTTTATATATATATATATATATATATATATATATATATATATATATATATATATATATATATTACTTATTACTTGTATATATTACTTATTACTTGTATATATTATCTATTGTTTATAATTAATGGTTCTCATATAGTTTTAAATTCTGTATAAGGTCTACTTAGTGATTGGCATTTGTGCTGCTTCTTTCAGTCGTCTTACACCCCACCCTTCTTCTCTGTCTATAATTTTTACTTCGTCGCATAATGGAAGATGGTTTCCTTTTTCCTTCTAGATATGCCTTCGTGGTTATCCATAGTCTATCAAAGGCAGAAGGAGCCTGTAAAAAAATACTTGAACTTCTGCATGTCAGTACAGTTGGGGAAGCAGGAACTCGGAGGAGAATTCCAAAGTCTAGCAGTTTTGGATACGAAACTACTGGAGTAGAAGGCTCTCTTACATCTAAGGATCTGAAATGTGAAGGGGTGGGATTTTGCTGCTTGTCGGGTTTGTCGGGGATATTTACGTTGAGGGGGTACAAGTGCTTGGAGTTCGTGGGAGCATTCACCGATAAAGTACTTGTAGAACAAGTAAAGGGATGCTACATTTCGTCAATGGGACAGAGGCTGAAGCTTAGATGCCAGTTCAGGACTTATCAGGTTGGCGACTCTCTTTTGAACCTTGTCTAGGAGTGAGAGACTAGTAGCAGATGCAGCAGCGCAAATATGACAACAATACTCCATACATGGGCGAATGGTGGCCTTATAGAGGTATAGGATACTTTCGGGCGTTAGTAGCTTTCTAGCACAGTAGAGAGAATCAATCTTTTTTGCAGTGGTCCTGGCAATACTCTCAATGTAATTGTTCCAAGTCATGTTTCCTGTAAACGTTAGGCGGAGGAGTTTAAAAGATGTACTTTCAGATAAAGAGTCTTTGGTCATTGCTATTGATGGTAGAGAAGGTTTCTTGTAATTATTGTAGGAAACAAGTTTAGTCTTGGCAGCATTGAATGTGACCATCCATTTTTGTCCTCATTCCACTACAGATTGGAGGTCATCATCTAGTATTTCTGCCATTTCTTTAGATATGTGTTCATTTGTTTTCCTGTCGTGTCTGTTATAGAGCGTAATGTCGTCAGCATATATACCCATCTCACAGATATTTTGTCAGGGAGGTCATTTATGAATATTAGAAATAATAGAGTTCCAAGGATAGACCCCTGAGGCACTCCAGCATTTATATCATATAGTTTAGATGTACGACCATCGAGGACAACCTGGATTTTTCTCTTATCTAAGAAGGATTTAATTATATTAAGTATTCTTCCAGTAATACCGTATTATCTGATTTTCCTGAGAAGACCTTCATGCCATACCCTGTCAAAAGCCTTGGATATATCTAGAGCTACCGCTCTTCCCTTCCCTGCTTTGTCCAGTAAATGGTATATACGTTCTGAGATTACAGTTAGAATGTCTGCTGTGGAACGGGCTTGCCTAAATCCATATTGCTGGTCGGTCACAAGTTAAGCATTTGTAAGGTGATGGACTAGAACTTGGTTAATTATGGACTCTAATATTTTGGCGAAAAGTGGGAGGAGGCTAATGGGGCAGTAATTTACTGGATCAGTTCTTTCGCCAGAATTATTGAAAACTGGTAACACAGAAGCAGTTTTCCAGCAGGCAGGAAAGCAAGATTCATTAAGGTATTTTTTGTAAAGTTTGGAGAGAACTGGAGCTACTTTGGCGGAGCACTTTTTTTCATAGCACAATGGGGATGAGATCAGGTCCACATGTTTTTGAAGTATCAAGATTTTTTATGATAGCATGCACCTGAGAAGGGGTGATTTTCAGATCGTCTTGTGGTGCATCTGTCTGTAAAGGAAAGTCAGGGAGGGGATGGTTAGCAGGGTCCAGTGTAGAGTTGGAGGCAAACCGATTGGCAAGCATGTTAGCCTTCTCGGTTGTTGAGCAAACAACCTTATGATTGTTGGTTAGTGGAGGAATTGTTTATTGCCCATTATTTACTACACTGTTGTAGATTTTCCAGAAGTCACAGGTTCTAATTTCTGTGCTTCGATGCGTTTTTTTTTTTTTTTTTTTTTGGTGGTGTCAGTAAATTCTCTCTTAGCTGTCGCTAATAAACACATCTCTTCTCAGTTGTGTGTTGTGTGCAACCAAACATTGCCTAGCGAAGCAATGGTTCCAAATTAGATGAAAAAACACACCACAACTAAACCTAATATAGCCTTCAAGCTAAATTTTATTATTTTATTGCATAAAAATGCTTTACTAGTAGAAAATGTTAACTTTTTGTAATAGGGGTACCATGAGAAGTTAAAGAGCTCCATAATATACCGCCATATACAAAATTTTGGGAACCACTGCCACAACGTGGCGTTTCCTTTTTTTTACCCTTCTACTTTTAATAACGATACTTTTTCTTTTTTTCTTTTCTTTTTTTTCAAATTTCCAATTTGGGGCATTTTTTCTTTCTTTTTTAAAAACTACTGATTGAAACGTAATTTTATTGCAATATGAATATTAGTGTGCATATTGGCTGACTGAACATAATTTTTCTCACCGTCTTGTTCAAGGGTGTATGATTATTTTAAATATTTCTCTTCGCTAAAAACAAAATTAAACTTGAAATGTCAAATGACATGTAATTTGCAAATTACATTGTATTTCTTATATTTGTTTTGTTATTTTGATAAAGTAATTTCATTTTTCTTCCGGATATATTCGTATATTTTAGGTTACTGAGATTGATAACAATTCTACCCATGTCAACACCACACAGAGTAAGTTTTTTCCTGTTTTCTTTTATTTTAGTAATTAACAAAATGGTGCGAGTATAGTATTGGTCACAACAGAAAATCGGATTCTTAGTAAAATTTCTTGGCGCTCCTACACCATCAGAAAGAAATTTCAGAAATCGTAAAACTGAATTCCACATGAAAACAAACGTATCTACACATTCCTCGTATTTTTAAGATGATTATATCGAAAAATAACGAAAATCGATAATGTAGAAAATTATTTTTTAAAGAAAACAGAAAATAGAATTTAAAGAAAACGATCGTATTTACTTATGTAAGACATAGTAGAGTTCAAAAAGGAGGTATTTTTCCGTTTCGATTTACTTATAAAAACAAGATGGCCGCAATTTTCACCTGCTAACACGATTAAAGTTGGGTTTTTTTTCAATAATTCAGTAATATTCATGTAATTTCGACTGCATGATTTGGAAGCTAATATTGTAATTTATCAGAATTGACAAAAAATCAGTAGAAACCAGTGTTTTTTTTTATCTGGAAACTCAGTTTATTAACTACAAAATTCCGTTCTGATAGTGTAGAAGCACCAATTTCTTTGATATAATTACATATCGTGCAGAAATAAGTATCCTCGCCAAAAATTAGAAAAAAAAATGGTCGGGTAGAAGTTTAATTTCAATTAAAAATCGATTTCATCATAAAATTACAGTTTTATCACATTACGTTTTAATTTTTTTTTTTTTTTTTTGTTAAATTAAAGACTGACTTATCTCCCCTGTTTTACAAGTGCTTCCGGTATTCCAGCTTTTATCAATGGCTGATCGGAAAAATAAGATAATACTTTTTATTTTTAATAAAAAGTTCTAGTCAATCTTTTCGCATGATAAGTAAGTGTAGAATTAAAAGACAAGCGTCTCATTCTAACATTTAATAACAACTATATTGATTATCCTCGTAGGTATGACTTGTAAGAATTTTGGTTAGTCATGGAAAGAGTTAATATGTATGGACGTAGAGACCTGTTTAAAGAGAGAGTTCATGAAGGCATATTGATGTTAGCAGTATGGGCAGGAACAACAGATTTGACACAGTTCTGTAGGAAGATAAAATAGTGCATGTGTAGGTGTATCAGAATTTTTTGTAGGAATTTTTGACACCCCCAACACAACACTGCGAATAAAATATAAAAATCTCGTAATTTCTCTGTTAAAAGTGGGTTGTTTATTTTCTTTATGGATTATACTTCCAAAATAAACTATTAAAGTTGTTTTAAAAGTAATAGAAATATTTTTTTAAACAGTAATGAATTTTCTGAACTCAATATTTTTCCATTTTTAAACTTTAAAAATCTATCAAAAATTTTCTATTGATTCTATTTTTACGATATTTTCAGGGTCAATGTGAAATTTTATGTTCTTTCCAATAAACCGAATATAATATTTTAGACAAACGTTTTTTTTTTAATTCACGCCCCCCCCCGATTTTCAAGTGTCTATTAAAAAGTAAATAATTAATTTACTCACCGAAAAGTAAATAATTAATTTACTCACAAATTGAAGAGAAAAGGTCAATAAATAATATATTCAAATTTAAAACAAAATAAAAAAGTAGTGTTTTTTAGAATTTTACCTGTAAAGTTTGAAGTTTAAAACCTTTTTTTTTAACCACGTTATTGGTTTTTTCTTTTTTTTTTTTAATGGAACCTTGGTCCTTGCTCCTTTAATTGAAAAAAGAAATTAGGGCTTGAATTACATTTTTCGATGAGTTATAAGCTTGGAAAGACAGGGGGTCGAATAATTCACACCTCTCATTTTGAAATGTCTATTAAAAAGTAAATAATTAATTTATGTACCAAAGTCTTATATATCACAAATTGAAGAGAAAAGGTCAATAAATAATATATTCAAATTTAAAACAAAAAAGTACTGTTTTTTAGAAATTTACCTGTAAAGTCCGAAGTTTAAAACCTTTTTAAAAAAAAAAAACACGTTGTTTTTTTGTTTTGTTTTTTTTAATGAAACCTTGGTCCTTGTTCTTTTAATTGAAAAATAAATTAGGGCTTGAATTACATTTTTCGAGGAGTTATAAGCTTGGAAAGATGGGGTGGAATTATTCACTATTTTCACAAAATTTCTGACACACCTAGTGCATGTGTGTACTACATTGGAGTGTGCAGAGGTAGCTATGTTGGCTTGTTTGTTTTCTCATCGACCCATGCCCAAAGCCCTCGCCGAAATTGCACCCCAACAGAGGAGTGTGTTGTCAGGCGAGAGCCGGGAAGAAAGAGAGAGAATTGTCATGTGTTTAACCTTTTACAAACTCAGTCACGTGGTCAACACACCTGAGAGATGGTCTTTGATTGGACAAACCAGAAACGAAGTTGGTTGCTACAAGCAATCAGCAATGATGTTACAAAGCAAAACATATTCAAAATCTTAAGCCTCAAGTATATGCTGCCCCTGCTGCTACTCAAGTATATCAAAGTGTTTTTACTTAGAATGCGATTTTCACTTGTGACCAATACTATATAAGAACCCAAAGTTTTCCTGAATTTCTAAGATGGTAATTTATAATTTGCATTACATGGCATACTATGTATCAGAAAGCTATTTGTTTGCTGGTATTATTTCCGAAAGTTCCTTTTCCTAGATTAGTTGCTCTATCCAGGCCTGAAAGTATAGTCTGACCTACTATTTTTCATCATCGAAATAAAGTAAATTCTCGCATGTGAACTCATGAGATTAGCACCAAAAACAAATTTCAATAATTTTATTTGGACAAGTAATAAAAGATAATGTGCATAATGAAAGATTTATGAAGACAAGAGGGAATAATCTTTTTTTATATAAAAGTGTCACCACTTATTAAGCCCCGAATTCCACTTGAAGATAAAGATTAATGAGTGTACGGTGGTCACTGAGACAACAGTATAGTGATCGTTAGTAGTGGAAATTGAGCAGAATTTGATTATTTAAACAGGACAGCTCAACAAGAACTTGTTTACATTGGACTTGAAGGCAACCACTTTGTAATTAGCTGGAAAGTAGGCCAGCGGAACAGAGTTCCACAGACGGGCATTTCTAGGAGAGGATCTTTATTCATAGAATTTGCATTTAGATTTAATCACAAATAGAGAGTGAGTGAAATTTTTTGATAGTGGTTGTAGCTAGACGAGTGCTTTTTGTGAAGTTTTGCAGGGAGGATCATAGATTGAAGCTCAGATGAGCACTTGCCATGAAAATAACTATAGAGTAGAGATAGGTTCTATATGTCTCTTTTGTTGGAAAGAGGTTGCAGGCAGGAGAGTAGGACATCACCTATTAGGTTTCAAAGTCGGTTTTACATGTGTAGAAAAAGGATAGAGTGCTCGGAACAGCTCCTCCCCAAATGACGAAACAGTATTCCGTTTTATGACGTATTTAGCTCGTCTAATAACTGCTTGCATGATCAGATCTGTCGATTTGGGCTCTTTTCATTATGGAAGAAGAAATGGTCACACATGTAGTGCTGCAGTCAAATCCTATCCAAGATTGTTTATAATAGGGGAAAATGGAGTGTGTGTCTTCTATGAACTTCTGTCGCTAAGTAGTCAACCAATGTCAAGGGTAGTAAAAAAAAGGGGGGGTGAAAATTTTCTCATTTTATCCTTGCATTTCCTGAGCCATGTTTCTGACAAAGAGGGAGAACTGTTGTCTTCTGAGTTGGAACGATAACATGGTCAAAGGGATATAACTTTCTTTTCTGTAAAGGCAAAGTTGCCTCCCCTGCTTTAACTCTGAGATAATAGTTATCATGTCTTCACACGAGAACAACAAGAGACCACATGCCAGCAGCCATATTGGGATAGAGCAGGACACCGCAACGTGTAGACAACCAGACTAAACTAATTTATACAAATAGACTTAAGAGCTTTTTCCAACTTACAAATAAAAGACTTAATTCATACAGTGAGTCATAACAACTGGCGACGACGAGGTACAAACTTTTTAACTAAAAAAAATAAATAAAAATCTCTATTTCTGCAAATGTTCTTAAAGAAATCCTCGCCCATCAGCAAGAACAATTCGAAAAAGTCTAACTAAATTTAATAACAATATTGACACAACAATTTTGGTTCCAATACCCCAGTAATTCAGTTTGTGTTGATCTTTCAAATGCAATATCAGAATTTACGGATGGCATTATACACGTTTTTGTCTATTCAAAAACCACAAGTGTCACTTTTAAGTTGAAAGCAGAAAGCAAGTCAATATTTAGACCCCCAACATCCTGTCTTATTCAGCTCTCAACATAGTCGAAAAGGAACTGAATCGCTCCCAGGAAGCTGGAATACTAGTACCAACAAACTACTCTACAGGGTGGTCAAAAAGTCAGGTAACATTTTAAAGAAAAACGATATTAGCAATACACGTATATTTAAGTACCATACATTGAAATATAAAATGAAACAAACATGAAATATGTTTATTTTGTTAATTATCGTCGATTTCTCTCTATCAATCGCTGGAAGCGATTAACCACTGATTGTGTAACACGTGTAATCATGTCAGCTGATATCCGCGCAATCTCCTCTTCAATAAATAACTTTAAAGACGCTATTGTATCAGGCTTCTTGCCATAAACGCTATCCTTTACATAGCCCCAAAGCCAGAAATCAGGAGGGGTAGTTTATATATTACACTCAAATATTTAAACAAATAATATTAAACGAATAGAGATTATAATGGATCATATTGTTTTTTCTACCTTTAACATGTTACCTGACTTTTTAACCACCCTGTAGATGGCAGCTCTTATTGTTGTCATCAGGAAAGCAAATGGTAAAGTATTTGTCTGGGCTGACTATTCCACAGGACTAAACAATGCATAGATGCACACCAATATTCCCTGCCAGTACCTGTTAAAGTTAAAGGTGGAATCTGTTTTGCAAAAATCGGTTTTTCAGACGCATTTTTGCAATTGGAAGTTGGTGAGGACTCCAATGAGCTCCTAACAATCAACACCCACAGAGAGTTATTTAAATACAACCGTCTTTCTTTTGAAGTGAAAACAGCACCATCTATATTCCAGCAGGCTATGGATGCCATGCTCACTGGCATAATGGGAGCTACAGCATTTCTTGATGACATAATCATCTCAGGCACATCCTAGGATGAACTTCTGCAATGGCTAATCCCGTATTTGAACATTTTCAACAATATGGTGCCCGTGTACTTGTAGAAAAATGTCCATCTTACTAGACCTCGATAAAATATTTTGGGTTTTATTTTTGACTAGTAGGGGTACCCGGCGTTACCAGAGTGTTTGTAGGTGTGTGTGTGGTGTTAAATAAAAAAGAAACCGGGGGGGGGGATTGAACCCGAAGCCCTGAGGCGAAGTTTGAAAATAAAATCGGCCAGCCAGAATGAGTTAGTGAAAGATGTTTGAGAGTCGTCGAGCGTTACGACGACGATGTAAGCATTGTTATAAGCGAAGTAAGAAAAGAAAACAACGTTCTAATTAAGCGGGGGGGGGGGGGGGGTAATCAAAACATCAAAAAAAAACACAAAAACTCTAACGTAAGGCAAACGAACGTTGAAAACAGAAAACCGAACATGTGAAAAATGGCTTAAATGAGCCTGTTTCGATATTAAAATTTAAAAAATCGGTGGATACCCGGGTGTCGCTAAGAATAAGCGAAGTAAAAAAAAAAAGAAAGAAAAAACCAGGAAAATGAACGTTACGTGAAAAATGGCTTAAATAATACAGGGTTCAATATTTAAATTTAAAAAATCGAAAAAAAAAAACCATCTCACACCACGATTCGAACCCAAAATGTTTAGATAACGAACAAACGCGTTAACCAACTGCGCTAAAGCGAAAACGATGTAGCTTCTTCGGTTTTTCAACTATTTAAAGTAAATTAGGTCACGACGTCATGACGTCATCTGACGCATGCGTAGAATAAAGGCATCGTTATGAGAAACTCGTTGTTGACCCCCCCCCTGTGGAAAATTGTCGATATCGGGGTGAAAAAGTTAACGTTTTTGGCCAATTTTTCGATATTTTTTCAAGCGAAGGATGGGGCTTCGATATGATACCGAGTTTGTGAATTTTCGTCGCGTCTGTCGAAAGTTTTTAGAAGACACACAAATATACACGCATACAAACAAACATACATACATACATTTTCGCTTTTATATATATAGATAAA
This sequence comes from Euprymna scolopes, assembly GCF_053919585.1. Lineage (NCBI taxonomy): Eukaryota > Metazoa > Mollusca > Cephalopoda > Sepiida > Sepiolidae > Euprymna > Euprymna scolopes. The sequence goes on from NC_136485.1 coordinate 139,555,041, forward strand.
ACAGGTCTACGACTGGATCCTGGGATCATTTCAGCTATCAAAAATATGCCAGCTCCAACAGACATCAAAACTCTACATTCTTTTCTTGGTTTCATAAGCCATTACAGTTCATTTTTTACAGTTCATTTTTTACATTTTTTACATTTCATTTTTGACAGTTATATCACACTCTATCTCTTCTAAATCACTTTCTAAAAAAAGAAAGTATATGGAACTGATCACTAGAACACAAAGTTGCTTTAAAAGCCTCACCTTCTTCAGATATTCTCATGCATTTTAATCTATCTTTGGATATTGTCATAGTTTCTGATGCTTCTGACTATGGCGTTGGAATAAGAACCAAATGTGCACGAAGATGGAGTAGTGTTGTCACATCTAGGGAGGTGTTGACTGTTGCTTGTGTGTTGAACAAAAAAAAAGTGGTAGTAGGCAGGTAGGCTCCAACCCATAATGCGAAGGAGGAAAAAAACGTGAAAAAAAGTGACGTCTTTGCTGTTGCATCCATCGCTAACCCAGAAGTGGCGAAGGTTTGAATTAAGGCTAGTCAATTGAAAAGAGGAGATGACTTTCGAAAATTCGGCGAAAAAAAGCGACCCCTCCTTGTAGAAAAGTGCCCAATTAAATTGATGTTTTTAGCCAATTTTTCGATATTTGTCGTCCGAAGGGTGGATCTACAAAACGATACTGATTCCGTGAAAATCCGTAGCCTCTGTCGAAAATTTTAGGCAGACATACAACCATACATACAAATGTGTACTAAGATGAAGTAATGTCACGTCTAGGAAAGTGTTGCTCAGAGCACCGTTTCCTGCCTCAAAAAATAGACGTTGTTAGTCTATTATTATTTTCATGGCAGGTGCTCGACTGAACTTAATCATACATAACAAAACTCATCTACCTACAACCAATACATAGTTTACCTTTTTCTTTCTAACTCTCTCTATCACTCACTCTTTCTCTCACTCACTCACACTTTCCCTCCCTCCCTCTCTATCTATCTATCTATCTATCTATCTATCATTATCTAAAACAGTCACTCTCAACCTTTCCTCCATCATTGACTCCGTTATGTATTTCTCAACTTATCCCCTACTCCAAAACAAAAAAGATTTATGGCCATCATAAAGTGACAGAAAAACAAGAAAGTCAAAAAGAACCTTTTTATTGTTTAGGATTTTAGGTTTTGTATAAAAAATAGTATTATACATTCAAATTAGAAAAATAAAGAAAATCAAATCTTTTCTAAATAGAAAATTATGAAGTTAGTTTGTATGACGTTTCTTAGACTTGACACAATCTGAAAAAAAAATAATTATTTTTAAATTATCAGGAATTTCAATTATTTACTCCTGATTATATAATTTTTTACCTCCTAGTGGTAAATTTACCCCTGGTTGAGAATCTTCGACTTAAAATTAAAGGAAACGTCATGAGCAAATCTTATCTTCTAGAACTGCTCGTCAGTGGAAGACAGTACAGCAAGACTGCCTTCCAACTGATTACAACATGGTTGCTTTCAAGTGTATCTATCTATCTATTTATCTATCTATCTATAATTTCTTAAAACTTAACGAAACTTCATGAGCAAAGTTTATTTCCTAGAACTGCCAGTCTGTGGAACACAATATTGTGGGGCTGCCTTCCAGTTGATTACAATATGGTCGTTTTCAAGTCTAATGTAAATAAATTCCTGTATACAGCCCTTTTAAACAATTAAATTCTGTGCAATCACATATTCATTACCAATTATCACGGTGTCGTCTTATCATTCATCAGACACTCATTTAAGCTGTGAGATATCTACTGGATCGATAGAAGGATCTCACCATTTTTCCAGCGACCTTGGCAACAGATTCGATGTACATATTCCATTTAAGATCAGGACTAAAGCTCAAGCCCAGAAGCTTGTCAAACCTTGAAGCCTCCTCAAGACGAGAGCCATTCATTTCAATTGATGCCAGATCGGGATCAGAACGTTGATGATGTAAAGAGAGAAGCTTGGTTTTAGATGCATTAAAAGTAACCAGCCACTCCTTTCTCCATTGTACCACATGCTCAAGATCAGAGGAGAGAGAATCGGAGAGAACCTGCTCGTTTACTGTCTTAGATGTGTTACCATAGATGGTAGTTTCATCAGCAAAAATGTCTACACATGATGTAAGAATATGAATAGAAGATCAATTATGTAAATCAGGAAAAGAGTTGGGCCCAGGATGGACCCCTGAGGGACGCCAACATTAATACGGTGAGCTTCTGATTTTTGCCCTTCAACTACTACTCTTATGAACCTATCAGAAAGAAATGATTTAATAATTGAGAAGACATCTCCAGCTATACCATAGCTGGAGATCTTGTGAAGTAAACCTTTATGCCATACCCTATCAAAGGCCTTAGATATGTCAAGAGCAATTGCCCTAGAAAGGTTGCCTCTGTCGAGAGATTCGCTTATCCTATGAGATATAACTGTAAGCACATCTGCTGTAGATCTAATAGAACGGAAACCATATTACATTACAAGGCTATTTTTGCTGAGATGGTTGATTACTTCTGTATTTAACACAGATTCTAGCAACTTACTCATGACTTACAGGAGACTTATTGGCCTGTACTAAGAGGGGGATGAGCGATCACCTGAATTCTTAAATACAGGGCATACTGATGAGATTTTCCAGGGTGATGGGAAGCAATTCTCCTTAAGACAACGTTTAAACAGTTTTGTAAGGATGGGTGCTAGTTCTGTTTGAATTTTTTTGAGTATTATAATTGGAATACCGTCAGGGCTGGTTGCTTTACTGGAATCAAGGTTTTTGATTAGCTTGGCAACATCATGTACAGATATATGTATATCACATAGCATGTTTTCTGATACAGGAGGAAATATTGGGGGTTAGCGTCCTTGGTCGCAAAGGGTAGTATTAGCTGCAAAGTTCTTGGCAAAGAGTTTGGCTTTGTCTGATGCTGACGAGATTACCTCAGGTCCATTGGTGATTATTAGGATATAGCACACGTTTCTGTTCAGGATTCTGTTTGCTATTTGCCAAAACTGGTGGGAACCAAGCCACTGCTCAGCTACTTTGGACTTGACGGACAGTATACAACTCTCTTGTGTTCTTTATTACTTTCTTACAATGGTTGCTCACAATCCTGAAAGCGGCTTTAGTTTCCATACATCTATTACGTTGGAAGCAGTGGAAAAAGTGATTTCTGTGCGCAATAGCAACAGCACATTCTGGAGAGAACCACAGTTGGCTGTTAGGTTTTTGCTGGAACTTTTTCGAAGGTATGAAACGATCTATACCTACAATTAACCATTCCGTCAGGTCTGATACTATAGAGGACACATCCTTTTTAAACATGGAATGCCGAGGTACATCCGATATAAATGGACAGAGGCTATCCCAGTCAGCCATAGTGTATCGATATAGTGTACGCTGGAGAGGTACGTCTGAAGATTTTTTACATTTCATTTTTATCTTAATTGATACAACAGAGTGGTTGGAAGATCCCAGATGAGACAGAACAGAAACTGAACATAGTTCAGATAGTTCAGGGCAAGTTGTGAGAAAAATGTCTAGTAGACTCGCATACGGGCCGTCATTGTCGGGCACACAGGTGGGTTCGTGAACAATCTGAGTGAGGTCATAAGCAACGGAGAAATCATGACAGAACCTCCCCACATCATCGGTTTTGTTTGAGTGGGTCAACATTGTGAACATTGAAGTCTCCACATACGTGAATGTTAGCTGAAGGATAAGCAGATAGGACTTGGTCAATTTTCTAAGATAGTCAGGAGAGTAATAGCACATAGTGGACGATTAAATTAATTTAATGTTCATTTTGGTCAATTTCTGTTCTACGGAAATCCTTCGACCTGTGATATCGCAGTTATTGCAAAATCCAGGACGTTGCAGGATTTTTCTTTGGGTCATGAAATCTATCCATCGTCTCTATTTCGTGCCATGTACAAGTTTTACAGTTGCAACTTTTTGTGTGTTGAACCAATGGTCATGGGAAAGCGGGTGGGCAAAGAGCAAGTTTATCGCCTTCTCCTTTCCTTTCATACTCAACTCACCCACTCCTTTATCTCGTTCCCGGCATCCTCCTACCTTACTCCTACTTCTTCATAGCCTCACAGTCTATCTTTTAACTCACATTCTCTCTCCTAGCGTATTTTTTGTTTCTTTTTAATAAATTCTTTCTGCACCAAAGATTTTGGTCGTTTGAATAAACCGAAATATGGGTTGACTTTAGAGAGGTTTCTGTATTATTAATTTTACTAAACTGTTTTTATACTTTTTCACTAGACTCCTATATGTATGTATGCATGTATGTATGTATGTGTATGTGACATAATCACGTTGACACACTGGTTCTTGTCAGATCACCGAAGTTAAGCAATGTTGAGCCTGGCTAATACCCTATAGGTGACCATTTAGGAATTCTAGGTGATGTATGTTCTTTCCGCTTATCTCAGCATTTGTTTCCAGTCGTCCTGAACCTTCACTTGCCAATGATATTTAACAATGTCGACTCGGGAGAGGTGTGGGTAGAGACTGTGCAACTCCTGCCAAAAATTTAATGTGCAACCTCATAGTATGTATCCATAGTCTGTCAAGATTGAACGAACCCATTGATGTATGTATGTGTGTATGTATGTATATATGTATGTATGTATATGTGTGCATTAAAAGTTTTCCAAAAATCGGAGGTATCTACATTTTCACAAAGGGCTGTTGTCAATTGACCATACAAGAAAGTGGACAAAAATACGATAAATTGGAAAATAAGAGAGGACAAATGCAGATGAGCAGTTATAAAAGAAATGTTTTTATTACACCACAAATACAAGAGGAAAAAGTGGAAAGGAACTAACCCTTATCCCCGAGTGGGTTCCGGGCCTTGATAAGTGGTGACCCCCATTTAAAAAAAAAAAAAACTGGAGAAAGTCGATCAATGAAGATTCTAGAAGCAGGAAATTTGGAGAACATGAAATGTTGTACCTGGATACCAGTGGAGACTCGATGAGCAGGAATGTTGGGTGCTGGAAATGTTGCAGATGTAGAAACTGGATTCTGGGCAGCATGGAATGATGTCACACAGAGACTGATGCAAACGTGCCTGAGGTGTGATGAAGTATTTCAGGTAGGTCTGGTCGTGTGGACAGGGCCAAGTGCTGGATCGACAGGAACAGAGGTTGCAGGAAAGGCTGGGTCCTGGAGTCGGTCATAGATGGTCACTAGAACGAAGGGTCAGACATTGACGGGCATTGGAACATGGTGTCGGATGCTGGTGAACACTGAAACAGAGAGCTGGGTGTAAACAGACATTGGAACAGAGAGCCAGAGGCTATAAGCAGGAACTTCTGAAAGAAGCTAGAGCAGAAAGGAGTTGAAGCGTGTGCTGCTCAAAGAAGCTGCTGAAAGTTGTTGGAGCATGAGGTGCTGGAAGCTGCAGGAGTGTGCTGGAGTCAGAGTTGCAGGAAAAATGGCAAAGAAGAGAGGACAAACGTAGATGAACACTTATAAAAGAATCGTATTTATTCCACCATAAATACACGAGAAAAAATGTAAAGGAAGCTGGAAAAAGTCGATTGATGAAGATTCTTGAAGCAGGAAGGTTAGAGGACAGGAAATGTTGAACTTGGATAGCAGCAGAAACTGGATGGACAGAAATGGGGGGGGGGCACTGGATGACTGGAAAGTTTGGAGATACAGAAACTGGATTCTGAACAGTATGGTGTGATGTCACCGGAGAGTGATGTTGAAAATGAAATGGTCAATTATTGAGCTATACTTTTAGTACTGCTCCCAACTACAGGTAGTATATTTTGGCAATAGTAATTTCTTTGAAAAGCGCCAAGAACAACGCTTACAATTAATATACATGTAGTTAAAGTCTCATCTTTGAGTGGCCTTTGAGCTTTGATAAGCCGTGATATAAAAAAAAAGTAATTCCAGACATAGACGCAGCAAGGACACGAAAGTCAGAGTATTACTTAATCATCTGATGAAAAAACACTATTTTTTCATCATGGGGGGGTGAAGGTGGCTAAGTTGTTAACGAGGCAGACTGAAAACCTGGATGTTCCAAGTTCGAATCCTATTCATTACACAGAAACGCGTTCACCAAATTAACACCTAACTCTGTGTCTGACCTTCTGAAAAACATTCAAGTATTACAATAGAAAAATGCGAGCATGAAAAGTAATATGGTTAAGCTTGAATGTATAAAAGTAAAGGACTAGTTGTTAAAACTGGAAAAAAGGACAAAATATTCTAGTAAAAAATATAAATTTATAACTTAAACTATTGCAGCATTAAGAATTGGTTATATAATGTTATAAATTGAATTTTCTTTTTAAATATTCTAAACGCTGCAATATTTTAAGTTATAAATTTATTATATTTTCTACTAGAATATCTTGTCCTTTTCTTTTCCAGTTTTAACAACTAGTCCTTTACTTTCCCATGTTTAAGCTTAACCATATTATTTTTCATGCTCGCATTTTTCTATTGTAATCCATGATTTTTCCAGGCTTCTAATAAATTCATTTGTTCTTTGTTTCAGTCTTATTTTTTTGCCCCCATAAACACATATGTAATAACAATGTACGACACTCATCTGTTTTCAATAAATCACCCTAATTATCTCCCTTTCATGCTTTCGTTCTCACTTGTTACTTCTCTTTTCGAATTAGTAGCAACAGTAGTCGCTGAAGCGACGTGGTTGCTATGGAAACCAATCATAAAAAGCGTTGCTCACCTCCTTACATATTTTTACGATTTTGAACACCAGAAAATTCATCATAACTTTTGTTTTACTAAACGAAAATCGAAATAAAATTTTTTTTCACAATATAGCTGAGAAGGTATATATAAACTATAAACGGTAATAATTGTTTGAAATTTGGTCAAAAAATGAGTGAGCAGTGAAGCTTTTAAGCAGTTCTAAATGACTAAAACTGCGACTTAACCATATATTCAAACACAGTAGTGTTTGAATGATATTCTTTTTATTACTTCAAGTCGAATAACTCTGCCACTAACAATAACGGAAGTGTGAATCAAGTTGTCTCCCTTGAACGAAAAGTGAGAATTATAAATCAAAGCAATTGAAATTCGATCCTCATCTTATAAGAATATTTGTATGATTCCAAATGTCTGTAAAATTATACTACACAATGCACCTAAGATGTGATATTGAAGCTCACATACAGCAGTCCATCTGTTCTACGTTCATTTATTTTTTATTTGTTTTTGTTTGTTCTTTTTTTGTTTTTTTTAGGTGTGGTGGTCACTTATCTAATTGGAATTGGGATATTCATTTTGGCCTTTTTGTGCCTTGCTGTTTACTGCTTGATCCTGTAAGATATCTTATTGATTTTTTATAATAGCACATGTAAATTTTATATGTATATATATATATATATATATATATATATATATATATATATATATATATATATATATGTATATATATATATATATATATATATATATATAAAACGGTAATAAAAAATATAAATATATAAAACGGTAATAAAAAATAAAACATATATATATATATATATATATATATAGTAGAAATGGTAATTAATAAAAACTGAAGAAAGTGCTCAATACTGTTGTAGAGCAAATATGCGTTTTATTTTTTATTACCGTATCTTTCTGTTAAGTTACATTTCTGTAAAAGTCTGAGGAAGCTACAGACGGCCAAAAAAACGACCGGGTAGCTGAAACAATAATGTAACTTAACAGAAAGATAATAAAAAATAAAACGTATATATATATATATATATATATATATATATATATATATATATATATATATATATATATATATATATATATATATAAAAATTGCCGCTAATGGGCCGAAATTCAAAATAAAAACTTGGCAGGGCAAGTCAAATAAAATACTGCTCCTGCTATTACTTTTGCACATGAGCAAAATTAAACTCAAAGTCAATTAATTTTTAACCTTTTGTATCCATCTAACAGTAGCTCAGATGGTAACGATGCTGGAGAAATAAATGACAACTAAGGCTGGAGTACTAAACGTTCTGATTTCGATTCTAACAGATAGTACCCAAATCACGTTATTTTTAATAAATTTTGAAATCATTAGTGTGTATTAGATAATAATCAATAGAGAATTTGCTCTACAAAATCTGCATTAATTAAAATATAATATTTATGCATATTGTACAACGACCAGGCAACGCCAAACGGTCTGCTAGCATATATATATATATATATATATATATATATGTCGATTTTTTTTAAAATGATACCCGGCCTAGGCCCTTCGGGGCCTGGGCAACAAGTGTCAAGCAAAGACCATATGTGGGGGCAACCCCACATATAAGACCTTGGTCAATGTAGGGGCAACCCTTCATACCAATTACCACTATCCGGCTCCCCTACTCTCTGGGGAGCTGGTACCCATTTTCCCTTCAATCTCCACATTAAAAAATGGCCTTGTGCCTAATTTGCTCAGTGGGGAAGCAAATAAATACAATACAGTTATTAGCATCTCCAATCTTAGAAGATCAGCCATATTTTTTGGACGTAAACAAATATTATTTATTTATTCATAATTTTTCTTATAAAACAATAACCTACGAACACATATTTCGAAGTACTACTTCTCATCAGCATAGCTTGACTGTTCTATGATTCGAAGCTCAAACCATATGCAATGTGGTCGAGTGCATTAACCGTTATGCCATGAGGACCTAGATGATTTTACGTGTTATTTTTTTTTTTTTTCACTTTTAAACTTATGTCAATTTCTTTGGTTGATTTTTATAAACGATAACACAGTTATAAGCGTCTCCAACCTTGGAAGTCTAGGAAAATATTTTTCCTTAGAAGATTGGCCATATTTTTTGGACGTAAATAAATAAACAAATATTATTCATTTATTTATAATTTTACTTATAAAATAATAATCTACAAACACATGTTACATTGACGAGAGCTAGTACTAGAAACACGTGTTTGTAAATTATTGTTTTATAATATACTAGTCTACCCTTAAAGGGTAAGATGAAAAATGTCAAAAAAAGATTCTATTGAGATTATATTGTCTTTTATTGTCTTGAAAAAACATTTTGTAAGTGATGAATGGAAAAAATAAAACTCAGGATGCCTCTAGAGCACTATTGCAAGCACTAATTAAATTTAAGAATTAAGGAAGTCCTATCAAAACCACTACTAAAACCAAGTTTCTACCTCTCCCCCTCCTTGAAGAGAAAATATTTTTTAAGTAAGGCCTGAAAAAAATAAATCGGCAGAATCCACAGGAGCGCTACTATATTATTGTATATTTATGTTTAAATCAGTTTTTTTTTTAACTCAACAGGGTTAAATTCCATTTATTTGTAAGGAAAATACGTTAAAATAAGTTAAAACAATAAAAAAAATTGTTGACCTGGTGTATGCTTTGAATAGCAGTAGTGGCTCTTAATATCGAACTTAAGACAGGGCGGCCATGAAATAGGTAAGCAGACGAATTTTATGAAACCGGAAGTCGGAAACCGTAAGTAAGCAAGCAAGCTAATCAGAGTTATATATATATATATATATATATATATGTATATATATATATATATATATATATATATATATATATATATATATATAGTGAATAAATGACAAAAGACTATATTCCAAAGTTCATAGTGTTGACCATCTTATAATTTATTCCTTTAATTCAGTTGACATTTACAATATATATATATATATATATATATATATATATATATATATATATATATATATATATATATATATATATAACAGGATTCTATGAATGAGAGAAAACATGAGTTTAAAAAATATATGTTTAGTTCATATTATTTGGATTAATGGGACTAATGTTCTAATCTTCAGTGTTATTTGTACAATATTCCGGTCGATGTAATCTCCAATCATTCCTCAGGTGTATAAGTTATCAAACATTAGTCCGATTGATCCAAATAATGCAAAAAAAAATCATTCCTTAGCTAAAAAATTCAGAACTGGAAAATATATTCATATATCAATGATTTTGCAGAGATGTAAAATATATTTTGAACGACAAAATTTTGTTGTGTGTGTGTGTGGGTGTGTGGGTGTGGGTGTGTGTGTGTGTGTGTGTGTGAGAGAGAGAGAGAGAGAGAGAGAGAGAGAGAGAGAGAGAGAGAGAGCAAGCACCTTCTGGATGGTTGTGTTCGCTTGAGATATAGCAACAGGCTTAAAAGAATTTCTATGTGGGGCATTCCAGTCTTCTATGATGGGCATCGTTGATGCTGAGAGTTGAGGCACGTTGCAAGTGTCACCCGGAAGTATTCTGATTTCACTTCATCAAGTCACAGCTTTATAGGAGTGTCTAAGTTTGCATTAGCCTGTTAATCTGACTTGTTACTTTTGTGGTTTAAAACGATTTTCATTGGTTGGAAATATTTGAGTTGACACGTTCTGTTGTATAGAGAGGTTGATATATGTTACAGCTCATATTTACGTAAAGGTATCATATTTTCATAAGAAGAATAATATATGCTTCATACCTTTTCATTCTCCAAGAGTTCTTCTATCTTCACTGCTGGGCTCTGTGATAAATACGAACTGACTAACACCATAACCAATTGAGACCTATGTTTTCCCTTCTTTTGTGAAACCACCGGACAACACTTTATATTTTTAAAATATAAATTTATTTCAATTGTCTCAATGGTCTTCACAAGGAGTCTGCATTACATGCTTGTTTTTACAGCCCTGCATCCCGGCTTGTTTTTTTGAAGCACGCCCGTTCACTTTCATGACCAAACTCAAACTCTCTGATTGACTAAACTTCCGGACCTCTTGACCTCAGTTCTATTACGTCATCATTCAAAAAGCACACGTATCTCTAACGTGTGACCTTTCCACGTACGCCTCCTCAAGGTTATTTTGTTTATTTAACTTAACTAATTTATGTAAACATCTTCAACTAAAACCCATTGCTACACAATATAATATTGTCTATAAACAATAAATAACTCCCAATATGAACTATTTTAACAATATCACTGGAATAGATAAATAAATAGATAGACAGATAGATCGATAATAACTAATTTGACTTTTAACAATGTTATCATCTAACAGTTCTTGTGAAAACTAACTTGGATGTGATGAAGAGAGTGAATCCAAATAAAGCAAAAACAGAAGAAAAAAAAGTAGCAGTTCAAGCTGTTTGATTTTTAGCATTGTCCGAATCGCATCTTGATGTAGGAATCTGATGCCAAACTTTGATGAAAGAAAAGAGAAGGAAAGAAGTGAAAAGAATAAGCTAAACGAAGAAAGAAAAAAAAAGAAGTAGCGCATATCAGCTTTCCTGTGCTCGCTCGTTTCGCACATTAATTTCTAATCTACCACTTGTTTTGTTCTGCTTCTGGCAAACTGTCCTGCATTGCCAGGATTAATAGTGTGAAAGGAAGAACGTGGTTTTCTTGTTCTAAAGGCAAAAAGTGTTGGACCATAGACTGTCACTCTTGTCTAGGCTGACTGCCTCATTAATTATGAACATGGCAGAATTGACCATGTTATTGAGTGTTAAATGTCAAGACAGAGGACTGGTGCTGAATCTGCAGGAGAAGGAAGTGTACGGTGATCTCATATCAGAGACTATTCTCTGTTTCTGAAGATTTACTATTAGATCATTCAAGGAGTACTATTAGATCATGTAAGGAGTAATGTTGTCATATTTGGGCTGGTAAATTTTCGTTTCATTTGAGGGTTCTTGATAAATTGCAGAAACATATCTGCAATTTGATTGGCCCCCACCCTTTCTTCTTCTATGCATCCTCTCTCTCTCTCTCTCTCTCTCTCTCTCTCTCTCTCTCTCTCTCTCTCACACACACACACACACACAGACGTGATGTTGATAGTCTCAGTCTTTTCTATGAATACTATTATGCCATGTGTTCTTTATAATGGTTTGATCTATCCCCCATTTCATCCGTCCCAGCTCGTTTGATTCGTTGGTCTAGTGGTCTCCATCAATTTGCTGTTTTGATACCTGATTCTAATACAGCTTCCTATCTCAAGAGCTTATGGAACTCTCTTTTTGATGACTGTTTTTCGCTTACCTAAAGCGTTGCTGTTTTCAAAACTAAGGCATTTTCAGGTCAGAAGTGAAGTTCAGTTCTAGAAGTTTGTCAAAGCAAGGTGCATCTACAAGACGCGATCCATTTATTTCAATTGAGGCCAAGTTGGGATCAGAGCGTTGGTGGTGAAAAGATAGAAGTTCGGTTTCGGATGCATTAAAATTAATCAGCCACCTTTTTTGCTATTGTACCAAATGCTTACGGTTTGATGATGAAGAATCAGAAAGATATAGGTGATGCTGTCCAGAGTACACATTTTTGTTTTGCCTGGATCAACTTTGCCATCTAGTGAGAAATGATCTTTTCTCTTCTCTTCTCTACAACCCTTTCTCATAAAAAGATGCCGTTAGTCTTTCTCTACTCTATTGCTGTTTTCATGATAGGTGCCGGACTCTGCTCAAATCTCATTCACAGTAAGAACTCGTCTTACTACCACCATTGCAAAGAACCCTCCTTAATTCGTCTGTGTACATAAAACCAAAACGGAATTTTCATGAAGGGAGTTTCTTTCCAAGAACCTCCCATCTATGCAAAACACTACTATGGGACTGCTTACCTGCAGATTTCAACATGTTCATTAAGTTATTAATTTTCGTTTTTTCCATTCATCATTTTCAATCCTCTCATAGTATTCATCATTCAATTGAGAATCTTATTAGCCCTTATTCTCGAGTAGCATTTCATCTTGCTATGTGGTGACTTATCACTATCTATAAAGTTAGATATGTTTATATCTTTACATATTTGTATGCGGCATAATCACATTGACACACCGGTTCTCGTCAGATCACTGAAGTTAAGCAACGATTAGCCTGGCCAATACCGGATGGATGACCATTTAGGAAAAGCATGCGCTGTATGTGCTCTCTGCTTATCCCAGCATTGTTTCCAGTCGTCCTGAAATCTCTACTTGCCATTGGTATTTAACAGTGCCGACTCAGGAGAAGTGTGGTTGGGGACTGCGGAACGCTTGCCACAACATTTCATGCGCAAGTCACAGCATCATCAGTAATATTTCGTGGTACTCATCGAAATCGATGGCCGGACATAATATTTGTGCACACAGGATTTACTCCTAAACTAATTAACCGATCATTATGAATTTTGAAATATAGTTTCTATGCGTAAGGAGTCCAAATGTGGACTATAGTTAGTTCGATGTAGTTTAAGGCTAAGTGGATAGAAACCGAGTGAAAACACGAAAGTACAGATGCTTCTCAGTTTTGTGAAATTTTAACAATAGATGTCAGAGATCAACTAATGAATATTTCCAAGATTTCAGTTTCTTTGAAGTAATTTAAAGAATAATTTTAGGGAGCATAATATGAACATAACCTCTCATTTGAGTTTCAGATTTTCATGAAAATTTGTCCATAAAACATAAATGAAGGAAGATTCTCAGAATTTCTATTTCTTTTATAAGCTTGATTCTATAAAAAAAAAAATGGAGTTTACTTCTCTAACTTAAAATAATTCTCGTCTTGCCACGTCTCCTGTTCTAAAAATAAGTCCTATTTTATTTGTCTAGACGATTCTGCTGAACTAATCATTTAATTTTGGTGGGCTGAATGCAAAATAGAAAAAAAAACAAAAAAAGTTATTTTTTCTATTTTTCAAATGAGATTGTATCCAATCCACAAGTAATGAAACTTCTTAATTTGAATACAACTACCTGAATCTGAAAAGTCTTTTATAGAGTTTCCATTCAAATATTTAAAACCGGATTGTCAAGCAAGAGATAATTCTTGTCTTGTGGAAAATGAAGACTATGCAGAATTGCAAGATATTAAACCTGAAACAAATATATCAATGATATCGTTTCAAATTCATAAGAGAAACGAAAACATGGGAAACGAAATGAATAAAAGGGGGTCATTTAACATGGAGCTGTCTATTTTCTTGGACGCTAAAGAACTTTTTTAATTATAGTTGCACTTCTTAAAACTGCCAATAAAATAAGTTTTGCAAAGACTTTATTATTTTTAATTAATACACATATTATCCTATATCTCTGTCTTGAGTGTTTTCTGTATGCTTTTTTCTCAGCATTTATTCAAATTGAGCTAGCCACTACTGAGCCGTTCTTTTGCCAAATTACTTTAATTGTTAAATTTGAGACATTTTCTAGAATCAAAATCATTGATCAAAATCAGAATAAGGATTCTACACACAAACTTTTGTAGCATTATATTTTCATTTTGATCTTCGTAAGAGGACATAAAAGCGGTGCAAAACTGTTCTTGTCAAATAATTAAGTATACCCATCCTGGGACGGGTATTCTTATAGTTTAGTATTCATAAACAAATTGTTGATATTCATTAAGATTTAAAGTTAAAATCTTTCATTCCTATCAACCAGACACGATCAGGCCATAATAACCGGAACAATAGAAAAAAAAAAGGATTGGAAAAGTGACATATATTTAGCCAAGGCCGAGAAGAGGCTCTTGATCCAGATTCTCTGGAGAATATTTGGAGTGGAAGCATCCGATAAAAACAAATTTTCTTTTTAATTTATTGAATGATGATACATTTTGGAATATTCATGCCGATAGTATTTCCAGTTGGTGCTGAACTAGGGATGGGGAATGAAAGTAAAAAACAGGTTGGTTTTTAAAACTGAAAATACGAAACTGTGGCTTCCAACAAACTCTGTTAACTTTGTATTATTTGGATTATTCAGACTACTGTTCACATCTTGGACGTTATTCTTACCATGTTTCGGCTGATGTAACTTCCAACTTTTTTCAGGTGTATCTTATCAGACTCAAGAATGTTCCTGTTGAACTCTGAACCCTTTATTTAAACCACTGGATGGCATAATCTCGTTTCATCTACCATGACCAAGTCTTAAGTAATTCGTAATTGAATTCTGAGTGTTGTTCTCTGCAAGGACCCGTGGTGTAATTTTGTAAGTGACATTCTTCTGGAGATTGAAGGTTCAATTCTTAGTGCGGGCGATACTAAGAATACAATTAGAAATATGTACGACATTTATCCAGTCATGGATGACGGGATGAGAGCATGCAATCCCCATGGATTAAATAAGATGTTCCATTCGTAATTCCATGCAGATTCACACATTTGACCCAAAGATTCTTGAGTTCGCTGACATATTCCTGAAGAAGGTCACAGATTACATCAACCGCAACGTTGTGAAAATAACATATGAGTGTTTGCTGGTTACTTTATATATCTTAAGTTGTATCATAGAATTGGGTAAGTTGTAAGCCGTTTTGATGTTAATATTGTTAAGAAAGATGGCAAAATAACTTTCACATTTATTTATTACATTGAATACTGAAATTCTAATTGAGATCAAATGATTTCCTAATTTTCAGCCCCAAACAAGGCAAATTGCCACAGAGATATAAGGTGTTATCATGAATTAGGGTTTACGTTTACAGGGACATTCTAAGCAGGGAGTTGAGCAGCGAGATTTCATAAACAGAACTAATTTTGAGGGTGATTATTTCAGTTTAGATTTTTATTTGTTTCGTCTAAAAAGTAAATGACTATCTTGTTCTGATAGATGTAGTTCGGTGGGATTTTTAGGGTGTTCTTTATTGTGCTCCCATGTTTATAACTGTCTATTGTTTTTATAATGTATGTATTGTTTATTTTAATGTATGCATTGTATTTATAATATCGGTATTGTTTTTATATTACATGTATTGTTTATATAATGTATGTATTGTTTTTATAATACATGTATTGTTTTTATAATACATGTATTGTTTATATAATATATGTATTGTTTTTATAATATATGTATTGTTTTTATACTACATGTATTGTTCTTATAATACATGTATTGTTTTAATAATACATGTATTGTTTTTATAATATATGTATTGTTCTTATAATACATGTATTGTTTTTATAATATATGTATTGTTTTTATAATATATGTATTGTTCTTATAATACATGTATTGTTTTTATAATATATGTATTGTTTTTATAATACATGTATTGTTTTTATAATATATGTATTGTTTTTATAATACATGTATTGTTTTTAAAATATATGTATTGTTTTTATAATATATGTATTGTTCTTATAATACATTATTGTTTTTAAAATATATGTATTGTTTTTATAATATATGTATTGTTCTTATAATACATTATTGTTTTTATGATAAATGTATTGTTTTTATAATACATGTATTGTTTTTATAATATATGTATTGTTTTTATAATATATGTATTGTTCTTATAATACATGTATTGTTTTTATAATATATGTATTGTTTTTATATTACATGTATTGTTTTTATAATACATATATTGTTTTTATATTACATGTATGTTTTTTATATTACATGTATTGTTTTTATATTACATGTATTGTTTTTATAATACATGTTTTTTTTTTGTTTTTTTTTGGGGGGGGGGTTTACACAGTGATCACCACTTATCAAGGCCCGGAAGCCACTCAGGGATAAGGGTTATTGCAAGTACATTACGTTAGTGAGGAGATTTGCTGAAATGTTTACTTAAGGGGGCGGTTCATTAGGAATTTGTTAACATTTGACTTGAAGACAACCAAGTTGTAGTCCGGAGGGAAGCAGGCAGACGGAACAGAGTTCCACAGGCGTGCAGTTCTAAGAAAGAAGCTTTGTTCATGGAATCTGCGTTTTGATTTAGGCACAGATATAGAGTGGGGGAAATTTTTCACAGTGGATTCAGCCAGACGGGTGTTTTTCGTGAAAGATTGGCGAGGGGGGACCAGAGATTGGAGTTCAGACGAGCATCTGCCATGGAAATAACGATAAAACAAGGACAGGCTCGCAACGTCTCTTCTGTGGGAGAGAGGTTGCAGGGTAGAGAAAAGGGCATCCCCCACTAAGCCACGAAGTCTATTTTGTACTCTGTCAAGGCAGGATAGGCTGTTTTTAGCAGCTCCTGCCCAGATATGGCAACAGTATTCCATCCTTGGACGTATTGTTTTTATAATGCATGTATTGTTTTTATAATACATGTATTGTTCTTATAATACATGTATTGTTTTTATAATATATGTATTGTTTTTATAATAGATGTATTGTTTTTATAATACATGTATTGTTCTTATAATACATGTATTGTTTTTATAATATATGTATTGTTTTTATAATAAATGTATTGTTCTTATAATACATTTATTGTTTTTATAATATATGTATTGTTTTTATAATACATGTATTGTTCTTATAATACATGTATTGTTTTTATAATACATGTATTGTTTTTATATTACATGTATTGTTTTATAATATATGTATTGTTTTTATATTACATGTATTGTTTTTATATTACATGTATTGTTTTTATATTACATGTATTGTTTTTAAAGTGCATGTATTGTTTTTATATTACATGTATTGTTTTTATAATACATGTATTGTTTTTATAATATATGTATTGTTTTTATAATACATCTATTGTTTTTATATTACATGTATTGTTCTTATTATATATGTATTGTTTTTACAATACATGTATTTTTTTTATAATATATGTGTTGTTTTTATATTACATGTATTGTTTTTATAATATATATTGTTTTTATATTACATGTATTCATTTTATAATACATGTATTGTTTTTATATTATATGTATTGCTTTTATATTACATGTATTGTTTTTATAATACATGTATTGTTTTTATAATATATGTATTCTTTTTATAATACATGTATTGTTCTTATAATACATGTATTAATTTTATAATATATGTATTCTTTTATAATATATGTATTGTTCTTATAATACATGTATTGTTTTTATAATATATGTATTGTTTTTATATTACATGTATTGTTTTTATAATACATATATTGTTTTTATATTACATGTATTGTTTTTATAATACATGTATTGTTTTTATATTACAGGTATTGTTTTTATAATATGTGTATTGTTTTTATATTACATGTATTGTTTTTATAATACATATATTGTTTTTATAATACATGTATTGTTTTTATATTACATGTATTGTTTTTATATTACATGTATTGTTTTTAAAATACATGTAATATTTTTATAATATATGTATTGTTTTTATAATACATATATTGTTCTTATGATACATATATTGTTTTTATAATATATGTATTGTTTTTATAATACATGTATTGTTTTTATAATATATGTATTGTTTTTATATTACATGTATTGTTTTTATAATACATATATTGTTTTTATGTTACATGATTTTTTTTTTATATTATATGTTTTTTTTATAATGCAGGTATTGTTTTTATAATGCATGTATTGTTTTTATATTACATGTGTTGTTTCTATAATACATGTATTGTTTTTATAATGCATGTATTGTTTTTATATTACATGTATTGTTTTTATAATCCATGTATTATTTTTATAATATATGTATTTTTTTTAAAATGTATGTATTGTTTTATATTACATGTATTGTTTTTATAATACATATATTGTTTTATATTACATGTATTGTTTTTATAATACATGTATTGTTTTTATAATACATGTATTGTTTTTATAATATATGTATCTTTTTTTTAATATATGTATTGTATTTTAATATATATATTGTTTTTATAATATATGTATTGTTTTTATAATATATGTATTGTTTTTATAATGCATGAATTGTTTTTATAATATATGTATTGTTTTTATAATGCATGTATTGTTTTTATATTACATGTATTGTTTTTATAATACATGTATTGTTTTTATATTACATGTATTGTTTTTAAAATACAAGTATTGTTTTTATAATATATGTATTGTTTTTATAATGCATGTATTGTTCTTATAATACATGTATTGTTTTTCTAATATATGTATTGTTTTTCTAATACATGTATTGTTCTTATAATACATGTATTGTTTTTATAATATATGTATTGTTTTTATATTACATGTATTGTTTTTATATTACATGTATTGTTTTTATATTACATGTATTGTTTTTATAATACATGTATTGTTTTTCTAATATATGTATTGTTTTTATAATAGATGTATTGGTTTTATAATACATGTATTGTTCTTATAATACATGCATTGTTTTTATAATATATGTATTGTTTTTATAATCTATGTATTGTTTGTATAATATATGTAAGTACTTTTAATACATGTATTGTTTTTATAATATATGTATTGTGTTTATATTACATGTATTGTTTTTATAATATATATATTGTTTTTATAATACATGTATTGTTTTTAATATATGTATTGTTTTTATAATACATGTATTGTTCTTATAATACATGTATTGTTTTTGTAATATATGTATTGTTTTTATAATATATGTATTGTTCATATAATACATGTATTGTTTTTATAATATATGTATTGTTTTTATATTACATATATTGTTTTTATATTACGTGTATTGTTTTTATTATACATGTATTGTTTTTATATTACATGTATTGTTTATATTATACATGTATGGTTTTTATATTGCATATATTGTTTTTATATTACATGTATTGTTTTATAATATATGTATTGTTTTAATAATACATGTATTGTTTTTATAATACAAGTATTGTTTTTATAATATATGTATTGTTTTTATAATACATGTATTGTTCTTATAATACATGTGGTTTTTTATAATATATGTATTGTTTTTATATTACATGTATTGTGTTTATAATACATGTATTGTTTTTATAATATATGTATTGTTTTTATAATACATATATTGTTTTTATATTTCATGTATTGTTTTTATAATACATATATTGTTTTTATATTACATGTATTGTTTTTATATTACATGTATTGTTTTTTAATACATGTATTGTTTTTATAATATATGTATTGTTTTTGTATTACATGTATTGTTTTTATAATACATGTATTGTTTTTATTATATATGTATTGTTTTTATATCACTTGTATTGTTTTATAATACATATATTGTTTTTATGTTACATGTTTTGTTTTTATATTATATATTTTTTATAATGCATGTATTGTTTTTATAATGCACGCATTGTGTTCATTCTGCATGTATTGTTTCTATAATACATGTATTGGTTTTATAATACATGTATTGTTTTTATATTACATGTATTGTTTTTATAATCCATGTATTGTTTTTATAATATATGTATTGTTTTTACAATACATGTATTGTTTTTATAATATACGTATTGTTTTTATAATGCATGCATTGTTTTTATATTACATGTATTGTTTTTATAATACATTTATTGTTTTTATAATACATGTATTGTTTTTATAACATATGTATTGTTTTTATAATACATGTATTGTTTTTATAATATATGTATTGTGTTTATAATATATGTATTGTATTTGTAATATATGTATAGCTTTTATAATATATGTATTGTTTTTATAATACATATATTGTTTTTATTATATAAATATTGTTTTTATAATATACGTATTTTTTTTTATAATGCATGTATTGTTTTTATATTACATGTATGGTTTTTATAATACATGTATTGTTTTTATATTGCATGTATTGTTTTTAAAATATATGTATTGTTTTTATAATATATGTATTGTTTTTATAATACATGTATTGTTCTTATAATACATGTATTGTTTTTTTAATATATGTATTGTGTTTATAATACAGGTATTGTTTTTATAATATATGTATTGTTTTTATATTACATGTATTGTTTTTATATTGCATGTATTGTTTTTATAATGCATGTATTGTTTTTATAATGCATGTATTGTTTTTATAATATATGTATGTTTTTTATAATAGATGTATTGGTTTTATAATACATGTATTGTTTTTATAATACATGCATTGTTTTTATAATATATGTATTGTTTTTATAATATATGTATTGTTCTTATAATACATGTATTGTTTTTATAATATATATTGTTTTTATAATATATATATTGTTCATATAATACATGTATTGTTTTTATAATATATGTATTATTTTTGTATTACATGTATTGTTTTTATAATACATATATTGTTTTTATATTACATGTATTGTTTTTATATTACATGTATTGTTTTTATATTACATGTATTGTTTTTATATTACATGTATTGTTTTTATAATATATGTATTGTTTTTATAATACATATAGTGTTCTTATAATACATGTATTGTTTTTATAATATATGTATTGTTTTTATAATACATGTATTGTTCTTATAATACATGTGGTTTTTTATAATATATGTATTGTTTTTATATTACATGTATTGTTTTTATAATACATTTATTGGTTTTATAATATATGCATTGTTTTTATATTACATGTATTGTTTTTATAATGCATGTATTGTGCTTATAATACATGTATTGTTTTTATAATATATGTATTGTTTTTATAATACATGTGTTGTTTTTATAATATATGTATTGTTTTTATTATATATGTATTGTATTTATAATATATGTATTGTTTTTATAATATATGTATTGTATTTATAATACATGTATTGTTTTTATAATACATGTATTGTTTTTATAATATATGTATTGTTTTTATAATACATGTATTGTTTTTATAATATATTTATTGTTTTTATAATATATGTATTGTATTTATAATATATGTATTGTTTTTATAGTATATGTATTGTTTTTATAATACATGTATTGTTTTTATTATATATGTATTATTTTTATAATACATGTATTGTTTTTATAATACTATAATTATTTGTATAATATATGTATTGCTTTTATAATGCATGTATCTTTTGGATAATATCTGCATTGGTTTTATGTCAGTATTGTTTTTATAATGTCTGTATTGTATTTATAATGTCTATATTGTTTTCATAATGTATGTATTGTTTTCATAATATCTGCATTGTTTGCATGTCAGTATTGTTTTTATAGTGTCGGTTTTTTGGTCAACATGTGTGAAAATATGGTAGAAAAATATGAATGATGCTTTAATAATATGAAATGAAAATTTATAAAATCATGATGGTATATTAAATAATAATATGCATAAAATAAATTATAATGGTTTTAAATTACCCTTTCTACAAACTGACAAAAAAACATTTTGTACTTACCTAATTAAAATGTCCGTGAATAAAACATTAAGTAATTTGTTGTTGTTTTTTTGTTTTTTGTTTTTTTAACAGAGTAAAGAAACACCTGATAAGATGTAAAGCAATTAATAAGCAACCTGCCGCTGACGAAAAGGAAAAGCAGAAACTTACCGCTGAACAAATCTCACAAACGAACACTAAAGATGAAAAGGTTTATATTCACAACGAATTATACATAAGCACAGAAAGTTTGCTCTTGGAGAATAGAACTGAAGCATTCCATTTGGATCAAAAGATAATTCTTACAGAAAAAATCGATTTGAATCAATCGTTACAAAATAAAGAAACACACATCGATCTTCAGGAAATTCCTCCTGTAGAAGATCTAAATGTTATAAATAAAATAAAACCAGTTTTACCTGAATATATCGACTGGAAGGCAACATGTTCACAGATTAGTAACGAAGTGATACGGTACCACTCATTTATACCACAAAGGATTGAGCTTGAGGCGGTAGCAAATGAGAATTATGATAGTACTCAACAGGAAACCTCTTTCATAGAGTTTCCGTTCAAATATTTAAAACCGGATTGTCAAGCCAAAGAAAATTCTTGTCCTGTGGAAAATGAAGACTATGCAGAATTGCAAGATATTAAACCTGAAACCAATATATCAGTGATCTCTCCTCAAATTTATAAGAGAAAAGGAAGCATGGGAAACGAACTGAATAAAAGAGGGTCATTTAACCTCGAACAGAACATTCCTGAAAAACAATACAATGAAAATAATGCAAACATCCAACAAAAAAAATGGGAAAAAAGAAAGTCTTCTTTTCTTGGAGGAAACCGAATTAGTAAAAACCAAATAGAATTGACATTTGAAAAGAGCAAAATTGAATTTCAAACCGATGATCCCACTCACCAGCATAGCCATTCTGCCAGAGGAGAAATATCTTCTTATGATGAAGAAGGTGACGATGAGCCTCTGTATGAAGACCTGGAGATTGTAGAAGAAAATAATCCCTTAAAGAGTGAGAAACATCATTGTCTTCCTCCATATCGAACTAGCATTTCAGATAATAATCGATCTTTATTGAGAGAACGTTCATGTGATTTTGAAGAGGAATTTGTCGACAATTGCTTGTATGATGACCCACAAGAGATTCTACAAGAAAATAATCACTCACAGTGTGACAAAAATAATTACCTTCGTCCGCGTACACCAGGCATCACAGAGAATAATCCCCTTCTATTAAAAGAAAGACTTGAAGCGGAATATGACGATGATTGCTTGTATGATGACCCTGAGGAGATTTTACAAGAAAATAATCATTCACAGTGTGACAAAAATAATTACCTTCCCCCACATACACCGGGCATCACAGAGAATAATCCTCTTCTTTTAAAAGAAAGACTTGAAGAGGAATTTGTCGACAATTGCTTGTATAATGACCCTGAGGAGATTTTACAAGAAAATAATCGCTCTCAGTGTAAAAAAAATAATTACCTTCCTCCACGTACACCAGGCATCACAGAGAATAATCCACTTCTATTAAAACAAAGACTTGAAGAGGAATTTGTCGACAATTGCTTGTATGATGACCCTGAGGAGATTTTGCAAGAAAATAATCATTCACAGTGCGACAAAAATAATTACCTTCCCCCACATACACCGGGCATCACAGAGAATAATCCTCTTCTTTTAAAAGAAAGACTTGAAGAGGAATTTGTCGACAATTGCTTGTATAATGACCCTGAGGAGATTTTACAAGAAAATAATCGCTCTCAGTGTAAAAAAAATAATTACCTTCCTCCACGTACACCGGGCATCACAGAGAATAATCCACTTCTATTAAAACAAAGACTTGAAGAGGAATTTGTCGACAATTGCTTGTATGATGACCCTGAGGAGATTTTACAAGAAAATAATCGCTCTCAGTGTGAAAGAAATAATTACCTTCCCCCACGTACACCGGGCCTCACAGAGAATAATCCCCTTCTATTAAAAGAAAGACTTGAAGAGGAATTTGTCGACAATTGCTTGTATGATGACCCTGAGAAGATTTTACAAGAAAATAATCGCTCACAGTGTGACAAAAATAATTACCTTCCTCCTCATACACCGAGCATTACAGAGAATAATCCCGTTCTATTAAAAGAAAGTCTTGAGGAGGAATTTATCGACAATTGCTTGTATGATGACCCTGAAGATATTCTGCAAGAAAATAATCATTTACAATCTGAAAAGAATAATTGCCCTTCCACACATAAAGCTAGTATTTCAGAAAATAGTCTAATAAAAGAAAGTTCGTCTAATTTTGAAGAGGAATACATTGACAACTGTTTCTATGATGACCCTGAAGAGATTCTTGGAGATAATAACGATTCATCGTGTGAAAAAAATAATTACCATCCTTCACATTCATCGAGCATTACAGAGAATAATGCTGATCTATTAAAAAAATGTCCTGAAGAGGAATTTGTCGACAATTGTTTTTATGACGATCCTGAAGAGATTATACAAGAAAATAATCACTTGCAACATGAACCAACTAATTACCTTCCTTCATATGCATCTAGCATTACAGAAAATAATCTCTCGCTATTAAAATTAAGTCCATCTCATTTTGATGAGGATTATGGGGACAATTGTTTCTATGATGACCCTGAAAAGATGCTAGGAAATAATATCGACCCACAATGTGAAAACAGTAATTACCTCTGTTCACATACACCGAGCATTACAGAGAATAATCCCGTTCTGTTAAAAAAAAGTTCGTCTGATTTTAAAGAGGAAGATGTAGATAATTTCTTGTATGATGATCCTGGAGAGATTTTACAAGAAAATAATCACTTACAACGTGAAAAAAAATAATTACCTCCCTCCACTTGCATCGAGCGTTACAGAGAATAATCTCATCGAGTTAAATGAAAGTTCATCTGATTTTAAAGAAGAAGATGTAGATAATTGCTTGTATGATGAACCTGGAGAGATTTTACAAGAAAATAATCACTTACAACGTGAAAAAAAATAATTACCTCCCTCCACTTGCATCGAGCGTTACAGAGAATAATCTCATCGAGTTAAATGAAAGTTCATCTGATTTTGAAGAAGATGTAGATAATTGCTTGTATGATGAACCTGGAGAGATTTTACAAGGAAATAATCACTTACAACGTGAAAAAAAAATAATTACCTTCCTCCACTTGCATCTCATATTTGAGAGAATAATCTTATCATATTAAAAGAAGGTTAAGCGGATTTTAAAGACGAATGTGCGGACAATTGTTTGTATTTGGACTCTTGGGAAATTCTAAAAGAATTTATAAACGCCAGGTGGCTTTCGTATCAGTGATTAAAAAAAAAGAGCTGCACAGCTAAAATTCATTCTCTTTTATTCTTATAGAGATGAAATTAAATTCATAAATGATGTGGAAACACCAAGAACTCAATATGTTGCTTGTGCCATGGTCATCTATATATATAAAAGCGAAAATTTATGTATGTATGTATGTATGTATGTATGTATGGATGGATGGATGGATGGATGGATGGATGTGTGTTCGCTTTTTCTGTATGTCAACAAAAGGCTTTTTTCAGAGAAGCGGTCGCTTGCTTCACAACTTTTTAAAACTTTTTATATCACATATAAATCGTAATATCTCACAGTTAACAACGAAGCTCGCCTGTCTATTTAATTTGCTCGATTTCGGGAAGATAAATATTCAATATTTGTCGCTCGCCGCATGTGGGTTAGTCTTTTTCCTATAATATCTTGGAGGGGGGGGAAGCGTTCAGCAGTAAATGAATACTATCCCGCAGTCAAACTTGACCTCATTAACTCATTAAAACGGGAACCTGCTAAATCCAAGTAATTAAATAAATTCAAACGTGTTTCTGTTAGCATCTCGCGGTGGGGCAATGGTTAACGTCGCACGTTTTTTTTTTTTTGTTGTTGTTGTTTTGTTTTTTTCACACTTTAATTTACAACTTTGCCTCAAGGGTTCGGGTTCGATCCTCATACTTACTTTTTTACCTCCCCCCCACACCTCCAAACACCAGGGCAACGCCGGGTACCCCTCGCTAGTGAACAATAAAATAAAAATACCAAAGGTTAATAGCAACAATCACCATGCAAAGAAGGCATCACTGCTTAATACTGTGAAAAGAATAATTGCTTTTCTTTACATGAATCAAACATTTTAGAACAACTATTCTCAACCTTTCCTTCATCATTGACCCCTCGGCTTTATGTATGTCTCCATTCACCCCCTACTCCCATACAAAAAAAAAGGTTCATAGTCATCATAAAGTGACAGAAAAACAAGAAGGTCAAAAAGAACCTTTTATATTGTTCAGGATTTTAGGTTTTGTATAAAAAATATTCAAATCAGAAAAATAAAGAAAAGAAAACTTTTTCTAAATAGAAAAATTATGAAGTTAATTTATATTCTACTAGTCTGGGTTCCCGACGTTGCCCGGGTGCTTGGAAGTGTATGTTGAACAAAAAAAAGAAAAAGTGGTAGTAGGCAGGTAGGCTCCAACCCATAACGCGAAGGAGGAAAAAAACGTGGAAAAAAGTGACGTCTTTGCTGTTGCATCCATCGCTAAACCAGAAGTGGCAAAGGTTTAAATTAAGGCTAGTCAACTAAAAAGAGGAGATGACTTTCGAAAATTCGGCGAAAAAAAGCGATCCCTCCTTGTAGAAAAGTGCCTAGTTAAATTGATGTTTTTAGCCAATTTTTCGATATTTGTCGTCCGAAGAGTGGATCTTCAAAACGATACTGATCCCATGAAAATCCGTTGCCTCTGTCGAAAATTTTAGGCAGACATACATCTTAGTACACATTTGTATGTATGGTTATACATACAAATGTGTACTAAGATGGAGTAATGTCACATCTAGGAAAGTGTTGCTCAGAGCACCGTTTCCTGCCTCAACAGAGTACAAAATATTATTAGTCTATTATTATTTTCATGGCAGGTGCTCGACTGAACTTAATCATACATAACAAAACTTATCTACCTACAACCAATAAATAGTTTACCTCTTTCTTTCTCACTCTCTCTCTTTCTCTCACTCACTCTCTCACTCACACTTTCCCTCCCTCCCTCTCTATCTATCTATCTATCTATCATTATCTAAAACAGTCACTCTCAACCTTTCCTTCATCATTGACCGCTCGACTTTATGTATTTCTCAATTTACCCCCTACTTCCATATAAAAAAAAATCATAGTCATCATAAAGTGACAGAAAAATAAGAAGGTCAAAAGATCCTTTTCATTGTTTAGGACTTGTATAAAAAATAGTATTATACACAACACAACAATAAAGTCAAAGTCATAATGAACATACGAATCCAGATATGTTTCTAAGAAAACATGACACAATCTGAAAAAAAAAATATTTTTAAATTATCGGGTACTTCAATTATTTACCTCCGACTATATAATTTTTTACTCTCTGGGGGTAAATTTACTCCTAGTTGGGAATCTCTGTTTTAGAGAATAATGTATCTCTATATATTGAAAAAAAAAAAAAAAAAGTTTCAGCTCATTTGGAAGAGGAATACATTGTGTAAAGATTGATATTAATCTAAAGAAGATTAAATTGAAGATTATCAATTTACTTTTCGAATACAATTTCATTGCTACTCAATGTATATTAGTTAGTCTTCTATATGTATAAAACTTAATGTCTGTGTCTATATCTGCGTGTGATATTTCCCTATAGATGGAAAGGTTAGAGAATCTTTATAAAATCTAAAAGTGTATTCTCATGTAAAATTTACTTGGTAAGACACTGGAAGTCTTCTCGAATCTCTAAGTTTACCTTAAAGAGCATAACTCTTTTAAAACTGATCCGAAATACTATATATATATATATATATATATATATATATATATATATATATATATATATATATATATATATATATATATATAGTGTTTGAAGTTTTTAACATTTGAAACCATACCAAAATTTACTTTTTATCATTCGTTAAAAAAAAAAAAAAAAAAAACATCTAGTCAGTAAGTCATTTAATCACTTGCAATCACTGCATCAACTCTCGAATTTACTATAATATCAATTTTTTTTATTTTTTAAGGGATCATCAGTTGTTTACCATGAAACACTGCTTCGGGGATTTAAAAACAAAACAGTATATTACATCATGGCTCCCCAGCAGTGTTGATCAAACCCCAATTTTACATGAGAATACACTTTTAGATTTTATATAGATTCTCTAACATTTCCTTCTATAGGGAAATCTCACACGCAGATATAGACACAGACATTAAGTTTTATACATATAGATATAACTACTTCATTTACTCACATAAACTTAATATACGAAAGTATAGATTTATGCGTAAACTTTAAGTATTTACTTCAAAAGTGCTCAATACGTAGGTAGAGCTAGTTAGTAATTTATAAAATATATATGGCGATTAAGCTACATATATATATATATATATATATATATATATATATATATATATATATATATATATATATATATATATATATATAGGGGGGAATATGCTTATTCAATTATATTTCACTCTTCATTTATTTTTTTAAGGAAAAATCGAAGATGGCATAAATATCATAAAACACTATTTCAACTACTCTTTGGATTTTTTTGGTTTTAAGTAATCATGTCAAAATTATTCTTTTTTTTTTTTCTCCTTTTTTTCTAAAGTTATGAGTTCTTATTCTTCTGATGAGTCAGGGCGGAAAACAATAACAAACTGACATAATAATTATATGATTGTTTCTGAGCTACGAAACAGGTTTTGTCAAGAATTGAACATTTTAACATACTGAGAAACAAATGCTAAGATGAACAACATCTTGGAATTTGGAATATAGACATTTTGCCTTATATATATATATATATATATATATATATATATATATATATATATATATAAACTCAGATCAGCTTGCTTGCTTGCTTGGGCATTTAAACCGGCCATCTTGTTTCTGACTTCCGGTTTCCAAAGTTCGTCTGCCTACCTACTTCATGGCCGTCCTGTCTTAAGTCCGACATTAAAAGTCACTACTGCTATTCAAAGCATACACAAGATAAACAAATTTTTATTGTTTTAACTCAATGAAAAATGGAGAAAGATGAAATTTTATAACAAAACATTTTTCTACAAGAGATTGTTTATAATCTATACTCTTATGAATTTGTGTGTGTGTGTGTGTGTGTGTGTGTGTGTGTGTGTGTGTGTATGTGTGTTGATATTCATATTAAAAACCTTTTTTTCTATTTATTTAAAAACAAAATATTAATTTGTTATATATGCGTCGTTGAATTGCATTCATCTGCTAAAATCTAGCTAATTAGTACATTCTGTTAAACATTCATTTTAATTAATTCCATATTAGTTTCTTCGGTTTCCTTATGGGATGATCATCTTTAGTTAACAATTACGTGTAATTATATTCATGCAGATATTCTACATGATTTATACTTGCGTAATATTTGCGTAAAAACGTTGTAGTAAACACAAACCTCTATCTTTGTATATTTAAGTATGCGTATATGTATTTGTTTTAAAAATTTTGCCTACCAAACTCCTCTGTCAGTTTCTGGTCTACGGACATGAAACTTAATATACAGAGTATTCAAACCCATGCGAAATTTTATATTTGGGTTTTAGCCGGTGAGAATTGGTGCAAAAATGTGAAAATTAAAGAAATGCAATTTATCAGGTGAAGGTCAAACGGTGCCATTACAAATATGCATGCATAACGTAATAGATATTGGGGCTTTTTTTTTTTAATTTTTAGCCTTGCAGCAAACATGTCTTCATAGTACAGTTATTAATGTCAAAGGAAAAAATAAATCATGAGCTAAATGCTATGGTTTTGATTCTTGGTGGTGGAGCACAAGTAATTTTTTTTTTTTTTAAATCATTACTATATATTGGGTCCAATATAATAATAAATACGAAATCTGCATTAATCAAAATATCATATTTAAGCATATTCTAAGACCAAGCAATAGTAATTAAAATTAAAATTAAAATAAATTTCATACGCGCACACATGTACATAAATTCATCCACAAAAACAATTGAGGTTCAAATAAGTGGGAATGCGGTATTGTGGTGATAGTGTCTGGCTAAGAGTAAACTCAAAATTCGTAAGATGATAAGAAAGACCTTCGACCCCCCCCCACCTTCAAAATCAACAGGGCTTCATGCCTAAGTCTGTATAATACTAGCAATTCAGCCCGGCTTTGCTCAAGCCCAATGTACTTTATGTGCATATGCATATATATATATTAAAAAGTTTGACTCCTGTCCAGGTAACTTACATCTAAAATTTCAAGTGTTTAGACGCAAAATTGGCGGAGGAGTTTGATAGAGTTTTCAATGGTCAAATCGTTGAACTTTGACTCCTTGACAGCCAAATTTCTGGCCGAAAACCGGTTAAAAAGATTTTTCCAAATCTCAATACCTTTTATATCAAATCTCGAGTCTGTAGACTGAAAATTTACAGAGTAGTTTGGTAGGGAAATGTACACACACTGTAGAGGACTAGGATATATAAATCCTAATCCTGTTACAAAAGAAAAATAATGAAACGAATGGAATGAAGGAAACAAAAACTCAATTGATGGATAAAATAAACGTGTTGTTTATTTACTGGTGAATGAATGAATGTTTTAGGTATAACATGTGTTCATGTCCACGCGGGTGTAACCATCATTTGTTGCGGGACTGGTGGTGTAGAAAGAAAAAGGAAATGTGTGTTCATCTCACGTTCGGGTCACTATCGTTTGTTCGCGCGTGGTAAGAGAAGTGAGTAATGTAGTGGAAATGGGAATGATAGTCCAGCGTGTAGACAAAGAAAAAGATAGAGGGTTAAGCTGTGCGCCATGTTAGCAGTCAGCTACGCAAAGGTATTCTCAGGGACCAGTTGTATATATATATAGAGAGAGAAAGAGTGAGAATATCAATCCAGTTCATGGAGAGAGAAAGCGTATAAAGTGTATGTACGGTCTATTAGCTTTTTGTCCCACATAATAGCAAGTGGCGTGAAGCCCAGGCGCGCACCTCCCTTTCGGGAGGCGGCTGGTTCGCCGAACCTCTCAGCTCGAGAGCTGGTCCGAAAAGAAAGATGCTGCTTATTGCTCTTGCTTTTATAATTGTTTTCGGTGGTATTTTGCGCATGTGTGGATTTCCTTTAAAAGGGAAGTGACGTTGTCCAAATGTGTACGTTAGCGTGTGTGTGTATACACGTGAATGTGAGTGTATGTACGCGAACATGAATATATGTGCATGTGTGGACGTGCGCCCGTATGTTTGTGTGCGTGTATGTATATGACAAGTAATATAGCTTGAGATGTGAACACGTGTTTTTGTGTGAGACTAGAAAAGGCTCGCGCAACACACACACACAGACAAACAATTTCACTTTTATAGATATATAGATTCATATTATTGTAATGTATACATTATTGTAATTTTGTATTGATTCAGTGTTCAATAAACTAAATATATAAAAATATAAAAGTTACTTTCCATAATGAAAATGTTCATAGTACAAACGTGTGTGGGTAAAAAAAAGTTGAATGAATAGTAGTCACAAGTCAATATGTTCAAAGAGTGTATAATATGTGTGTGTAAATAATATACGTATGTGAGTGTTCGGCAGCGTGGCATTGTGCATGTATGTACATTGGTTTACCTTGTTCCCTATAGAGTGCGTATAGCTCTAACTAACAATTTCTTTCTGTTCGCCTGACACTTGTTAGTGTGTAGAGATGCATGCACAAGATGAATAAGGATTGCACGTGAGTCATTGAGTTCCTCCCCACCGTCTCTGTGCCAGGCAAGGAGGGGTGTGTGTTGAACAGACGTTTTGGAGTCCTATTCAAGGTGCTGCTTGTGAAGTCTAGAGAAAACTAGTTTTGTTGCTCCCTTATAGGAGTTTTTAAGTTTGCACTTACTTCTCATTTTCACACGTGTGAGTTATTTTTGGAAGCTTGAAACGATTTTCATTGGTTGGAAAACATTTTGAGTTCACACATTCATGTGAAAACTTCGTTACTTTGGGAAGTGGGGAGGAAAATGAATTCCAGCAAAACGGGAAAAGAAAGAATGTAGCAATTATAGTCATTGGTTTGTTTTTTTTTTTTTGAGCGTTCGTAGAAATCAGTTTTAGTCTTACTGGATCTTAGACGTTGATACCAGTTATGTTGCAAGCAGTCAAATCGCTTAATATGCATGCAAACCAGGTTTTCTTGACATCTCTTGCCTAAAAATGAGAAAACAAATTGAAAAATCGTTATGCCCGACGCTTTGCCCTTCAAGAGTTTTACCAGTAAAAAGCAGGGTACTTCTACAGCTTATTGCTGAAAATGGACACGCCATTTTATTTCGAGCATCTGTCGATTAGAATCAGAGGGAGAAGTCAGTATTTTAAACTATGACCGAAGTAGGAAGTAAATAACAAAAAAATAAAATTACAAAATTGTTTTATTAAAATTATATTTTCTTACGCAGAATTTTCAATAAATGTCTACAGTTATATTTTGATACAATTTTATACAATAAATATTTTGGGTTTTTCAAATGGCCCTCGCCCAGTTTAAATAATTATGAATATTTTCATTTTCTGCTTTGAATAATAATGTTTTTTTTTTTTTTCTGTTTTTAATAATAAAACAATATATTTCCTGAAAAGCTTTCCTGTTTTCATTAATTAAACCGAAACATTTCCAACTAACAATTACGGATTTATGTTCTTTTTCACTTTCTTCATTTACTTTTTTTCATAGTTATTTCCGGAAGTAATTAATATCTAGTTTAATTTTTTTATTTTTTTTTTTTTTTATTTCCTACTTAGGCCATAGTTTAAAATACTGATTTCTCCCTCTGATTCTAATCGACAGGTGCTCGAAATAAAATGGCGTCTCTATTTTCGGCGATGAACCGTAGAAATACCCTGCTTTCTACTGGTAAAACTCTTGAAGTGTAAAGCGACGGGCATAACGATTTTTCAATTTGTTTTCTCATTTTTAGGCAAGAGATGGCAAGAAAACCTGCGTCTCCATTTTCGGTGATAAACTGTAGAAGTATCAAAATCAGCATGAATTTATTCTTGAGATAATATGTCAAAGAATGAACAGAGACACTGTTATATTCCTATTTACCTGCCTATCCATGGGGGTCAAAGTTAGTCACAATATCGGTTTTTAACAGGGGGGAAATCCAGCTGCTGTTGGAATTTTTTTTTTTTGTACCAATAATGGTGCATTCCCCCCTGTTTACGTTTGTTATTTTTTATCTGGTTCTTATATATGATTTTCTGTATTTTGTATCCTTTATGATTTTTAGTTTCGTATATTTTCGGTTTGTACGAAACTCCCTTTAATTTGAGAAAAGGGAAATGCTAGCTCTGTGATGACGTCACGAGCCCAGCGCGTATTTCGTCCTCTTGAAATTCTGCTGACGTGGAGAGTGAACGTGATTCATTGGCCAGTGCTGAAAATGGAATTTTGATGAACCTCCTTCAAAGAAGAAACCCCGGCAAGAAATTAATACCCGGCTGTGACGAGACAGACTTCTGAAAATTAACTACGTGACTACGGTTTTGCGCGTATTTTAGAGGGAGTGAAATTGTTTTAAAGAAAATACCTTTTTATGTGACAAGGAATTTTGGAATTTCCTATCCAGACAAGCGACGAGGTCTTGCTCCTGAAATTCATCTGTGTGTCTACGGTTTGCACGCAATATGGAGGGAGAGAAAATTCTAAAAGGACTTTAAACAAGAAAAAAAAGAAAAAGGCACGTGCCTGACTGGCTTTCAATTGTGAGTACGCTCCTAAAATTAATTTCATATGCGAGTGTGATTAGGAGATACTATTTTGTATTTTATTATTGTATTTGTTAATGGATACACACATCTTTATAAGAACCAGTGTTATTTTTTTCATAATATGTTAACTTGGCGTTTCTTAAGTTTAATGCCCACAAAGGGAAAAATTTGCAACTTATTATTGTAAATAAAATTTCTTTTTAGTTTCAAATCAAGACCTTTATATTTCATTCTTTACCCCCTCCCCCTCTTTTATTCCATGCTGTTTTGTTTTTTTGTTTTTTTTAGCTTAGTTACTTTAGTGTCGAATTTATCTGGAAGCAGGATAAATTCCGACACTCCCCCCAAATATGGACACTTTGTATTAGAACAAAAATTAAAATTGCCTCAGTCTAGAAGGACAGAATAAACTAAGGATAGCATTAGAACAGATAATACACTTTCTTCATGGCCTAGAGACATTGATAGGTTCGTGTATTTGATAAAACAAAGACATGAAAATCATTATCTAAGGGAGACTACTTCGATATCAAAACATGATTCATTATTGATCAAAGGGAGACAAGTGTTTTGCAGAATTATTGAAATACGCCGAAGGTGGAAAAACCAAGAAAATATATCTTTCAATCGAAACGTGAATGCAGGAATTCATTCAAGACAACAATAACTTCTGAATTAATTTAAAAAAAGAAAATAATTAATTTATTTTAAACAACTGTTTCTGCCCATCCTCATCATTTTTAATTTGTTAATTAATTTATTTCCCATTTGTAAACTGTTTCGACAATTTTTTTTTTTATTACATTTTTACCCCAAACAGGGCACAGTACCACTTTGATGTAGGGACTACTATCAGGGCCCTAAGTTGCAGGGGTACTATTTGGGGAGTTGAGCAGCAACATGTCTGTTCACATAACACTTGAACTTCTGCATGTTGTTCGAACATGTTTTTTTTTCCTCACATACACACCCCCACATGTACGCACGCACATACGCACAGACACGTACATATATTCAGGTTCACGTATATACACTCACATTCATGTGCATACACACACATGCTAATGTACACATGTACGCACACATGGGAAACGTCACTTCCCCTGAAAGGAAATCCAGACATGCGCAGTCAGAACACTGACCCCGGTATAAAAGTCAACAACACCATTCAACATCCTCTTTCTTCCCTTTTGCTTTGGTTCATCAACCAGACAAGCACAGCCTTTGGCTTGAAGACTTTTCCACACGGACGACTACTACCATGGACGCACGGCTTTACTAAGGTCAACCCCCTCTCTCTTTCTTTTTCTACATGCTGTACTGTCATTTCTCATTCTTCTACTTCATTCCTTTTTTTCCACGCGTGTAGTCGTCAACGACTGAATGAACACGTGTTCTACCTAAACCCTTTATTTTAGACAGAAAATAAACGGCATGTTTATTTTATTCAGCAATTGAGTTTTGTTTCCTTCTTTCCATTCATTTCATTTTTTTTCTTTTGTAGCGAGTTAGGATTATTATATCCTGGTCCGCAACAATGTTAGTAGTACAGTTGGGGAGGCAGGAACCTGGAAGGGAATTCCAGAGTCTAGCAGTTCTAGGGAAGAAACTATTAGAGTAGAAGGCTTCTTACATCTAGGGATCTCTACTGTGTAGGGGTGGAAGTTTGCTGCTTGTCAGGTTTGAAGGGAGTATTTACGTTAAGGGGATACAAGGGTTTGTAGTTCGTCGGAGCATCCACCATTAGCTGTCATCTAGGCTTCACCCTCTGTCCCATCGACAAGATGTTGCATCCCTCTGCCTGTTCTACAAATACTTTAATGGTGAATGCTCTGACGAACTGCAAACACTTGTACCTCCCCGACGTAACTACCCCCAACAAACCCGACAAGCTACCAAGTCTCATCCCTTTACAGCAGAGATCCCTAGGTGCAAGAAAGCCTTTTATTCCAATAGTTTCTTCCCCAGAACTGTGGGTCTTTGGAACTCCCTTCCGGGATTCTGCTTTCCCAACTGCAATGATATGCAGAAGTTCAAGTGTAATGTTAACAAACATCTTTCTACTCATCTCCCTTCATAATGACCCCGCTAATTAAGTCCCTGATAGTAGCCCCCTGCTTCAAAGTGGCACTGTGCCTTGTTTGGGGTGAAAATTGAATAAAAAAGAAAAAAAAAAAAAAATACTTGTAAAACAGGAAAAAGGGTGCAACATTTCGTCGGTGGGACAGAGGGTGAAGCCTAGATGACAGTTCAGGACTATCAGGTTGGCAGCTCTCTTTTGAACCCTGTCCAGGAGTGAGAGACAAGTAGCAAATACACCAGCCCAAATGTGACAACAATACTCCATACATTGGCGAATGGTGGCCTTATAGAGGTATAGGATACTTTCAGGCATAAGTAACTTTCTAGCACGGTAGAGAGAGCCCACCTTCTTCACAGCAGCCTTGGCAATGCTCTCAATGTATCTGTTCTAACTCATGTTCGCTGTTAACGTTAAGCCACTGGGTTTGAAAAAAGTACTTTCAGGTAATCTATCTTTAGCCATAGTTATTGGTGGTTGAGAAGGTTTCTTGTAATTATTGTAGGAAACAAGCTTAGTCTTGGAAGTATTGAATGTGACCACCCATTTTTATCCCCATTCCACCACAGTTTGGAGATCTTCCTTTAGTGTTTCTACTATTTCCTTAGATATGTGTTCATTTGTTTTCCCCTCATGAGCGTGGTGTTATCAGCAAATATACCCATCTCAGAGACAATTTTATCAGGGAGGTTATTTATGAATATTAGGAAGAATAAAGATCTAAGGATCGATCCCTGAGGTACCGTATTTATATCATATTGTTTAGATGTACGACCATCGAGGACAACCTGGATTTTTCTCTTATTTAAAAAAGATTTAATTATGTTAAGTATTCGTCCAGTGATCTGATTTTTCTGAAAAGACCATCATGCCATACCCTGTCAAAAGCCTTAGATATATCTAGGCCTACTGCCCTCCCTTCCCCTGCATTGTTCAGTGTATATACGTTCAGAGATTACAGTTAGAATATCTGCTGTAGAACAGGCTTGCTTAAATCCATATTGTTGATCAGTCAGAAGTTTAGCAACAGTAAGGTGATGGACTAGAGCTTGATTAATGGTGGACTCAAATATTTTGGCGAAAAGAGGGCGGAGGCTAATGGGCGATAATTTCATTGGTCAGTTATTTTGCCAGAATTCTTGTAAACTGGCACCACAGAAGCAGTTTTCCAGCAGTCATGAAAGCAAGATTTATTAAGGCATTTGTTGTAAATTTTGGAGAGGACTGGAGCAACCACAGCAAAGTATTTTTTTTAATAGTACAGCCGGGATGAGATTGGGTTCACATGCTTTTGAGGTATCTAAATTTTATGATATCCTGCACCTGAGAAGGGCTGATTTTAAGATTGTCTAGTGTGGTGCCAGTCCGCAAAGGAAAGGGAGGAAGTGGTTTGCTGGGTTCAATGTAGAGTTTGGCAATCATGTTAGTCTTCTCGGTTGCCGTGCAAACAAACTCATGATTGTTAGATAGTGGGGGAATTGTTGATTACTCATTATTTACTACACTGTTGTAGATTTTCCAGAAATCATGAGTTCCTAATTTCTGCAATTCGATGCGTTTTCTGGAGGTTTTGGTGTATTCTTTCTTAGCTGTCGCTATTTCTTTTTTACAATTACTTCTAGCTTCTAAAAGCTTTTGTCTGTTTGTACTGGACTTATGTCGGATAAATCTGCAGTATGCATGCTGCCTTTGTGCGATAGCAGTTGTACAAGTAGAAGTAAACCATTGGGGAGTGGGATTTACTATAAAACCTTCGCGTGGGAATATGAGCTTCAATTGCCACTTTGAACCATTAAGTGATCTCATTTGCGCACTGTTCTGCAGGAAGAGAAAAAATATTTCCCCATGATGAGATCCCTGATGGCTTCCCAATCAGCCTTCTCGTAATACCTTGTCATTTTGAATGATGGCTCTTCAGCTTTGGGTCGAGAATTCAGGGAGATTTCTACCATTATCACAGCATGATCAGCATTCCCGAGTGGGCTATGGGCATTCATTACGCAATCATCGGGAACTGTGGTTAGAATTAGATCTAGAAGTGAGGCTGGTTGATCTTGCTGGTCTGGAAAACGTGTTGAAAACATAACTGTCTGTGATAGGGAATGAGATATAGAGAAGCTGTGTATTATACTAGCAGCTGCGTTTGTGTAAGTAGAGAAACGAAGCCAATTACATTAAAGTCACCAAATACATGTACTTGCGTGCTAATACCAAGAGAGAGTGCTGTATTTATGCTGTCAGAGATTTGGTTGATTAGACTACAGTCCTTGGTTGAGAGAGAGTGGTAAAGAAAATATAAGCAGCTAATGCTATATTGCAGGTTAAGTCTAAAGCATATAAAAGCCTAATTTCTGGACTAAGTTCATTCGGCTCTTGGTGGGGATCATTGTTCAGGTATAGTATTAGTGTTTGGCAACCTTGACAATCGTAGGTTGAATAGAAAACATGGCCGCCTGAAATTGAGGCAACTCGGGAAATGAAAAATGCGAAATCCAGATACAGTGAAGCAAAGTATTTTTTAATCGCTTTTGACAAAAAACCGACTTTTTTTTTTCTACCAACATCTTTTGAAAAATTTATTCATTTAATGATAATTTAAATAAAACAATGAAAATTCATCTTAAAATAGAATCATAAAAAATACTTGCAATTTTTTTTTTTTACCAATAAAAAAAAATACTCATAAGGAGCTATCCCCTTCGGCAATTTAAATAAAAAATTCTTGTGAAACATTATTTTAATTATTTTTTTAATTATTAGTCAAAGCTCAAAATTTGATTTAGTATCTAAGTTGTAATTAATTTTGAAATACGAAAACGATCACACACACACATCCCAAAGTATGAAACCACCAAACTAATCCTAACAATCATTTGTAACCCCAAGAGTAACTCTAGCAACCGAAAGCAACAGCAAGTCTTGTAAATTATGTTTATGACAATAAGTTTATCCTTGATTTTAAAACGTATTTCACTTTACTTTATCCGGATTTCAAATTTTTCATTTCCCAAGTGACATCAGTTATTGAGCTATATACCCAATTTGATAAGCAGTTAGAACAGAATGCGAAAAAAAATTCATACACGCATTAAAAATAGTTTTATGTTGCTTTTTTTTAATATTATTAAATGGGGAATCATTTCAATTTAAAATCCAGTTAGTATTACGCATGTAAACTTAAGGAAAGCACTTTGAAATGTGTCAACATTGTCTGAATAAGCGAAATCATATGACATTGGGTCAAATTCAGTTGCCATGTTATTTTGATTTCTATGTTTGTTTACTTGTGTACACATCATCTGACCAATCGTCACTAAGCTTAATCAAATATCGATCACGATCTAATTTAGCACTTAAGTTTGAAGATATTCAGAGATGTACCTGAAATGTTGGTGGATCATTGTTTAATTTATGTTGAACATACATTGCTTTACGATTCGTATTTTTGAGATGAGGATTGATTATTCATATTATTTGGATTCTTCAGACTACTGTTCTCATCTTGAGTGCCATTCTCGCAACGTTTTGGTCAATGTAACCTACATCTTTTCAGGTGTATCTTGTTGAACTTGGGAACGTTTCTGTTGAACTCAGGAATCTGCACAGAATTTTGAACCGAATCCTTTGTTTAATCCATGGGGTAACATGCTCTCTTTCGATCGGTCATGACTGGGTAGAAGTCCTAAATAATTTGCAATTACATTTTAGGTGTTGCTTGCGTTGAGGATTGAACTTTCAACCTCCAGAACTGAATTTTACCAAGTTCTCTATCCACGGTCATGGGTCCTTGCAGATTTCTGAGTTTGACAGAAAGATTCCTGGGTTCGACAAGATACACCTAAAGAAGGGCAGAGGTTACATCAACCGAAATGTTGTGCAAATAACACTCAAGATGAGAACTTCGGGCCAAGATCACAGTGTAGTATCTGTTCTGATGCTACACTTCACTTTTTCTGTTCTCGGTCAGTGGAGAAGAAATCCTTCTTCATTGAGACAATTTTCATTTTTGTTCCTATTCAGAGTGATCCTTTTGGGGTAGATGGATTTTCTTCACATTAAAAACGGACCTCGTGTCTAACTCTGTCCTCGTGGGGAAGCAAGTAAATAGGAACACCCAAGATGAGAACAGTAGTCCAAAGAATCCAAATAGTATGAATTGTTTTGTATAATTACATAATTTCTGTTGCGGGTTGTTTCATGTTGAGAAAAAGTTTTCTTGTTTAAACCTTTATTGTTGAATACCAAAGTTGGAATATCTGTGGATGGGAGAGAATTCTCAACATAACCCATCACAAATTCAGCTCAAAATGTATCATGATTTAAAACCGAGTGAGAAGCACAATGTTCCAAATTATTTAAGAAATCAATCAATTGAGCAGATCCAAATAGTGCTCAGCCATACCAAGTGCGTTTTGGCATTAATGTTCATCTCTGTACCCATGCTCCTCCTCGTGAGATCACCAAGGTTGGCGATTTTTTTTTTTTTTTTTTTTTTTTTACATTTATCAAATTACTATATTTATATTTTAATCTCTAGTAATTCATATCCAATTTAGCTATTCATCCATCCAAAGATTTTACTCGTTATAAACCATTCTTTGTATGATTACTATTTCCTGTTAACAAGGCTGACTGGGATGCCATTAGAGATCACATTAGAGATGCCCCATGGAGAAATATCTTTTCTCTTCCAGCAAAACAGTGCGCAAATGAGATTATTGAATGATTTAAAGCAGCAAATGAAGCACATGTTCCTACATAGAAGTTCTATAGCAAACCCCACTCTCCCCAATGGTTTAATTCTATATGCACAGTTGCCATTGCTCAGAGGCAACATGCATACTGTAGATTTATCTGGCATAAAGTCCTGTACAAACAGACAAACATATATAGAAGCTAGAAATAATTGTAAGAAAGAAGTAGCAACAGCTAAGAGTGAATATACTGAGACCACCAGGAAACACATTGAAGCACAGAAATTAGGAACTCGTGATTTCTGGAAAATCTACAATAGTGTAGTAATAGTAAATAATGAGCAATCAACAATACCCCCACTTGCCTATCAGTTTACCTCGAACTCTACCTTGGACCCAGCAAGCCATTCCCTCCCTGATTTTCCTCTGTGGACAGAAACCATGCTAGATGATCTGAAAATCATGCCTTCTCAAGTGCATGATATTATAAAAAGCCTATACACCTCAAAAGCATGTGAACCTGATCTCATCTCGGCTGTACGATTAAAAAAATGCTCCATTGAGGTTGCTCCAGTTCTCTCTAAACTCTTTAACAAATACCTTAATGAATCTTGCTTTTCTGCCTGCTGGAAAACTGCATCTGTGGTACCAGTTTACAAAAACTCTATCGAAAGAACTGATCCATTAAATTATTGCTCAATTAGCCTCCTCCCTCTTTTCACTAAAATATTTGAATCCTTAATTAATCAAGCTCTAGTCCACCACCTTACAGCTGCTAAACTTCTGTCTGACCACCAATATGGATTTAGGTAAGCCCATTCTACTGCAGATATTCTAACTGTAATTTTTTAACGTTTATACCAAGCACTGGATGAGGCAGGGAAGGGGAGGGCAATAGTCCTAGATATATCTAAGGCTTTTGACAGGGTATGGCACGATGGTCTTCAAATGAAAATAAAATCCTATGGTATTACTTGACGAATGCTTAGCATAATTAGATCCTTCTTAAATGAGAGAAGAATCCAGGTTGTCCTCAATGAGCGTACGTCCAAAAGATTTTATATAAATATGAGTGTATCTCAGGGATCGATCCTTGGACCTTTATTATTTTTGATATTCATAAATGACTTACCTGATAAAATTGTTTCTGAGATGGATATATTTGCCAATGACACCACGCTCTATAGCAGGTATGTGGGGGAAAACTAATGAGCACATATCTAAGGTAATGGTTGAAACCATAGAGGAAGACCTTCAGTCTGTAGTGGAATGGGGTCAAAAATGGATTGTAACGTTCAACGTTGCCAAGACAAAGCTAGTTTCCTTTAATAATTATATGAAACCTTACCAACCACCAACAGCTATGGCTAGAGATACTTTATCTGAAAGTACTTTTTCAAACCCATTGGCTTAACGTTCACAGGAAACATGAGTTGGAATGGATACATCGAGATCATTGCCAAGGCTGCTGCAAAGAAGGTGAGCTCTCTCTACCGTGCTAGAAAGTTACTTATGCCTGAAAGTGTCCTGTACCTTTACAAAGCCACCATTCACGCATGTATGGAGTACTGCTGTCACATTTGGGCTGGTGCATCTGCTACTAGTCTCTCACTCCTGGACAAGGTCCAAAAGAGAGTCGCCAACCTAATAGGTCTTGAATTGTCATCTAAATTTCAGCCCGTGTCCCATCGACGAAATGTTGCATCCTTCTGCTTGTTTTACAAGTATTTTAATGGTAGATGCTCTGACAAACTACAAGCCCTTGTACCCCCCCTTGACGAAAATACCCCGCAAAGTCCCACCCCTACACAGTAGAGATCCCTAGATGTAAGAAAGCCTTCTACTCTAATAGCTTCTTCCCCAGAACTGCAGGACTTTGGAATTCTCTTCCGGTTTCCTGCTTCCCCAATTGTACCGACATGCAGAAGTTCAAGTGTAATGTGAATAGACATCTTGCTGCTAAACTCCCTACATAGTACCCCTGTAACTTAGGTCCCTGATAGTAGCCCCCTACATCAAAGTGGCAATGTGCCTTTTTTGGAGTGAAAATGTAATTTAAAAGAAATAATAAATAAATAATTCAGTGTTATGTGACCAATAGTTTAAGAGTTTTCAGTTAAATATTTACACACACATACATACATACATCTTAGTCATTTTGTAGCTGTTTGCAAAAAGATTGCCACTCTGGTAAAGGCTGCAGACATAAAAGGGTTCAAGTCTGTGAAATGATATTTTCAAAGATCAAGAGGGCAACCGTATGGTGCTGGTCATTAGTGTTGTACCGCTGAAGAACATTTTCAAACACAAAAATTAAATAACAATTCAACAGGTTTTTTTTTTCTTTTTTGTATAAAAATTATTCTGAGTAAAATTGACAATGTTGTGTTTGTGTAGAAAAAAAATAACAATTTCTAAATGCAATTTCCATTAAAAGTGTTTTTGGACTGGTTCAATTATCAAGTTCTGTACGACTTCTAATGGAATTTAATAAACAGTTATCAAATTATCACATCACCTTAAGTTTTTGATAATATTTTTATTTCAAACCTGCACGGCTCTGTTTTCTTTCTTTTTCATTTATTTTTTTTATACTCTTATTGTCACTTCAATACGTGTTGGAGATCTGCCTCTCTCTCCTTCTTGTTCGTTTATTTCCTTACTGTTTTTTTGTTTTTTTTACATGGGGGGTCACCACCTATCAAGGCCCGAAGGCCACTCAGGGATAAGGGTTATTGCGTGTACAGTAATCAATGAGATAGTATTGTAGTAATCATTAGTATTGGAGATTTGATAGAGTGTCTTACTTAAGGGGGCGGTTTGTCAGGAGTTTGTTTATGTTGGACTTGAAGACATCCAAGTTGTAGTCAGGTGGGAAACAGGCAAGCGGCAGAGAGTTCCACTGGCGTGCAGTTCTAAGAAAGAAGCTTTGCTCATGGAATCTACGTTTGGATTTAGGCACAGATAAAGAGTGGGGAAAATTATTGACAGTAGTTTCAGCCAGACGGGTGTTTCTCGTGAAAGATAGGTGAGGGGGGACGAGAGATTGGAGCTCAGACGAGCACCTGCCATGGAAATAACAATAAAACAAAGACAGGCTCGCGACGTCTCTTCTGTGGGAGAGAAGTTGCAGGGAAGAGAAAAGGGCATCCCCCACTAAGCCACAAAGTCTATTTTGTACTCTGTCAAGGTAGGATAGGCTGTTTTTAGCAGCTCCTGCCCAGATGTGGCAGCAGTACTCCATCCTTGGACGTACTTGGCTTTTACACAGATAGAGGATTGCATCAGTAGTGAGATATCTTCTGGAGTGGTAGAAGGATCCCACCATTTTCCCAGCGTCCTTGGCAACAGACCTGATGTACGTGTTCCATTTCAGATCAGGAGTAAAGGTCAAACCCAGAAGCTTGTCAAAACATGGAGCCTCCCCAATATTGAGAGCCATCCATTTCAATTGATGCCAGATTCGGATTAGAGCGTTGATGATGTAAAGATAGAAGCTTGGTTTTGGATGCATTAAAAGTGACCAGCCACCTCTTCCCCCACTGTATCATGCGCTCATTAATACTGTGGGCTTCTGATTTCTGCCCATCAACCACTACTCTTATAAACCTATCAGAGAGAAATGATTTAATGATTGAGAAAACATATCCAGTGATACCGTAGCTGGAAATCTTGTGAAGTAGGCCCTTATGCCATACCTTATCGAAAGCCTTCGATATGTCAAGAGCAATTGCCCTGGAAAGGAAGCCTTTGTCAAGAGATTCACTAATCCTATGAGATATAACCGTTAGCACATCTGCTGTAGATCTTGCAGAGCGGAAACCATATTGCATGTCACTAAGAAGGTTGTTTCTGTTGAGGTGGTTGACTACTTCTTTATTTAATATGGACTCCAACAACTTACTCATGACACACAGGAGACTTAT
Source organism: Euprymna scolopes (assembly GCF_053919585.1). Lineage (NCBI taxonomy): Eukaryota > Metazoa > Mollusca > Cephalopoda > Sepiida > Sepiolidae > Euprymna > Euprymna scolopes. Next base: position 139,599,737 of record NC_136485.1, read on the forward strand.
TGGTCTGTACTGAGAGGGAGATGACTTTTCACCTGAATTCTTAAATACAGGGGATACTGATGAGGTTTTCCAGGGTGTTGGAAAGCACTTAAGGCAACGCTTAAACAGTTTTGTAAGTATGGGGGCATGTTCTGGTTGGAGCTTTTTCAGCACTATAACTGGAATGCCGTCAGGACCAGTTGCTTTACTGGAATCAAGGTTCTTGATTAGCTTGGCGACCTCACGCACAGATATTTGTATGTTGCATAGCGTGTTGTCTGTTATAGGGCGAAATACGGGGAGTTGATGGCCTTTGTCGCATAGAGTAGAATTAACTGCAAAGTTCTTGGCAAATAGTCTGGCCTTGTCTGATGCTGACGAGATGACCTCAGGTCCATTGATGATGGTTGGGATAGAACGCACGCTTCTGTTCAGGATCCTGTTTGCTATTTGCCAAAACTGGTAGGAACCAAGCCGCTGCTCAGCTACTTTGGATTTAACGGACTGAGCATATAGCTCTCTTGCATTTTTATTACTCTTTTACAGTGGTTGCTGGCATTCCTGAAAGCAGCTTTAGTGTCAGTACATCTATTACATTGGTAGCTATGGAAAGGCAGCAGCACATTCTGGGGAGAACCATCGTTGGCTGTTAGGTTTTTGTTGGAATTATTTTGATGGTATGAATCTGTCTATGCCTACAATTAACCATTCGGTCAGGTCTGATACTATGGAGGACACGTCCTTTTTAAACATGGAATGCAGAGGTAGATCAGATATGAATGTACGGAAGCTATCCCAGTCCGCCATAGACTATCGATATACAGTGCGGTGGAGAGGTACGTATGAAGACTTATTGCATTTCAGTTTTATCTTAACTGCTACAACAGCATGGTCAGAGGATCCCAGAGGAGATAGAATGGAACATGAACATAGCTCAGGGGAAGTTGTGAGGAAAAGGTCTAGAAGGCTTGCATACTGACCGGTAGTATCGGGCACACGGGTGGGTTCGTGAACAATCTGAGTGAGGTCATAGGCAGTGGCAAAATCATGGCAGAACCTCCCCTCGTCATCGGTGTTATTTGAGTGGGTCATCATGGACCGCAAATGTGAATGTTAGCTGAAGGATGAGCAGACAGGATGTGGTCAATTTTCTCAGATATGCTCTTAAAGATAGTAACCCCATGTTGTGGGGGCGATAGAGGGCAAATATTAATGCAGTGGTGTAAGCTAGTGCAACCCGGAAGCACATATAAGGTAAATTAGGGTCTTCTCTGGAGATATCCCTACCACATGGAAAGCCATCTTTGATGTAGGCACATATTCCCTGCCCATGGCGATGTTGGGGGTCAGATTTAGATGTTAAGTTAGAGTATCGTTTAATTATGAATTCGTCTAGGGAAGTGGTTGGTCCTATGCCAGTTTCACTTAGAAAGAATATGTTCAGTTTCGTCTCCTGTAATTGTGTTTCAACCTCTGGAAGGTTGGAATGTAGACTCCTGATGTTGGAGAAGGAGATCTGGTAGTAGGGGTCTACGTTGAAGGATGGGGTTCTAGGTACTGTTACCTCGATTGGTGTGCATGTGGGGAAGAGGGCTCTTCCTACCCATTTCCAGATCCCCTGCCCATCACATGAACAGCAAACTTTTCTAAAATGTAATTTATTCCATTTTTCCAAAATGTGATTTATTCCATTTTTCCAAAATGTAATTTATTCCATTTTTCCAAAACTGGAATATGTTTGTCATCACTGTCCATTCAACTTACGTAAACGTAACATGCAGCCACAGCTGAGACTGAACTCACTACACGAGTTTGTAGTGTAATTCAAATCTTGTCCATAGCTGAATACTTGAGCTTCGCCAGGGCTCTCAAGGGTATGTTTTTATCGTGATGCCATCACTAGATGGGTTGCCTACCACGGCTTAAGAGAGTCCCATTTATCGTCAAGAGAAGGATAGACCACGCCAGTTTCCCAACCTGGTATTTTACTTCGCAGTACATACAGCAGCTCACCTTCCCAAATGGTCACCCATCTGGTACTGGCCAGGTTCAATGTTGCTTAACTTCAGTGATCTGAAAAGAACCAGTGTGTCAACCTGATTGTGCTGTATATATCAACTTACAAGGAGCCATACCAGTTATGAAGGCAGCTTGCTTGTTAGTCATCAAAATTTCCTCTTCACATGACGAGAAAAACAATTCTTTTCTTTTTCACCAGTTTTTTTAATTAAATTGTAAATTATTTTGCTGCTTTTATTTTGGTTGTTTTAGATAAAGTTTTGCATTAACCCTTTTTGATTCAATAATTTTGTCACACATCCATTAGAAGTTAAGAATATAATGTCTTGTGAAATGTATAAAAGCTTTGTGGACAGATGTAGATATGTCTACTATTTTTTTCTGTCTTCAGATATACCAACTTTCCATGCAAGAAACTAGTAATGAGCGGGGGGGGGGGGGGGGGGGTCTTGCCCGCTCAAAAAATATGCTTAAATATATTTTAATTCATGCAAATTTCATATTTATTATTACAGATCAAATTTTCTATTGAATATTATATTGTACCTAATATAATATATATATACTAGCAAAGATACCCGTGCTTCGCACGGAGCTTTGTTGCGCACTCGGGTACCAAAATCTGTGGGCACCTTTCCAGTAAGTTGATGTTGTAAGAGGAACGATTGCATAAGGTGATTAACATTTTAACTACCTCTTGTAGTGACTGAAATTCAATCAGGAACTTCACAAAACATTTTCATCAAAAAGGAAGGTTACTTGATGTTACATAGTAAATTTTTCATTGAAGTAATTTTCAACTCTTGCTTAAATTTTATCTTGCACATTCAATACTAAAAACTTACCACAATCAGATCATGTCAGTTTTTCCTCATATCCATTTCTCGAACTTTTCACTGAAGAGCCTCAGGGTAAACTACATTTCTGCTGCTTTGATTTGGAGCCAGAATGTAGAGTTTTTCTGAACTTCCTGTCCGGCTGATGGAGACGTAGAACATACCGTGACTGAAGCAGTCTGATGTCAAGTCTACGCCAATGGTGTTAAATGTCTGACCTTGACTTTTGTTTATGCTCATTGCAAAACACACCTTCACAGGAAATTGGAGTCTCCGGAATTTAAATGGAAGTTCTGAGTCCGATGGAACTAAGGGGATCCTTGGCAGTAGAACGGTTTCGCCTTTGTAGGGACCACAGGAAATGGTGGCCTCAAGTACATTGGTGTGCAATCTGGTGATAACACATCTGGTTCCGTTTGTTGTTTTTGGCGGTTCCAAGGATCGAAGAATCATGATTGGCGATCCAATTTTGAGATTTAAAATGTGTGGAGGCATTCCAGATATCCCCAAAGAGTTTAAAAACTCCACAGGGTAGTGAACAGCTTCATATTCATTAGTAGCCGAATCAACTGACTTGTATTGCTTTGTGTCTCCTGGAAATTCATCCATTATTGAATTGTTCAAATGATTCACATTGCTGTTTAATGGCGAAATAATAGCCCTCTCAGCAAGCCAATCCGGTGATTTTCCATTGTTTTGCAGGTCTGGGTACACTTTGTCTTTCAGTTGCTTCTGATTACCGACACATTTACCAAGCGCAGTTGGAATCTTAATTGTGTCAGGTGAAGAAGTGATAGGAAACTAACCATTACCGATTTGGAGAAGCAATTTTGAGAAGTCTGCTGCAGCTGTGTTATCAGAGATATAGGCTCTCATATTAGTAGTCAGTCTTTTCACTATAACGTGCCTCCAGAGATAGGATTGTTTCAAACTTGCATTGACAATGTTAGCCCTTGTGCCATTTTTAACCACTGGGAGGATTTGACGGAAATCACCGCAAAATAAGGTTGGAATGCCACCCATGGGATTCTTGTTTCCTGTGATGTCTTGCAGTGTTCGGTCAATTGCTTCATAAGCACTCTTGTGCGTCATTGGGGCTTCGTCTACAATGATTGCAGAGGTGTCTCTAATTACATTTGCCATGGCTGAGTTACCAGTAATTTTGCAAACTGGCTGATCCTTTCGATGAGTATCCAAGGGTACTTTAAAAGTGCTGTGAAGAGTGCGGCCACCTTGTAGTAGAGTAGCAGCAATGCCACTGGATGCTGTTGCAAGCACAATCTTTCTCATGGATCTAATCTTTGCAAGGATCAAATTGATTACAAAAGTCTTGCCCGACCCACCTGGAGCATCAAGAAACATCATGTTTTTGTTCATTTCACCTTGTGCTTCCAACATTGCCATGAATGAATTGTAAACTTCTCTTTGAGAATCGGTCAGTTTTTCTTGCATATTTTCTGCTTGTAGGGAAAGTTCTTCAAGATTATAAGTAACTTCACGTTGATACTCTCTCGCGAGTCTTTCATCTCTCCCTTGCGTTGGTGCAGGTAATCCATAGCTTGCCAATGGTTGACCGCACATAAGGAGAACTTTTTCTTCAATTAGACAAAGAGTTTTATTGTAGATGTCCTCATTACAATCTGCTTCTGGATTGTTAACTTCTTGCCTGTATCTGTGAAGAATGTCTTCAGATATTACATCACGAAAAGCCATCCAGATCTCAAGAGGATTGCTTGGCTCACAGGCTGTTAAAATTATCACAAATAGGCTTCGCAAATTTGAAGGTGATTGAGTGGCACTTGCCTCTCCTACTGCTTGATGCAAGTGATGGTCATTTTCTAGAAGGCCTCGAGCAAGGCACGCTGCTCTGTATGTTTCAAACACCTGACCATTGTATGCTCGCAAATCTTGAAATGAAGTTGGACCAGCAACCTCATTGAGCAACAGGCGTAAGAAATAACACTCCCCTGCTTTTGGACTAATCGTGTAGATTCTCCCAATGCATGGTGCCTTCCATACATTTTCAGTACCTTCAACTTGTACCCCACGCATTCTTCTCATCCATTTCTTTGTCGATTTGTTCCAAGTGTAAAACTCAGAGACTTCTACGTATTTGAGACCCCTTGCAAAGTCATCCTCATGGCAGAGTTGAAAAAATGCTGTCAAAGTTGTGGCAGGCGGTGGACCTTGGGCTCGTTCCAGAGCAGTATCAGCTGAGAACATGACACGCTGCCCATTTTCAAGATGAACAGAAAGTTGTACAATTGGGGGGAAATGTTCATGGATGGGATGTTCCAATATCCTCCAGGCCGCCTCTGAACTGCCAACATACCTTGCATTCTGGAACTGCTGGATCTCATCCACAATGTGACTTTGTACTTGGCCTTGTTGGTTAGCTGCTCCATCAGTTCTTTGTAGTTCAAACACTGCTTGATCACATCCTTTATTCACGTATTTGAGGACATATTTGATGCTTTGGATCGAGCTGCAAATTTCTACGTTAATGTGAGCGTTGAACTGCTGAAGGAGGACCTTGTTGTACGGAACAATCCACTGGTTTGTTATTTCTTGATTAACATACCGACCATTTCTCTTCATCCTTATTGTACCAGTCTGGCCTCTATCTTCTGGTTTTCTTCGCCTGTACTTGGGGTAAGAGTCTTGGCCTTGCTCGGTACACTGAAGAAATTCTTTTGGGTATTTTTTGGAACATTTGTTGTCAATCATACATGGACAATTTGGATTAAATGGTCCACAAGGTCCATGCACCATATGTGCCATCACTTTAGCATGAAGATCAGGATCTTCCTCTTTGTCAGGGATCTCTGCAGATATGCAGAGATCCATTTTTTCTGGTAGAAGTTTGTCCTCTGGGGCCTGCCAGGTGAGGATGTGTGCATGCGGCAGTCCTCTTTTTTGATATTCAATACTGTACAGGAAAGCCCTCAACCTGCCAAATCCTCCCTTTTTAATAAATTCAAGTAACTTTTTTAGCTTCTGCCTGAAAACCCTGGCAACAATATCTGGACGATCCTGAGGGTCTTGCCCTTGAAGACAATTTTCTGTAATTTCTGTCCACTTTCGATTTGTTGTGAACGTGATGAAGAGGTCGGCTCGGCCCATTCGCCGAACATATGCCATGGCATCACTTTGACGCTCAAACATGTATCGAGGGCCTCCTGTATAAGTTGCCGGAAGTACAACTCGTTGACCAAACTGTTCTGGATTCCCATCCTCCCTAAGAATTGAATCTCTCAAGTTGCTATAATTGTCAGCTCTCAGGGTCTGTTGCTCACGCCTCAGGAACTGTAAACGTTCTGTTTCAATCTTGCAGTACACATCCACCAGCCATTGTTGAAATAGCCTTCGGTACCAGAGAAAATAGTTTCCAGTCCGAGTCATTAAATGGTACGAATAAAATTGCTGTTGGGTAACTTTTCGCCCATTGGATGCCTTCATGTAGATGTTGTAAGATGGAGAACCAAAGGGGTACATTAACGGGTACATTATCGTAGAGGGGATGTAGTTCGGAGATCCGTTTTAATGTATCATTTCTAAAACGCAAGACAATATCCCGGTTAGCTGTTGGTTCATTCTCCATTAATATTCCAATCTCATACGTTGTTGTTGGAGCATTGAATCGCCGTGGATGCTCTTCTTGCGGCCTTCGGTCTTCCCTTATGACAACTTTATGTTCTACCAAGTGTTCTTCTTCAATCCTCTCCTTTGTTGTTTTCAGCTGACAAATGAAGCTGTTGTTCTCATGTAAAAATTCAGTCAGACTTCGGAGAATGTCTCTATTGAGTCTACTGTCACGTCCCCGATTATGTAGTTCCTCTTCCAGACTATCCAAGAAGTAGACTTGAATAAACTTTGCTGTTTCATCTTCAGGTGGTAAAAGACTCCCAATCTGGTGGCAAACCTGGCCTCGAATTCTAAAAGAAGGATTCCACCCATGTACTGCCGCAATTTTGTGACCAAATGATGTCATTGCAAAACAATTGTTATAACTGCGTAGATTTTGCAGAAAATCTTTAGAGATGGAACCATTGCCGGAGAGCAAATCTTGAAGCAACTGAGGCAGTGGTGGAAAGCTATCAAGCACAACTTTGCCAGAAGAACAACAACAACCAGGGGTTTCTCCTTTAAATTTTACAGCTGAGCAATGTTGACATACTTTGTCCATTTTTCCTATATCAGCTGTAGTGAGAGAGTCATTTTTGTTGTAGAGCAATCCTTTTCTATTGCAGTGTTCTATTTCATGGTGTCTCAAAGCAGTCATTCGTTGTCTAGCTGCCTCGTTTTCTGTCAATTGCTGGGGCAAAGTCATACTCTCTCTCCATGCAGCCTCTCGTTGTTGCCCTTGGTATAGGCGAAAGCTTCGTTGGGTTTCCGATTCATTCTGATGTCGTTGAGCCACTCTCAACTGACCTTGTGTACGTCTACTTACCTCATATAATTCATTCGATCGTAATATTGCTTCTCTTTCCAGTGCATATCTTTGCCTTTCTTGAATTTCATCTTGTGATGAATTTAACCGCCTTACAGCATGTCTAGTTCTGTCAGCTTCACGTTGGGTTTCTCTTTCCAAATCTGACAGTCTTGCTCTCCTTTCTCTTTGACGTATCCTGTTAAGTTCTAGACGTCTTTCTCTATCTGAATTGTTTTCATTGGAGCGAATTGCAGCAACTCTTAGTCTATTAGCTTCCAATCTTTCCATTCTTTCTTCCTCACTTTCGTTTCTACTTCGTTTGGGTGGCATAATTTCGGTTTTAAACGGAATTGTTTAACGATATTAATGATTGTAAATTAATTAAGCGTAAAGGAAATGTATACTAACTGAAATGGACGAACTATAAATAATATTTCTGAATAGTACAATTATAAACAATTATATTGTAGCAAAAATGAATAAAAGCGACCTACTTGTGACTCATTACTTCCGGGTGTAAACGTCACAGTCTAAAAGTAATAATTAAAAAAAAAAAGTAAATGTAAAATAAATGTAATACCAACTTAGGTTAACTAATATATGTAAACAGTACAATTAAAACAGTTCTATTAAAACAAATAATTACTAAGATCTAGGTAATTGTTAGTCTCATTGTTATGGTTTTAAAGAAAAAAATGTGTAAAAAAAATTCTGCTTTTGTGAGTACGTGTATTTCTTTTAAATTACATAACCTTTTTATTTTATTATTTATATCTCTTTTAAATTTATATATTTTGTTAGTAAACTGGAAGAAATTCAGTTGAATAAAACCTTGTTCGTGTTCTTTACGTTAAACTCATATTTTTATAAAAGGTTCATCCGGTTTAAAGAAAGCACTACGTTTAAATAAGACTGGAAATAACTAATTCAATATATAAATAGAAAAATGAAATAAATATAAGCTTTAAGTCTTAAGATAGTAATAATCAAAATGTAATAAATTATTTGTAGTTCAAATCTATGATAAGACAGGCTTTCGAAATAGGCTCGACCAGAAAGATTAAATTGGAACGAAATTATAATCTCCGTGCCATTTTCAAAACAACCCCACAAAAGTAACGGTATCCTGCAGTTGGTTAAATGACAACGTTGGTTGTAAGAAAAATGTAAAAGAAAATGCGCTTATCTGTTTATTTTGAACTGTTTTATTTAATTAAAAAAAAATTGGCTATAACTGGAAGAGAGCGTTATGTTTTGGGGGTTGTTTAAAAAATAGAATGGAAATAAAGTTAGTTCCGTTTTAATTGTCTTTAATTGCGGCAAGCGCTAACAAAATCGAAAAATCACTGTTCACATTCGAAATGTTAACTTTTATAGGTTTACAGGTTTGCTGACAAGGCTGGAGGTGTTTATTTAGAAAGCCATACTTAACATGGGGAGGTTGGGATGTTTTATACAATTATTTTACTAAATTGATTTTTTTCATTTAAAAATAAAATTATTTCTTTTTTAATAAAGTTTTATTTTAAAATATTTGTTTTTGTTTATTTATATAAAATTACGATAGTTGAATTGTATTCTTTCAATTATATTGGCAAGTAAAATATAAAAGATTAAAACGGAACGAAATTGAAATTTCCATTACATTTTCAATACAATCCCAAAACATAAAGCTTTCCTCACCAAAAAATTGTTTTAGCAGTAGAAGAAATTGATAATTATGCACTGTAAGAACCAAGCTGTAATATGGGCATTAAAGTAAAATTTTATCCAACTTTTGTACTGGAAAAATAATAATATCTACGAAAGTATTCAGTTGCGAAGTGTTTGAATATCAGATTCATTGTCGGCGATTATTCCGAAACCTTGTAAAAAAAATATTGGGGGGGGGGCGTAATTCTTGTAATATGATGTTTTAAATATTTTTTTAGGTTAAATTAAGGTTTCACGATATTTTGTAAATAAGCAGATCATCTAAATAAAAAATATGAAAACTATTTGAAATTTTAAACTATTTTCAAGAGTTAACAATTTTTATTTATTTTAAACATTATTTTTTTAGCTAAAATTGAAGTTTCACGATATAATTTTTTTTTAATTGTTAGTTGGAAGCACAAAATAAGTTACAAAACATCTTTGCCTTCATGGCTTTCAAAATAGTAACGTTAATATTTCAGAACGGTACCACAAATACCGAAGGAACTGAACTGTCTATATTGGTGGCCGGAAAAACTCGTCTCGGAAAAACTCGTCTCGGGAAAACTCGTTTCCGGAAAACTTGTCTCCGGAAAACTGGTCCCCTTTCGCTAGGTAGGAAAACTGGTCCCTTATTGAATAAATACCGATTGAAAACACATTTTATGATCATTCTTGAAGGAGATATTATTTTTTAAAATAGACTATAGCCCCCCCCCCTAATATTTTTTAAAAATATTTTTACTTGTTTAATGTTTTCTTTTTTTTTTTTTTTTAATAAAATCGATTTTCTAAGTGTCCGTTTTCTACCTAACTGGCTAAGTTCTTAGTGGTTTCACTTATATTAAAGCGTTTATTATGTTCATACAAAGTTGATTACAAATTTTTTTTGTTCTTATTTTAACGATGTTTTTTCGAGTCATAAAAACAATAATTAAAAACAAAACCAAAAAATTAAAAAACAAGGAACGATTCGATTTTTCGTTACTTTTTTGTTTTGGTTTTTAATTATGATAGTTTTTTGTTGTTATGTTTTTGTTTTCTCTCATACCAAATGCACTCATGCGTTATTTAAAATTATATTTTTATCCATTATCAACATTTATTGTCGTCCTGTCAAATTTTGCAAAAATTAACTAATAAATTAAAAGCGAAATATTTTTTTGGCGCGATAGATGCCATGTGCTTACAATCTCTCGTTAACTAATTTTTAATTTTTTAAATTTTTACTTCAAAATTCTAAAATCAATCATTCAGAGAAAAAGTAATCACTAGATAAATTTATTAATCAATTTTATTGAAAACTCCGCTATCGTTTATCAAGAATCTTTTTAATTTCATTTTTGTTGGTTGTTTTTCGGAGGGAGATATAGTTTTAACCCCCCCCCACTCTCTCTTCCTCTCTCTAAATTATATTTAAAAAAATATTAAAATTTATTATTTTCTATTTAAAACTAAATCTCCCTCAGTAATTTCTTTAATTTTCTATTTTTTAGCGATTATCAAGACCCCTAAGATGTGATTTACCGGACATTATTTCTCGTTCGGGTTTGTATTACTGTACACATAGATTCGAAAAAGTTGTCAAAAAAACAAATATATAACAAATAAATGTTATCAAAAGCAAGATAAATTACTTTTCTACCAAACTGGATATAATTTTCGTGTTTTTATTTAATTTAACATGTTTATTCAGATCAAAAAGCATACAGTGTTTACCGATGTATTGGAAAATTCAAAATGGCGGCCGACTCTCTCTATTTAACACGGTAAGTTCGGGAAAAGGTGTTATAAATAATAAACCAGACAAAATACTATTAACAAACCACCGAATATATGTCAAGTTATGTCACGGTAACATATATTGAGCAAATTTCTAACAGTATTTTGTCTAGTTTATTATTTATAACACCTTTTCCCGAACTTACCGTGTTTAAGAGAGAGTCGGCCGCCATTTTGAATTTTCCAATACATCGGTAAACACTGCATGTTTTTCGAGCTGAATAAACATGTTAAATTGAATAAAAACACGAGAATTATATCCAGTTTGGTAGAAAAGTAACTTATCGGGTAACCCAACTTATCTTGCCTTTGATAACATTTATTTGTTATATATTTGTTTTTTTAACTACTTTTTCGAATCTATGTGTACAGTAATACAAACCCAAATTTAAATTTTAATATTTTTTAAAATATAATTTAGAGAGAGGGGGGGGGTTAAAACTATATCTCCCTCCGAAAAACAACCAACAAAAAATGAAATTAAAAAGATTCTTGATAAACGATAGCGGAGTTTTCAATAAAATTGATTAATAAATTTATCTAGTGATTACTTTTTCTCTGAATGATTGATTTTAGAATTTTGAAGTAAAAATTTAAAAAATTAAAAATTAGTTAACGAGAGATTGTAAGCACATGGCATCTATCGCGCCAAAAAAATATTTCGCTTTTAATTTATTAGTTAATTTTTGCAAAATTTGACAGGACGACAATAAATGTTGATAATGGATAAAATTATAATTTTAAATAACGCATGAGTGCATTTGATATGAGAGAAAACAAAAACATAACAACAAAAACTATCATAATTAAAAAACCAAAACAAAAAAGTAACGCTCCCAGTTTTTAAATTTTTGGTTTTGTTTTTTATTATTGTTTTTATGACTCCAAAAAACATCGTTAAAATAAGAAACAAAAAAATTGTAATTAACTTTGTATGAACATAATAAACGCTTTAAAATAAGTGAAACCACTAAGAACTTAGCCAGTTAGGTAGAAAACGGGCAATCGATTTTATTTTAAAAAAAAAAAAAAAAAAACATTAAACAAATAAAAATATTTTTTTTTAAATATTATGGGGGGGGGCTATAGTCTATTTTAAAAAGCAATATCTCCTTCAAGAACGATCATAAAATGTGTTTTCAATCGATATTTATTCAATAAGGGACCAGTTTTCCTACCTAGCGAAAGGGGACGAGTTTTCCCGAGACGAGTTTTCCGGAGACGAGTTTTCCCGAGACGAGTTTTCCCGGGACGAGTTTTCCCGGGACGAGTTTTCCTAAATTCGTCTATATTATTGGTAAGTGGTAAATTTTCACAATATAAATTTATAGGAATATAAACAGAACAGTGATATAAAAAATAATTTTGAAAGAAATATTGTTCACAAACCTTTTTTAATATTAATTTCAATTTTTTAATGTTGTATTAACTTAAAATCCAGCAGTTGATAGAGCAAACGTAGATATGTCTGTAGGTTTGGTAGCGTGCGGAAAGAATACGTTATTATTTCGAAAGGCATTCGTAGTGTGAGGAGGGGGGTGGGAATTTAAATAAATATTGTGAAATTTCAAGTTTAGATAAAAAAAAATGTATTAATAAAGTTATGCTTAAAATAAATAAAAATTATTGTTTATTTTTGAAAATAGGTTAAAAAAAAGTGTTAATGCGTAAGCACCAGAAGTTAAAATTATAAACATTTTCATATTGTTATTTTTTTTAAAAAGGTAAATTTAATAATAAAAATAAGTGGAAAAAAAATCCAATAAAAAGAAAAATATCTATTACAGACAACATGTAATGACGTAAATCTCCGATTGCACAAACAGTAAACCTTTCAGATAATATACGTAAAGTGAAATAAATCGAATATAAAATTAAATGAAAATATATTAAATAATTAAATGTCAAATAGATTTTGTAAATAGTACAGTTGAAATGATTAGAATATTTCCAATATGTAATAAGGTCGAGGTAATTAGTTAAAGAGATTTAATATAATGTGATATGCAAATGAGCATAAGTCATTCGATATGGGGGTGGTTTGTAGAATAGTATATAATGAAATTAGGCAATGATTCTTATGTCTCCTATAACAGAAACATCCTAAAATGGGTTCTAATGTTTCTCTACCAGGAGAGATCTACCCTCTTACCTCCTTTATATTTCGTTGATGATGGAGAGCTGTACACACAGACAGAAACACACGAACCCTATTACTTTATAAAAATATAGATATAGATATATATATATATATATATATATATAGTAAGTTATAAAATATATATGGCGATTAAGCTACACTGAATATTCCGTGTTTCATCCACTCTAGGACTCTTCAGGCTTATGAAGAGTCCTAGAGTGGATGAAACGCGGAATATTCAGTGTAGCTTAATCACCATATATATTTTATAACTTACTAACTAGCTCTACCTACATATTGAGCACTTTTGAAGTAAATACTTAAAGTTTACGCATAAATTTATACTTTCGTATATTAATTTTATGTGAGTAAATGAAGTAGTTTATATATATATATATATATATATATATATATATATATATATATATATATATATATATATATTACATTACATAGGAGAAAGGCAATGTGAATTAAGAAACAGACTTGCCAAACACAAGAGATATAAGAAATGGCAATCCCCTAAATGTACTTTTTTCCTCACGTCTCACGGTAGAATCAGCCTTTTATTTTCACAAAATCTAAAATAATTAAATTCGCTCATAGTAAAGCCCGACAAAGATTTGAATCAGCATTTATTCTTAATTCTGACACCATAAAATAGAGAGACAGTTTCTATGATTTAACTTCCATCATCAACAAATTAATAATCAAGGAACAGAACATAAATTTAGAACCTGATTAGTTAGTCCACATTTTTTTCAGTTACTTTTCTTCTGTACATAAAATAAAAACTGTATAAAAGACATACTTTTTCTGCACATTATAGATGATCATCTTTAAAAAAAAAAAAAGGTCACACAAAAATCATTCGGTTAATCATGGTTCTAACTTATTTTCCTCAATCATTTTATCATCCTGAAGAAGGCCCCCAAAAATGGGGATGGAACGTTGATATTTTTCTAATGCTATAGGTTTTCTTTTTTTTCCATATATATATATGTAATTATTATTTACTATCATGATTATTAAATGCCTACAGACGCTAGTGTTTCATCCTTTCGGGAATCATCAGTGCAGGGTGTCACGATTAATGCCAGTTGAGAGATTCGAACCCCGGCAACAGAAATCATGTCTGGCTTCATTAGCAAGGACTCGAACCACTAGGCTACCATAAACCGCGAGAGATATGGTTGAAATTAAACATTTATTCTTTTTAAATGCTTTTAGCGTCAGTATATGAGCGTGTCTGTGTGTGTCTGTGTGTCTGTGTACATTTCCCTACACAATAACTCTGTAAATTTTCAGTCTACAGACTCGAAATTTGATATACAGGGTACTGCGATTTGGGAAAATCTTTGTAATCCGTTTTCGGCCAGAAATTTGGCTGTTAAGGGGTCAAAGTTCAACGATTTGACTTTTGCGAACTCTACAAAACTCCTCCGCCAATTTTGGGTAAAAACACTTGAAATTTTAGATATAGGTTCCTTGGACATGGATCTAACTTAATAACTTGATTTGAGCCTGAAACAATAAATGTTAAGGGGTCATAATAGGGGTCAAAGTTAAAAAAATTGACCGTTTTTTTTTTTGCTCAACATACATCTCCAAACACCCTGGGTGAAATGATAGTATATCTATAAAAGTGAACGTATCTGTGTGTGTGTGTGTGTGTGTGTGTCTGTGTACATTTCTCTACACAATAACTGTCATTTTACAATCTACAGACTCGAAACTTGATATACAGGGTACTGAGATTTGGGAAAATCTTTGTAATCCGTTTTTGGCCAGAAATTTGGCTGTTAAGGGGTCAAAGTGCAACGATTTGACCTTTGAGAACTATCGCCAATTTTGGGTATAAACACTTGAAATTTTAGATATAGGTTCCTTGGACATGGATCTAACTTAACTTGATTTGAGCCCAAAACAATAAATGTTAAGGGGTCAAAGTTACAAAAAAATTTGACCATTGCGATCTCTACCAAATTATTCAGACAATTTCTGGTCGATTGTTTAGCCTTAATTTAGACCTATGTCACTTCTGGTTTGGTGGTGGTTGTAACAGCAAAAACGTCACGGTTTTTTTGCATTCTTTTTCTCCTTCATGGCCTGCCTTCCTACTACCACTTTATTTTTTATTTATTTATTTTTTTTTTGCTCAACACACACATCCAAACACCCGGGGGGGGGGGGCAACGCCAGGCACCCATGCTAGTAGCATATATATATATATATATATATATTATATGAAAAAGGAACAAGCCAAGTTATATGTCCATCAACGTTTCGTCTTTATTGTAAAAACTTCTTCTGGATGAATAAAATTGAAAATAAAATACCAGTACAATATTTGAAAATATACTTGTGGTGAAAAATATGACTTTGTTCTATTTCAGAAAGAAAAAAGTCGTTGGAAATTCAAAAAAAATTTATAGCATTGTGAAGAGAGTAAGATTTTTTTTTTTTTAAATGTCATAATATATTTAAAAAAGATATATCATTTGTATTATTTTGGTGAATAAATATGGCCATTATCATTCAAATGTGGATGTGTAACAGAAATGAAATAAGTGTATTTTTGTTATATAATTTATTGATTGATTACATGTAATAATTATTATAGGAGGTGTTTTCTATGATGTGAAAGAGTTCATCTGTGTCTAAAATTAAATTATGCTCTTTTAATGGAAGTTTATTTATTAATGGTGATACATTATTGAAACCTCCACATTGTTTAATTGTGCTTGAATTTGCAATAAGCGCCGCAGTTTATTTGAAATAAATTTAACTATTTTTGCTTGTTTGAAATCAAAAGTATGATTATGCTGTAATGCGTAAAGTGTCGACAAGATGATGTATATTTGGAAATACACTCGTTGCCAGGAATGTCTTGTTTAAGTAGCCCGTTCTTGCCTCTCATGCAAGCGTGTGAGTCTACTTATATGGGGGTGTGACACCAAGACCACTCCGGTCTTGTAACTGGGCGTCTTGGGTTCAATTCCACCTCTACATAATGAATGAGAGAATAATGTATTCAGAGAATTGCTATCTCTTATGCTTGTTGAGCCTTTTCTCTAATTTATGTTGGGTTTTACCAACGAATTAGCAATTTTGACACGGAAGTGTATATGCCTGCCTTAGAAATTGGTTTGTTTTGTAGGTTTTATAGTTTGTGATATGGTTTGTATTAATGGAATTCCTGGTTTGTTTAGAGCGTTGCAAATTATTGTATTATTAGCGTGTGTAGGTAAAAGAAGATGTCTGTTTATGAGAAGTGTTTGGTGTATACAACTGCAAATTACTTAGGACCTCTATCCAGTTATGGTTGATGGAACAAGAGCATGCTACCCCCCCTCCCCACCATAAAGTAAATAAAAGGTTCTGTTCAGAAATGCATCCAAGTTCTCATGTTTGACAGAAACATTCCCGAGTTCAACAAGATACACCTGAAGAAGGTTCGAAGTTACATCCACCGAAACGTTGTGAAAATCGCACTCAAGATGAGAACAGTAGTCTGATGAATCCAAATAATCCGAATAACTAATCCTCATTTCAAAAACTCAGAAATTTTGTTATTATGGTGTGAGTAGGAATGTATGTAATTAGTTTTGTATAGTTTTGTGGTGAACTGTGAAGGATAGGTTATTATTCGATTTTATAATAAGTGTCCAGAAAAAGTAATGAGTGATTGTTTTCTGTTTCATAAATGAACTTTATGGAGGGTTCGACGGAGTTTAATTATGTTTTTAATATTATCTATGTGCAGGTTTTCAGGAAGAAAAATTAAAATGTCAATGTATCTAAAATATTCTGAGTTTGGAGATGATCTAAATTTGAAAGAACCAGATTCTAGGAATTCTTAGAAAACGCACTAAGGACATAACTTGGTTTGTTTCTTTTTCATCTTTCTATCTTGTCAGAATGCTATGTCCTTTATTCTCATCATCATATTATATATATATATCATATACACCCACATCATTCAAACACTACTGTGTTTGAATATATGGTTAAGTGGCAGGTTTAGTCATTGAGAACTACTTTAAAGCTTCATTGCTCATTCATTTTCCGACCAAACTTCAAACAATTATTACATTTTATAGATCACCTTCTCAGCTATATTGTGACAAATAGAGCGGTGAAGCTTTAAAGCAGTTCTAAATGACTAAAACTGCCACTTAACCATATTATATATATATATATATATATATATATATATGTCTAAAGAAGCTTTGAAGAAAAGAAATGCAAAAATAAAAATAAAGAATGCAGTTTAAATTCCCGGAAGGAAAAAAAATTTTAACTTTAATCTATCGCAGACTTAGCACCTACATAATCCGACTTCTAAAAAGTTTATAATTACAAAAGAATTCATTCATGTAAGGATGGAAAAAAAAAAAAAAAAAAAAGGCCTTAACTAAAGTTGTTAAATAGAAATAGACTTAGCATTTGCATGAGCCGATTTCGCAAAAGTCTTCAATTTTAAAACAGAATTTAACTACATAAGGATGAAAAGAGAAAACCATAACTAAAATTTTGTAAATAGAAAAAGGGGATCATCAGCTGCTTACCATGTAGCTGTTTCGGAGATTTTAAAACAGGACAGCTGTTAAGTACATGGCTCTCCAATTGATAATACCACTTCCAATAAAAAAAAAATATAAAATATGTTTACTATTTTTACTAATATATGAAATGAAAAAAAAAAAAAAAAAAAAAAAAAAAAAAAGTGAATTAAATAATATAAAAATAGAAAGATAAACTATTAATAAGTTTAGGATTACAAGATCCATTCTGCGACATGTTAACTAGCATATAAATGCTATGAGAATAAAAATGCATAAAAGCTTAAGTACCTGAGGTATATATAAATATATATTTTCACAAAAGAAAATTACAATCAAAGTAAGAGCATCATATTCCATATTTGTTACAATTGTTTCATAACCATTTGTACAATTTCAAACATTGTCATTCAAAAATATTCCAAAACAACCTCTCTTCAGACAGTGAAATACATTATTTAATTTGTGTATGTATATATATATATATATATATATATATGAACACATATCAAATCCCTATTTAAGAAATCAAGCAGTTGAACATACCTCTACCCCTCGCTTCAAAGTTCTTTTGTTTAAATATTTTCCATGGAATTTATAAATCGCCCTATTTTTACTTTCTAAATTATTTTTCAACCATTTATTTTTATATATATATATATATATATATATATATATATATAATAGACTCGACTACATCCCTTCCTTATCCTTCTCTACCAGCTAGATAATTTATAACACCTTACATAACTAAACAAAAAACATCTACTTATGGTGAGTATCACATGATCTAAAGCACTTGATAAAAATGTTCAAGGAAACATCACTTGTTCCATAATACATAATTTACCAGCAGATACCAAAAGAATTGCTTAATCATATTAACACTAGGTTACAGCATTTTTTTTTTTTTTTTTTTCAATTCTTTTATTTGAACATGTAAATATTGTTGCAGTAAAAAAGATTAATTCTTCAATTGGTACAGATTATAAGAATAAGCTTCACTTGCATTCAGAACTTTTTTGGTTAATGTCAATTGGCAGCAATTCATTTTCTAGTGACATTCTTGTTTTTTTTTTTTTTATAATAGCAATCATAATAAACCTATTACATTAAAGGGCAGTTTGTTTATTTTTTTATTTTACTTGGGTAATTTTTTTTAAGAGATCAAGGGAGATAACTCCTTTGATTTCATTATGATTTGAATTTTTATCCGCGAGCTCTTTTCAGAACAGATGTTGTTCCCTTTATGCCTGCAATCTGTATTTTATTACAGCTTGGTATTCCAGAGATTGCTTGTATGTGTGTGCATGTGAAGCTAAAAGTCAAAAACCACAAAACAAAAACTATTAATCTCGATTAGCATTGCCCTGGATGAATAATTTCTAAAAATAAATTAAAATTTCTTTGGGAGTTAACCATACCAAGTTTCATTAGTGAGAGGGCGGAGGGTAGTGTTATGTACTAATTTGGAAAGAAAATGCCAATTTAAATCCTAGAGAAATCTGTTATAGAAAGACAGAGTCATGTGTGTGCGCATATGTCTAGCTAGAGAGAAATGGGTTGTGTGGGAGAGAAAGAAGGGTAAAGAGATAGAATATGCTACACTTTCGCCCTGGACAATGCCGGTAGCCCTGCTATAATGCAGTTATTCATGTGTATGTCCAGCTAAAAAAATAAAAAATAACCTACAAGTTCCTCATCAGTGTGGCCCTGGATGAATAATATCTAAGATTTAGAAAAATACACTTTGATCCTAAACTGGCAGATAAAAAAATAAAGGAGTTAATTCCCCAATGTCGACTCGTTCTTTAACTTGTCTAGAGAAAAAAATTGGCTGGGCAAAAGAGGAGGAGGAGGAGGAGAGAAAGTTAGACGGAGAGAGAGAAGTAAAAGTTTTAATAGAAATAGGTTGCACTTTTGCTCTGGGCAACACCAGGTTGCTCTGCCAGTTGTAAAGTAAAAGCAGCAAAATATTTTCAAGGGTTTAATTATTCTTAATATAGTACACCATCTTATACATATAAGAGGGGTGTACAATAAGTGATGATGCAGCCTTGATTTCTGAAGTCACGTCATGGTTGGAGGACCAACCTGGGGTGTTTTAAAAAAACGGTCTCCAGAGCTCCATCAAGCGATGGGAGAAATGCATAACTCTGGGTGGTTCCTATGTAGAGAAAGACTAATAACTGTGCCAAGTTTCGTTGCTCTACTGCTATGGGAAGTGGGTCAGGGGCATTACTTATTGCACACCCCTTGTACATAAAAAAAATTTAAAAATACATCAGTGAAATATGACACTTCAAAATAAAAGAAAATGTATGGATATACTTAGTGAAAATAAAATAGAAAAATTATGAAGTAGAATTTTAATAAAGAATAAAATTTATTTAATATTCAAACACCATTAGCATTCACAAAGATTATCTCCATTCTAATGAAAATTAGATGTGATTTTGTCCTTCACAGTTGACTGATAAATTAATTTTAGGTTTTAAAATTTCTCTCCATAATTTTCGGTATTATTTGGATTCTTCACTACTGTTTTCATCTTGATTACCATTTGCATAACATTTCAGTAGACGTAATCTCTGACCTTCTGCAAGTGTATCTTGTCGAACTCTGAAATCTGCATGGAATTTCAAACGGGACCTTTTATTTAATTCATGGGGCTAACATGCTCTAGTTCTGCTAGCCATGACTGGATAGAAGTCTTAAAAATTCAGAAACGTAATAATTTTAGGTATACACTTATTTTTTCACTATATAAAGTAAATCTAAAGTATAAGGATTTGATTCTGAACAGCCATATTTTGTATGTGTCTCAGTCTCTCCGTAGTGAATGACCATCTATGCATGGCAAAATCACACCCTTCAACAGGTAACCCTGTTAATATGTGCGGGCATAACAGATCTAAGAGTAAACCTCAATAAACAATGCTGTTATTCCAATGGGTAGCAGAAGTTCCTGTGGCATCCAACGCAAATGTGGTATTAGGTCAGAGAACAGCATGGTTGAGCGGAGGATCATAATCTTGGCAACTGATAAGCACAATGGCCCAGTTAGCAGAAAATTATAGCGAGATAGTGTCTCGATGAAATACTTGTCTATTTGAAGGGGTTGGTGTTAGGAAGCACAGTCATAAAATTTCTGCTCCAAATTATGGTTGTTCTAAATAAGTTTTAACAAACAGATGTCCAGACAGTTACCAAAAGGTTTGTGTGTGCAAGCCATGGTAACCTGTCAACAACTGAACAGTCAGTCAGACCAAAATTATTATTTGGAGTTCACATTCTCTGAATAACATTCGCATTCAAGGATATTATCTTCCTAATATAAAGATGTCACATTATCTTGTCTTTTGAAGTTTGACTGAATAGTAAATTTTCTTTTTTCAAATTCTACTTGTTGATTTTCCGTAATTTTTTTAAGTACATCAAAATTTTCACTGGAAAGCTTTTTTATTTTGAATTGGCATACAGTGCAACTCTGATATAAGAGACCCTAATATAAGGAAAACGGATATAAGAGATTTTCTCTGGTCCCAAATTAGAGCCTGTGTTAATGTAGTGTAACCTGGATATAAGAAGCCATGATATAAGTCTAACCAAGATGTAAGATGGCTGTAGGCGGGGGTGGGGGGTTTGAACGAGAAGTCTCATAGCCGGGTTACCCCGTATTTGCATAAATCTACAAATAACTTTCTATTTTGCTTGATTATAATTGTTTTTTCTAAAAAACAATAACATTGTCACAATATAACTCGCACATTTATGTTAACTAAAATATTCAAAACAAGTTGAAAAATTACAACAACGACAGCATTAAAAAAAAAAATGTTTTATTAGCAAAAATTAAGTATACACTTGTATTGTATAAGATCACTTTTCATTCATACCTAGAGTTGGAAATCATCCAAAATCTATACGTTTAATTAACGAACATTTACATCCTCATACCATGAACATTACAGATGGTACTGAAGAATTGACCACCAAATCAGAGCAGATGGAGAAAAAAAAAAAAAAAAAATTAAAAAAAAATAAATAAAATATGGAAGCCCACCCCCAAATGGATTTTTTTAAAGAAATAAATTGATAAACTTAGATGTACTGAGCAGGAATAAAAATAAAAAAGTGGTTCTACAATTCTGGGTGTTTCTTCTTTCCATCCTTATTGAATCCTTTCAATCCACCAGTGGCTTCCTTTGCCAAATATTTGATGAAGTCATCAACTTCACGTCCACCCTGTAAGAGAAGAATGAGAGCTTTTGATAGAATCAAACTAAACATTACTTAATTTGATAAAAAGATCAGTTGCATTTTGTAAAGATTATTACAGTTCTTATATTGAATCTACACAATCAAATTTAATTCACAAAATGACCAAGACATCTAAGCAGAAGTTTAAATTAGACTAGACCAATTATCAATCACAAGTTAGGGTAGTCTGCATAAGATCGTTTAAGGTCTGTAAAAAAAAAAAAAAAAAAAATTACATTATTTAAACAGACAAATTTGTAGTTTTTTGGTTCTTGTTCAGAATTTCCTCTCTTCAAAACATTTTGACTATACAAAAACAAATATGCTTCACGATAAGAAAGCAATGAAAATGTTGATTCCATTTCTAACACATTTGTCACAACAATTAAGATGCTGTGTTTACTTGAAATAAATACAGTTTTCCTCATTGGAGACCAAAATCCAAAATGATTGCAAACAAACAGGAGCATATATCAAAACACTAAAAATGTGTAATGCTTTAATCAACTTAAAAATTTTTTTTATGTTTTAGTTAAATCAGTACTTATGCAGAATATGGACCATGCTGAAATATTTAGAAACCTATTTTTAACATGGGGGAGGATTTTCCTTTTGTTGACTATTCTGTACTTTTTCAAGTTAAACAGATAACTAACATTCGTGATGTATACAAAATCAATTTGCATATGACTCATTGGATTAGTGTGGAATTAAAAGTTGACAATCTAATCACTTTCACTAGATTAGTGTGGAATTAAAAGTCCACAATCTTTAATCACTTTACATTAAACAATGTGAATCTACTTTACCATACAGTGACAAGCAATAATCTGCCACAAAAAAATACTTTCACTTATAAAAAAAAAAAAATTATAACACTAACACTTTACTAGCTACAACCACTATCAACAATTTCACCCACTCTAAGTGCACCTAAATCTAAACAGATTCTATGAACAAAGCTTCTTTCCTAGAGCTACCAGCCTTTGAATCAGTTCTGTTGGCCTGCTTCTTTCTGGCTGACAACAATTGTTTTCAAGTCTAAAATGAACAAGTTCTTGTTGAGCCATTCCCTTAAATAATGAAATTATACCCAATTTATACCCCAAACAATTACTACTAATTAGTACCGGTGACCACTATTCACTCTTAACCATTATCCTCAAGTGGCCTTCGGGCCTTAATCAGTGGTGAATTCCTTTGATAAAAAAATTTTTTAAATTAAAAATTACTATGTATAAAAATAGTCAATACTTACATTATATCTTTGTGGAGATTTCTTAGAATTTTTAGATGCAAAATAAAGGGTAGGGAATCTGAAAGAAAAAAATTGAACAAACATTAAAGTTTAGTAAAAACCATAAAGATAGTTATTCAAATTTATTTGCCACCCTCCCCCAAATATATATAAATAGATAAATATCATTGAATACAAGACATTTTTTTTGCCCCCAACCACCTCTCATAATTATTAATCGTTAATTAAAATGACCGAAAGAATATTTTTATGAATTTTAAATTTTTCTTACCCTGTAACTTCAAATGGTTTTGGAACATCATTGGCAGTTGCATCCATCTTGGCAATAGTGATTCCAGGCTCATCAGCCAACTAAAAATAAAATTTTTTTAAATTAAATTAGGTCACATTTTATTTGAATCAATGAAAGTAAAATTTTTGCTATCATGAAATATATATATATATATATATATATATATAAATAAATTGGAGGAGGAATTAAATACAATTCCAGATGCTTTGTCCAATAATGGGTATCCTTTAGATGTAATTGAAACCACCATTAAAAGGAAAAGAGCAGATTTTTTACGTACTAAACCCAATATGGTGGATAAATGCCCGGTTTATATTCGATTGCCGTGGTTGGGGAAAGTAAGTTAAAAATTCACCAAACAAATTAGTTCAACTGTTGAAGGATGTTATTTTGCTTCAAATGTTCGTGTTGTATATAATACAAAACCATTAATAGCTTCCAATAAAAAAGATGTTTTACCCCCTTATCATATTAGTAATGTCATTTATTCATTTAAATGTGGTTGCGGTGCCGACTACATAGGTCGAACGTCTTTAAAATTGGTAAGTCGCATACAACATGTACCAAGCAACATCAGGAATGGAACATTTCTACCTATTGACGCTGTAAACAACACATATGGATACACTATAATAGAACACTTTATTAAATACCGGGATTGTGCAACAAACTTCAGCATCAACTCTTTCTCCGTATTGAGTCGAGCTCACTCCGTATATCATCTAAAAGTCTTGGAGGCTGTTCACATTCACGTTAGGAAGCCTTCTCTTTGTAAGCAAAAGGACTGCTTGATGGGTTTGAACGTGATCAGCCTCTAAAATCCCCATACGATTGCTCTTGCTCCCGTCTCTTTTTAGATTTTATCATTAAGGAAAACAAATTACTAAAAAATAAATCCCTCGATCCCAATTTTGATGAGGGAGGGCAAAACATGTCAATTGACTCGTTTTTATTTATTTTTTATTTTTTTTCTATTTCCCTACTTTTATTTATTTTTTTTTTTAGTCGCTATCCATTTTCCTGCCATTTTTTTTTTTTTTTTTTGTCTAGCATGATTATTTAAAGGCATTAATGAATTTGTTGTGTAGAGTTCATGAAACATTTTGTAAACTCTATGCAGCAAATATTTATGTTATTTTAATAAACTTTTTTATTCAATCTGTGTCTAAACCTTGACACAAGTTTTACTTAAAGGGATGGTTAGAATCTTAAGATCTATCAGTTGGAATTAATGTAGAAGATGGCGAGTGAATGTTTGCCGTCCAGTGGAATGCCCCATTCCCAACTAAAACAAGCAAAAAAAAAAATTCTTTCAAGACATAGCAACCTGCAACCCTTGTAAAGAGTGGCAACCCATGACAGATTTGAAACAGACGTGTCCACAAAAAGCACAAACATCAACTTAGAGAGGACAGCAGGTTTTCAAATTACTGTGCCAGAGAGTTGCAGTGAAGTAGATTTAAAAAGCCACATTTAATATGCCCATGTAGAGTTGAATGAACAAGCAATGACAAGACTATAGAGTTTGCAGCACACACACAGATCAGTAACCAAAAAATCGTACACCAAAATTCATGTAAATTGATCAGTTTTATTTTATGGTTAATCAATGCCATTTTGAAAACAGCCTGAAAGAATAAGGGAGATAACCCCAAATAATTCAAACTTGTAAGATTATAAGAAAGCCATTCTTGACATGGAAAGAGTGGTATTGAACAAAAATCTTTAAAAATGATTTGCTTTATAAAAATATAACTACTTCAAGATTAATTTATGTAATGTTTGGTGCATGATAGGTTCTTAGTCACAGATATGTACATCATGCAGATTTGTCTTTATTTTTGTTTTTTTTGGGGGGGTTGATATAGGGAAATTCTGGAAAGGTACCTATGCTTAAATTGTACTATTGTATAAAATTGAAGGGCTTTCAGTTTGGAAAAATTAGCAACAAAAAATCAGAAAATTCTACAAAATTTTGAATGTTTGAACAGTCATAAAAAGTTAGTTTTAAATTGTACAATTATTTTGATACACGAATGGAATAATTTTTGTACAGAATTCATCAAAATCTATTGAAGTGAAATTACCTTAACCTGCAGGGAATTTGTGAATTAATTCATTTCTCAACAATTAACTGAATTTTAATTTTGGGTGCTTATTTAAAATTACACTTCGTTTAAAAAAAAAAAAAATCTATGTGCAGAGTCGTTACAAAACAAAGACAACATATTCCAAAAATTATGTAAATTGATCAAGTAGTATTTTTTTCCCTTAAATTAAGAAAATCAAACTTCAGTTTTTAGCAATTAAAAAGTTATTTTAAATACAAACAAAATCTTTGTAGTTGAATTGAATTCTCGTGATTGAATTTTGACAAAATTTAAAACAATATGGTCCTCCTAGGTTCCTCATAAAATTTGATTTTTGGAAAACATCTTCGTTCCATGACGAGTACATAGATCATAGATCTTTTTTTGAAGAAAAAAAAAAAAAAAATCAAGTGTGATTCTAAATAAGAACCAAACTTTGTCAGCCAATTTCTTGGACTACATCGGGAACCAGCAACATCAGGAACTAGCAATTTACACTATCTCTCTCACCACTATGTTCAGAAAAAACTTCAAAAAATTGTGATTATAGTAAATTTTAACAAACAATGTTGACGTAAAAATTAAGCTCAAACCTTTTCTGCGAGTTCTTTATATTTGGGTTCTAAAGACTTGCAGTGTCCACACCAGGGTGCATAAAATTCAATGAGAACATCTTTTTCTTTATTATTTACAATTTCATCAAAATTCTTGGCAACCACCACCTAAAAAAAAAATAAAAATAAAGTAAAAATAATTGCAAAGAATATAATATACTAATACCAATCAGATGAAAACAGTTTATGCCGTTTACAAATTCCATGCATCCAATTTTTTTTTTTTTACATTAGCTACTTTTACATAAAAATTGTCAAATTAAAGCATCAAGATAAATATTTTTCATGGAAAAAAAAAATAACTATCAAGTTTTATTATAATCTTTCAGCATTTATCCAGAAATTAGTCACAAATGTTTATATCATATACACTCAAAAAACTTGCCATCTGGCAGCCATTAATCTAATAAGTATTCTTTTTAAATGTATAACTTGTATTGAATAATGTTAATAAAAATCTTTTGTAGTTTTAAATGAAAAAAGTTTTTACTTAAATTACCTTTTTGCAAAATTAATGGCCATATTTTAATGCTTTGACAATTTAGCCTTTTAAAAAGGAAATTATAGATTTACTAAACTATTACACATATATAGGAAAATAGGACATTTTATTATAAACGGTTTAAAAGAGTTATGCAAAGTAAGCATACAAAAATAGCTGTTTGTTTTCTAAATTAAAACAGTTATATTACTGATTTATAATCAGCAAGCCATTTTAATGGTAACAGAGGTGTAATTAAAAATATTTTAAAAAATTTATCATTGAGATTATGCATATAGCTTTACAGAACCGTTAAAAAGACTACACTAAATATAGTAATGGTAAAAAAATATTAATAGCAAGTAAGGTATACAGAAATTGTTTTGATAAGTGTAGCTTTAAAAAAAGACAATATCCGAAAACAAATGTAAGAATTTGAAAGCCATTAATTGCTTTTATGTACTGTAATCACTATTCAGTTACTAAAAATAAAATTAGCTGATAAATGAGATTTTTAAATATTTTATGCTAATTAAAATAGCATTTTAAAATTCCTTATTTTGGGAAGATTCTCATTAACTAAACTATTTACTAACTATAAATGGATAATTCATAAGTCAAGAAAATATTTTTTAAGCTTAAATGTGTGTTTAATATAGCTAAAATTAAATTTGGTGTTTTACAGTGTAATGAAGACATTAAAAAATGAAAATATAAAAAAAAAAGGTTATATTATATGTATCCGTTTTGAACTGAAGATCTCTGAAAAAAAAAAAAAAAATTTCACTTAATTTGATCAAGTAGCTTGTTTTTTTTACAGTGGAAAAACACGTTTTTATAACAGCACATTGAAGGTAGACATGTTTGAATTTCTTTAATTTTTGTTTGGATTTTAAAAACGCCACGGGGGAGATAACTCAGTTTAAAGCGCCGACACTCCCTCCCCATCTTTAATACTAGCTTTTCTTCCTAAAAATCGAACCTTTTGCTTGGTATCATAAATTGTTTTTTTTCGGTGCAAAACAAAAACTGCTTGATGAAATTAAGTGAAATTTTTTTCCGAATAACTTCATTCCATAACGGATACGTACAATTGAAACTTTTTTTCGATATTTTTGTTTTTTAATGTCTTGATTAAACTGTACAAGTACCTTAAATTTATTTGTTTAAACTTTTATTCTAAAATTAAATGATGCATTTTAAGCCAGATTCTTAGTTTCATAAAACAAAATATACTGAAAAGATTGACATGATTTTTTTATGCCTCTGATTTTATTTACTACAATATCAGCAAAATGTATTAATTACTAGAATTTCATATTTTTCATTTAATCTCAAAAGACAAATTAAAATCCTGCATTCTTCAAAATAGAAACTAAAAAGACAAAATATAAATATGACCCACTTACTTTTACTGGGTCAGAATTATCAGCAGGAACCTCTTCTGATTTTAAGTATGGCTCCAATTTATCAGCCATGAATTCAGTCACAAATTCTTCTAAATTATCCATGCTACAAAATAAAATATTTCATAATTTGACTAAAATAATATTTATGCAGTTAATATCTTTTATCATAATTCAAAATAAATATTAAAAATAATTCTTAAATAACCACGTGAATAAACTGAGAAAGCAAATCATTAAAAAAAAAATTTAGCTGCACAAAATGATAAAGGATTTTGTTATAATACTGTCAATTTTGTCCCTTACATTGTTAAGGTTTTTATTTTTTAATGAATTACGACTTAAATGATAAATTAAAAATAAAATTTCAAAAATACTTTTTAACACATTTAAATAAATTGGTCAACTAGTCAAGGGCAACCCTAAGGCTCCTAAGTCATAATTCTGACTGTTTAGCAAGAAGACATCAAGTAACATTTTTGAAGTCTTTAATATGATTCAATCGAGGGTTAAACACCAAATGTGCCCATTTATCATTTTGTGAAAATCAGTTACTAAAGAGAAAAAATTTCTAAATGTAAGCTGTAGAGATTAAAAAAATATAAACTTACGAAAACTCTTTCTTCATGACAAATTTTCTGTCTTTAGAATCTCTGGCAGTAACAACTGGTTTCGTAACACTCAAATCAGTAATTCCAAATTCACCCAGTTCATAGCTGAATTCATCAATGTTACTAACAGCAAAGTTAACATCCATACCTCCATCTTTTAATTTCTTGGCAACTTTCATTACTCTGCAAAAGACAATTAAAAAAGTTATGTAGAATTTCCAACACAAAAATATTTACAAAAAACAAAATTTTTCAAAGATATTCACTTACTGCAATTTCATAAATTGTCTTGGATTACCAATACTTATAACTTTTGTTCTATTGTGAAATTATGTCATAAAACCTTAAACCCTAAAACATTATGTTTTCATTTTTAAGTAAATGCTTTAAATAATTGTTCCTTAGTCATAATTATTATATCTAGACTGGATATGGATACGATGCTGGGGAGAAAAAAAAAAAAAAAAAACTTGAAGGAAAAAGTTTTATAAAAATAAATTCAACTTTTAGCCGTGTATTATCGTAATATTTCTATTTACTTGCCATCTCATGAGGGAAGAGTTAGACACAAGGTCAGTTTTTAATGAGGGGAAAATCCAGCTCCTCAAAAAGGGGCACTGGATAGGAACAAAAAAAAATAAAAACTGTCTTAGTCATGAAGGATTTTCTCGTCCACTGACCAAGGACAAAAAAGGTGATGCGCAGCATCAGAACAGATACTACATTGTGATCTTGGCATAAAGACCAAGGGAATGAACTATCGTATATTACCACTAGCATCATTATGAAATTCAAGGGAGATAATTCAAACTTTTGGGAGAGAAATCTAAAGGAATTATGGTGCTTCTAATTGTAAGAGTGAAATCCAAAATCGAAATACTGAATTTCAAGTAAAACAAATGGTATTTACATAATTGCCATGCCGCAAATAGTAACAAATTCAAAAATTATAGAAAACAATAAAGTAAAACAACCTACTCGTTTGTAGTTCCTCTCTGGTGCTGCATTTCAGATGACACCACAAAAAAATAGTGAAAAAATGATGAATGTGAGAAACATGAAGGGCCAACGTTGCCTTCACATTTTTACCAAGTTTCAGAAAAATCTAATGGATGGGGCAAAAGTTATGGGGTAAAAGTTATATTTTTGGCCATTTTTGACCCCTTTTGAGCTCCTGGGGTGCGGAATCCCAGTGTAAATGGATAACAGTGCAGTTTCAGGCTGTAACACAAGTATATTTGAGTTGACCACCGTGAAACACCAATATATAATCAAACATATCAAGTTTTTGTTGAGAAATATGAAAAAAAAAAAAGCCACAAAAAGGGGGCATTTTTAGCACTTAAAGTCCCCGGGGATGCGAACCAGAATTTTTCCAGGGTCACCCATACTGGATTTATATTAAGAATAATGAGCTCCACATTTTGGCCAAGTTTCGGAAAAATCTAATGGATAGATCAAAAGTTATGGGGGTAAAATGTCTCATTTTTTACCTCTTTTTAACCCCTAGGGACACAACGGGAATTTTTGCAAAAAAAATTTTTTTACTGTGCACATTTAATGAAGTACAATTTGTGGCAAAATTTCAGGAAAGACTAATGGACGGTTATTTGCCAATCATTCGGACTAACGGATGCCACTGAAAACAGATCCCTCTCCGATAAATTGGGGGACCAAAAATAATGAAAAACAGTTTCGATAAAGTTTTTATGGGGAACAAATTCATCCGGCATTTTGAATTCCATTACATCAGCAACACAACTTGATTATCTCCCCTGTCAACTGGTGTTTTTCCATAAGCAAAATATAAGGATTTTACTCAATTTTCCTTTTTCATTAATAACTATTTTTCTGCCTTATTTTTTTTTCATAATTTTTGGATATGTTACGACATGACAATTACGTAGGTACCATTTTTTTTTTTTTTTTTTACTTGAAATTGAATATTATGATTCTCAAATTTCCCTCTTACGAGATATAGAGGCATCAGAATTACCTCCCTGGAATATCATTATAATGGTAGCAATATTTCAGATATGTCTAAAAGTTGAATTTATTTTATAAACAAAACTACTGGATAAATTTCCATAATTTCTTTTGAACTGTATTCCCCCCACTCCAAGTAAATACATAAACATTTACTATTTTTTTTTATGACATCCATATTTAACCTAAATACTATTCCAATAGTTCAATTGATATCTTAAAAAAAAAAAAAAAAAAAAAAAAAAAAAAACCTTTAGAGAGAAAAGAAAAAAAAATTAATGCTAAATATAAAAATGTTGACATTTAAAAGTAAGACATGATCTATTAAAAACTTGCAAAAGGAATATGAATTACCTGTTTCTCCAATAATTACTTCCTTTTACATTCTTGACGTAATCAACTTGGTAATAAGCGACCACTAATGGCTTTTTAAATTCCTCTGCATTGCTTTGCACTCTGTGACCACAAAGACCCAAACTGTAAAAAATAAAAATGTTTGCATTTTAATGTGTTCAAATATAAAAAAATAAAAAACATTTAAAGTGTAAGCTTACGACAGAAATTCATCCTCATTGTAGAAAAAAGGAAAAAAGTCTTCCTAGTAGTACTAAATTTCTGTAATGTTAACTATTTTAAGAAATTTTGATATTTGCAAACAAAAATTTTTTTTAAATTAAAAAAAAAAAAAAATTCAATATCTTTCGAAGTTTAATTGTGACATTAATTGATGATCACTGCCCTTTTCTTGTTCATCCATTAAACTATTTTAACCAATCTCACAAAAATATCCATGGTATCTAAATATAGAGTAGCTATCTAATATCCTCAGGTCAACATTTTAAAAAAGAGTATTAGGGAAGGGCAGATCAAGATGGTGCGCAAAAAATAAAACCAAAATTTATTCTGAAAAAGTTCAAGAAAATTTGTTGTCAAAATAACACTGTTCTCTCTGAAAATGTATTTTCAGAAACATATAATTGAAGAATACAGATATGACACAAAAGTTACTTGTAAAAGTAAAAGTTAGTTTTAGTTCAATATTTTATATAAATAATGTATATACAGCTATTTAAAAAAAAAAAAAAAAAAAAAAAAAGGATAAATAATAGTGATAAATTTGCAAAAGAAAATATCAAAATTTGTATATTTTCTAAATAATGGCTTAAATACACAAACTGTTTTTTTAATAAATCTCCACTCAAGAGTAAGGGTTAAGTCTGACATGGTGCAGCATTCATTAGAGAAAGATTGAGATGGTTTTATCTAAAGGAGAAAGCCTCTAGGAAAAAAATTCACAAGTGAATCCCAGTCACATGTACAGAATTGTACAGGGATAGATGTTTTTTTTTAAGTTGACTGATGATTATTATAAAATTTAATGAATGGAAAGAATAAAATTTATTATTTATGAGAATGGAATTAAAAATGACCATGTTGTGGCCTACAGGGAAACAATTCCATGGTAACTGTTCTACAGCTGGGAAGTTTTTGGAAAGGAACACTATACTGAAATTAAGTTTGATGTTAAGCACATTAAAGTTCTTTTCAGTCTTGACTAATTTTTGTTGTGAATGTTTTATAAAGAGGAACCAGAAATTGAAGCTTGGCTGAACACCTTTCATAAAAATAATAGAGCAGAAAAAGACTAGCAACATTTCTTAAAATTCATGATTGGTTATTCAGTTTAGGAGTGAATCTTGTACATAAAACATACTTAACTTTCCCCTCCCCGTTTTTTAATTTTTTTTTTTTAGAATTCACCTATACATCAATTAACAAACATTTGAGTTCAATTAATGTTTTTATTTTTTGGTTTGGGGGGGGGGGGGGGTAAAAAAAAAAAAAAAAAAAAAAAAAAAAAAAAAAAAAAAAAAAAAAAAGAAACACACATAATCCCTTAAATTATCCGGACTACTGTTCATCTATTAGCATTATTCACACGTTTCAGCATATGTAACCTCCAAACATGTTTTTTTGTTTTAGATATATCTTGTCAGGAATTACATCAGCTAAACCCCCAGATTAAAACTCGTGAGAACACTGGTCTGAATAATACAAACTTAGAATTTTTATCTAAAAAAAATTCAGAAACTCAAATTCCCCAACAGATCTAGTAGTTTGATAAGTTTGGCCAGGATCAACACATAGTATCTGTTCTCGTATCAAACTTAATCCGTGCCATCCTCGATTCATGAAGGATAGGTTCCTTCTAGACTGAGGTAATTTTTATTCTTGTCCAACTCTGGAATTCCATTTTAGGAAGATTTTCTCCACATTAAAAACCAACCTCATATCTAACTATTCTTATGGGTAGCTAAGTACAAGAAAATAGAGCATTATAATAAGTAAATCATTGCACATAATGATCAGGTGCATGACAATCGCTTAAAAGTGTGTAGGAAAATAATGTGTACAGGTGACGATATGGCACAAGACAATAAGAGGTGCTTCTTTTTACACGTCTTTATATCAAACTTGAGATTGATAATTTTATCAACATTGTGGCATAGTAAGTAGCCAATCAGAACTTCTCTGCTCGTTGAAGAGTCAGCCATCTCAAAATAACCCCGATCATTTAGTAAGAGAAAGCTAGATGTCAAATCACATGAAAACTGACAGCGGTGAGGAGGAGAGTAGCAAATGAAGTAAACAGCCACAGGTAATTTTTTAATTCTTTTTGTCGATTTTTTCTGATGTTAAAAGTTGTCATAAAACAGACAAGTTTTCACAGTGTTGATGATTTAGAAGTTTTAATTTGGGAAATGCAATAAGAAAAATACTTAAAGGATGTCTTGGACACTTATAAAGTCTCCTATTTTCATCCCTCGAGTTAAATTCTCCAGAGGATTAATAATTAATACAATCAGTTATTTTCAGTTCGGACAAACAAAAAATTACAAGTTCTTGAGGATCTTAAAATACAATACGGACTGAACACAAGGGTTACATACTGCTACCAAAGGAATTGAGGCTATCAATGTCAAGTACCTTGTGGCGCTTGCCAGCATAAAATTCCATCCAGGATACTTTCACAGCACAGCCACACCTACCAGGTCATAATAGTACAACATTATGTACATGTGCATAAGGGGAGGTTTAATTTTAGTTTTGGCAAATTTCTGGTAACATGAATTGAAATACATTGAGGACACTGCTAAGACTGTTGCAAAGGTGCACTCTCTACCATGTTAAAAAATTATACAAGAGTATTATATATATATATATATATATATACACACACACCTCTACAAGGCCACTATTCACCCATGCATGGAGTATTGCTGCCACATCTGGGCTAGTGCATCTACAACTAGTCTGTCCCTTTTAGACAGGGTTAAAAAAAAAAAAAAAAAAAAAAAAAAAAAAAGCCTCCAATCTAATAGGTCCCATACTATCCAACATCGGTACCATAGCTGCAATGTTGCAAGCTTCTACCTGTTTTACAAGTTCTTTGATGGAATGTGCCCTGATGAACTCTTAGCACTTGTGCCCCTCTCCAACATACATACCCCCAACTAACCTGACAAGCAGCAAAATCCCGCCCCTTCACTGTCGAGGTCCCTAGATGCCGGAAAGCCTTTTCTCTTTCCTCAGACTGCTAGACTTTGGAATTACTTCAAAGTTCCTTACTTCCCTGAGTATACTAACATGAAGTTTAAATACAACAAACACCTTGATCCCAATTAGTAACCCCTTACAGCCATGTGGTAATACACCTTGCTTTAGGATGAAAAAAAGCATAAGGATTTTAAAGAATACAATGTCTCAGAAGCAAACAACTGATGTAGAAAATTTGTTTTTTGCTCAACAATTCAGAGTACGAAAAGTTTTTCAAAGCCAGTTTTCTGTCAGCATGTCCATGTGTACATGTTAAGACACATGGAAATCAAAAAGTTGCTCCGATTTTAAAAAGTTATTTCTGGATTGAAAAGATTTACTTTTAATGGAAAAATTAAAAAAAAAAAAAAACAATTTACAAAACATTGAAAAAAATAAAAATGTTAAAATCTCAAAAACATACTCACATGCTTCCTTTAATAAAATTCTTAATTTCATAAACAGAATCATCACCTTTGTAGTGCAAAATTGGATCTTCAAATTTACTATGAAGTCTTTTCGGTTGGAACATGATAATAGCACTACAAAAGAAACAAAAAGATATTAGTATTTGATAGCAACCCCCATTTAGTACCGGAATGCTAATGATCAAATCACCTTTTTCTTTTTTCTTTTTTATATAGGCATCACCACACTATCAAGGCCAAGAGGCCACTCAAGGATAAGGGTTAAAGAGTGTACAGTAGAAATTGGACAATATAGTAATCATTAGTAATGAAAATTTGGTAAATTTGATAACTTATATGGAACGGCTCATCAAGAACTTATTTACGTTAGACTTGAACACAACCATATTGTAGTCAGCCGGAAAGCAGGAAAACGGAAGACAATTCCACAGGCGTGCAGTTCTAAGAAAGAAGCTTTGTTCATGGAATCTACGTTTAGGTTTAGGCACAGATAAAGAGTGGGGGGAATTATTGATAGTGTTTACAGCTAGACGAGTGTTTCTTGTGAAAGTTAGGCGAGGGGGGACCATAGACTGAAGCTCAGTTGAACACTGAAAGTCGATATTAAATGCTGAGAGCAGGTTGGGAAAGAGTCTAACAAATATTTTGTGCAAACAAATATTAACATAATTAGATTAGGTTTTCAAAGTCAGACTGAAATAACATGTAAGCTGACAATCATCATGTTACTAGACATTATAATAACTGACAAGATATTTAGCTAAAATTTAAAATTTACTTATTCCGGTTGACTGCTAATATAAAGCATTTTTAAAATTACCTAAAAATAAAAATCAGCAAGAGGGATAACTCATTTTTAGATTGAACATAAAAATTGGGTTCTTATCCAGAATTCCCCTATATTAAAACAAAAATAAAGAAAAATCTGTATGATGTACGTATCCATGAATGAATCACTTTTGCTGATCTTGTAAGTTTGAACTGTAAACTTATATACCCGTGTTTTTACAAGATGGTGACCCACAGCAGTCTTTTTGCTTACTCATAAAATTTGATTTTCTTAGTTAAAAATAAAACTACTTTTATGTGTTATTTGGAATATGATATCCTCATTCCGTTGCAGGTACGTACATCATAACAATTTTTCTGTATTTTTTTTTTTTTTTTAAACTAGACGTGGACTTGCCCTTCCAGATCAATGCCAGATAGGTTGTGGTAGTATACATAAAATGACTTTATGAAAATATCCAGAGAAGTTTCAATAGAAAAGTTACAAATGAAAGCATCAAGAGCTCAAATTAACAGAAAAGTCTGAAAAAAAAAAAAAAAAAAAAAAAACACACACACAAAACAAAATCCAGTTTAAAGTTGCATTACAAATTTGAATGTTCCATTTTAACTTTCAGAATATTTCAATAAAAACTTGGTCATTTGAACCAAAACTTACTCTTTATAGCCATATTTGTCCATTATAGACGTCTCAAATGTGTGAGCAAATCTAAAATCTGTACTAAGTGTATCTGCAACTTTCTGGAAAACCTTGGACATTTCATTTTCAGCAGTGAAGAAACCTAAAAAAAGAGATAAAGGATAAAAGGTTTTTAGCATTTAAAGTTTGAGCAGATTTAACACTTATGTACACATATCACTAATTATATATATAAACATTAGAAGTATATGCTGTATTTTTATGGACAACGGCAATATTACATACCTAATGTGCTTCAACAAGTCAACTTTTTTATTTTGGGGTCAATTTTTAAAAGAATTATATTGATGGAAAGAGACTAGAATAAACATTCCAATGATGTGAATTTATTTTGCTTTTATGTGTTCAATGTTTTTATGCTCCAAGTTAAAAATGAAAAAACGGTAAAAAATGATGACAGCAAAAAGGGAAACGTTTTCAATGTTTACATTTCATACGTTATGTTTGGATACAAATGCGTGAGGTCAAATTTAATTGAACATGGCTGAAATTTTACAGGTTATATAAACAAAGAAGTCCATTTCTACTGGTCTTTGATTTTTTTTTTTATGACCGCAGGAAGCAAAGTTACGACCAATCAAAGTTGACAAAGAATATTTCAAAATTGATAAGAAATCGGTATATATCATTCATTTCCATATAGATAATAGTTTCAGAATTATTTTCATGTATAATATGTAAATATTTAATTATAAATTGTGCAGAAATTTCTTTAAAATGTTATCTTTTATAGAAATTACAGAATATAGAATTTAACAGAAAACGGCTCGCTATGCGCTAATGTGTTGACTACAGTCAGCGTATTAATGAGTTTCGTTTTGTATTTGCTTAAAAATAAAGCTGTTTTTTCTGCTTTCAAAACCAAAGCAGAAAAAAGTTTCATTTCTTTATTCCGAATTTGCCAATTTAAAAAAATTAAGTTTTTCAAATTTTATTTCCAAACAATATTTTGTTTTTAATGTTTTTAGTACACATGTACTAAAAACGTTAAAAAAACAACAAAATGAAGTACATGCATTTCTGTTATTGTTGTGTTTATAACTTCTTACTTGTACTTTTAGGTAGAATTGTTTTTTAGTGGTCAAAAAAAAGTTTTAAATAAATGGTACCATGCTGAAATAATATTTAGAAACCCATTATTAACATGGGGAGGGAAGGGTGTTTTGTTAACTATTCTGTACTTTCACCTAACAATTAAATAAAAAAAAAAAAATTAAAAAAAAAAAAAAAGATATGAAACTTGAAAATACTATTTGAAAAATTAGCACAGTAACCTAAGTGCGTAAGCACCCAAATAAATATTACCAAAGGCAAGATAAGTTACTCTTCTAACTAGTTGGAAGAGTTTTTAATGTATTTATTTAATGTAAAATGTTTATTTCAGCAATTAGTGTTACACAAGCACAAGAAAACTAACAACATGATATCTAATGTCTTTGACATCTCAACAATGACTTAAAAATATACAAAATGCTGTTAGAAACCCAACCAATAAATGTCCTCGTGACATTTATTGGGTGGGTTTCTAATAGTATTTTGTATAATCTTTTTCACTTATTTTTAACTCATTGTCAAGACCATTTTTTCAAATCTGTAAAACAAAAGTTTTTTTTTTTTTTTAACTGAGGATATCTAAATAATAATAATAATTAGGCAGTTCGATAAAGAATTTCATTGATACATTTTGTAAATTTTTACCTTGTTTTCACCTTAACATTTTTCTTTAAAGTGACTACCTTTTAAGGTTTTCGGGTATGCTGAAAACGAATATCGCATTTAAATTTTCTGCAAATAAGTAGCTTTCCGGATATTAAGCAATGTCATTTCCTATGGTATTGCTGGTGGCCATCTTAGTACGTGTTTGCGTATAGTTTCTCATAGTTGCACGCTCCAAAATTTAAGAAATTATATTGCTTAATATCCGGAAAACTACTTATTTGTAGAAAATTTAAATGTGATATTCGTTTTCAGCATAACATAAAACTATAAAAGTAATCATTTTAAATGTTAAGGTGGAAACAAAGTAAAAAATTACCATTTAATTTCTTTGTTTACATTGTTGTTTTACTGAAAATTCAACGGAGTAAAGATGATGAAAATTACCATCAACTGGTGAATATATAGTTGTTGTTTATCAGGATTCTTGGTATCCTGATACTGTGGAAGCTATACTCGAGGATTCATGTAGAGTACGATTTATGGTTGCATCTCAGAAAATAGGGGGTATATTTTGGGCCAGATAGAGAGGATTTACAAAATTGAAAATTGGACTAGTCCCAAAATGCACAAGTTCTGATCAACTATGGGAATTTCCATCTTTTATAGAAATCCAAAAATCTATATGAAAAATTTAATTCATTTCCGAGATTAATTTATATCTACTCAATTTTTTCTTTTCTTTGAGGGGAGTAGTAAATACCGGCCATAAATGCTCTTTAGGCATTCAATGGCTACAGCCCAGATTAGCTTTCCTTTGGTGGAGAGGCAGGTAAATACATACTCTCAATAAGGATATATTTAAATACCAGTATAATACTTAGTTTTGTTCATGAAAAGACACCCACTGTCTGACACCATGCGCCAGTTTAAAAAAATTGAAATTTGTACATCTGAATTTATAATTCATGGCTTATGGTAAAGAGATACATCAGATTTGACTGCATAATCAGAAAGAGCACACAATTTTACATAAGAGTGCCAAGTTTCATGAGAATAGCTTGAAAAATAAATAGTGGCAAAATTACTGAATTTCTTGAAATGTTGAGGTCCGTAATTTAGCCCACTTTTTCTAAAAATGTCCACGGAAAAGCATAAATTTTGGTACTTAAAATTATAACTTTTGAACTACTGATGGTATTTGCATAATTCAAACGGTTTTAAGCATCTTTTACATAGCTCTTTTCATGCAAGTTGATAAAATAACAATTATCTAAAAACGAAAAAAAAAAAAAAAAAAAAAAAAAATCAACTTTATATATATATGCCTTTAACAAGTTTGCAGACATTTTTATGCACATTTTAATTGATAGTACACACATGAAACTAGTCTCCTTCAAAGTAATCTCCTCCAGCTGCTATGCATTTGTACCATTCCAACAATTTCTGAAAGGCCCCATGGAAATCCTCTTGTGTGAGCAGGTCAATGACCCTTGTCACAGTCTCCTTCCTCTCCTCAAGTGTCTCATAACGACAGTCTAAGGTTTTCCTTGAGCTTAGGGAATAACCAGAACTCATAGGGAGCAAGGTCCAGACTATAGAGAAGGTAAGGAACTGTCTTGATGCCCAAACAACTATATACACATATTACTATATATATATGACAAGGATGAAGTTGTGGACTGGTACATTGTTCTAGCAGAAATGCCACTGATCCAATTTGAAGAGTGCTGGCCTCTTCCGACGAAATCTTTTCCTGAATTCCTTTGAAAACTCATAGTATTCTTTGTTAACTGTTGCAGATCATCAGAGCATCAAGAACTGCGAGATCTGAATTGATCAGCTCAACCATCTTCCTTATCTTTGAGCAATCTTGGGACAAACGTTGCGCAAATCTCCCGCATCTTCAGTTCCTTGTGAATAATTGTATGAACAGTTCCCACATTGATATCAAACTCTGCACTTATCTCACACAGTCCTTATCCATGAAATTCTTCATTTGGCCAATCAACGCTGGTGTTCTGACTTCCTTACTCCTCCCACACCTCTCACCACCTGACTCCCTGCCTTCCTTGAATCTCTCATGCCACTCAAAAAAAAAAAAAATTGATGCTCGATTCATGCAAGATGGTGCAAAAGCAGTCTGAAGCATTCTATGTTTCTGTGGCATTTTTTTCAAGTTGAAAACAGAATTTTATTGCATATCATTCTTCTAAAGTGTCCTCACATCTAGACTGCATTTTTTTTTTAATTCACCAGCTGTGACAATCAAGCTCTAGCCTATTAATAATACTGTATTTTAATTTCTGAGGTAGCTGTTCATTTGAATTCAAAAATCATAAAAATTGGTCAGTCATCTCATAAGATGTATAGCATTAACATACTGAATTTTCAGGAATCTATAATAATTTTGCCTGTACAAAAAAAAATTTTGGAAACTTATTGGAGGCACCTCATATATGTGTCTGTGTGTGCGTTGGTATGATTAATCAGGAATCAGAAAAATCCTAACTTTTGAGGGTATCAGAAAAAAATTGTGCATATTTTCTGATGCCAAAAACGATTCTTTTAATTGTATTTCTTTTTTAATTGCCACTGCTTATAGTAACAATAAAGTGATATCGATTTTAAACTACCAGTGAAATTAAAATTTGTAAATTCCCTACAAGTGTATTTTTATGTTTGAGAAAATATCTGCACATTTAATGTGTTTTCACAATAATCAAAGACAAATACCAACTCTATAGTAATATATTTAGAGATTTATAATGGATCAGAATCAATAATTGTATCAAAATCAAAAATACTGGAATCACCTTATCACTAATCTATATATCAAACTACATATACATGGCTACTACTATAATATATCCAAAAATTCCTACAAGTTAAAACTGAATTTTTTACATGTGTATTAGGTCTTTGCAAACCAGTATTTAAATACTGATCTATATATAAGTCATGAAAATTAGACCATGTCTTAAGAGAAATACATTTTTTTTGTTTAAGCTTAAGTAGTTTTTTTGTATCAACTCCTTTGGGGTTATTTAATGCCAAATTCAGTAGTTTTATTAAAAGTTAATATTCTTCAACTTCTTTGTATTTAAATATTTATTCATGGAGTTTGGTATGGTTGTTAAACACAAATAATTGGTAGTTTTGTTTCCGCTGAAGAAAAAGAAAAAATAAATGTCTGGTGCATTTTTGGTCAGGAAGCCAGTATCTTAAGATAGCCCCATCTGGTAATACCAATATAGATTTTTAAACATGGCGATACACGTGAGAAAAAAAAAAAAAAAAAAGATTTGGTAAGCTAAATATAATACTGAATAGAATTATTTTTCTTTTTAGGTATAGACTTGTAGCATAATTTACTTAACTTCATCTCACTCAAACACAACCATGACATAAGATTCTAAGATATTTTTGTATTCTGCAAGTCTAATTCATGGTTATAGTTTCAAATGTGGAAAAATTTAAAAAAATAGAGACTAACTCAAAGAATACAAAAATGCCTATGGAGCCAGTAATTTTTCTCTTTTCTTTTCCAAGCAACAATCAACTGAAGATGGACGAAAGACAACCCAACCAAAACGTTGCACGAATAACACTCACGATGAGAACAATAGTCCGATCAATACATCTAATATAAACAATCCGCCCTCATCTAAAAATTTCAGAACTTCTATAGAATATTTCCTAGCATACATCTCCCTTTGCTGGGCCTTTTTCCTTAGGGGTTTCCTTTAGACTTATCACCAGCAGAAGCTTCCAGTGCTTGTCCCTGATCTATTTCGACTCCTTATATAATTTTCTATCTTTAAAACCATTTTGAGTATCACCAGTAAAAATTACCTTTTTTTGGATAGAATTAAATACTAGTATTATATTTCTTTTATTTAAATGAACTTTATCTTTTGTCCATGTGTGAAACCTCCATCTAACCTATCCTAACTTGGCTGTTACATAGCATAATCTATATTTTTTTTTTCTTTCTATCAGTATTTTTATGGTAAAATACTTTCCACTCTGCAAATCTACAACTCTAAGAATTTAGTTAACTCCTTGTCCCTACCTTATCTTCATTGTGTATTTACATATTTCTAAAACTATTTTTATTCCTTTTTAGTTGTAGCTTCATTGATGACCAATAAACATGTCTAAAAATTATGCCTCAGTCTTGATTGTCACCAAGAGTTTATGCTATCAAAGGTTTGCGCACATTTCCACAAAATACACGCATCTCAGAGACAGTATACCAATCATTGTAAATGACTTATCCATAGCCGAATGAAATTGACAGCAGAGATTGTATGGGACAAGCTTTTCATTTTAACATTTCGCTTGTTACTTGTAGCCAGGTTTATAGTAGTCACGTCCATACTGCAAAGTTACATATGAGTGGCTGGTGCTACCAAATCAGGCTGTCTGAAGATTTGAAGAGCAAAAGATCCTTCTCATGTTGACACAAAAAAAATTATGTGCCGGAATGCTTAAAGATTCAATATTTTTATGGAGCAATTCTGGTTTCTGATTGATTGCTAGCAGAACATGGCTTAATTTGACTTATTTCCTATCGGCAGCGTTTATAAGTAGAATCTCACAATTTTCAATGATCATACCCTCATTATATATAGAAAATATTGCGACAAATGGGCATTTGTGTGCATCATAAAAATCTCGCAAATTTGAATTATATTGAGTTATCTTCCATGTTTCTTGAAACTTTTTTGGACCGTCATAAAATTTGATTTTCTTGTTAAAAAAAAAAAAAAAAAAAAGACTACTTGATCAATTTACATATTTTTGGGGAATTCAATATTTTCTATCATAGAAACATACATAAATTTTTATTTTTGTTTTTTTTAAATATAGGGAGAATTCTGGACAAGCACCCAATAATTCTTACACTTCAGACATGACTAGTTTTCATTAGAATCAAATGAGTAAGAAAAATCTCAAAAAAATGAGACGCATCATTAGTGTAAGTTTTTAAAGGAATGCAAGTAGTCAATTTGGAGGGAGGGAGGTAGATATTCACTTGTATGTTGGTGCGGACAAGACAGCATAATTATGGTCTCTATTTTTGGCATTTTCCAAAATAATAAATCAGTTTCAATGAAGTCAAAAGTAAGAGAAAGGCTCAAATTATGCATGAAAAGGGAAGAGAACATTAATTCATTCTTTGAGAAAACAAAAGTCATCTAACTTTGCTATTCTCATCATGAATTGTTCGCAGTCTTCAAGTCAAAAGTTAATATTTTCAGAGAAAACTCATGATAAAGGAAAAATAGAAAAGAAATAAAATCGATTTAAATAGCAAGAAAAAGTCTATAATAATTTGGCAGAAAAAAAGTTTTTCAACCAGAAAAATAAAAACTGCAATTTAAGAATCCATTTTTTCAATTATGAAATAAAAAATTATATTCCTGTTTATAAAAAAATTTTCATGCATATCCAAATACTTAGGCTTACCAATTATAGAATGATCCATATTGTCGACAAATTTTTCAGCATCAGCAACGGAAGTGAGGGTTTTTGATGAAGGACCAGCTTGGCTTTTCATAAATTTTACAATGCCATCTAAAAGAAAAAACAACGAACATTAGAAAATATCTTCCAAGTAAAAATGTTTTACAATTTTTGTTGGGAGAATATATCCAATATTTATATTTATTATTATACTAAAAGTGACATAAGTTCCTGTTCCCCTACCCCGCTATATATTTTAATGTTAAATTATTCCTTGATTTGGGAATAACATTGAAAAAAAAAAAAAAAAAAAAAAAAAAAAATATCCAGTTCCCGAATCCATTTGAAGAAACCACCAAATAAGCAAGTCACAGAAAATCAACCCTATCAATGATACCTACAACTTTAGCTCTGTGGTTATCTGTCAAAAACTATCCAATCTAATTCTAGTATTTCTGACTTTAGGGAAACCCTTACCATTGTTGAACAATTCAG
The DNA here is from genome assembly GCF_053919585.1 of Euprymna scolopes. Classification (NCBI taxonomy): domain Eukaryota; kingdom Metazoa; phylum Mollusca; class Cephalopoda; order Sepiida; family Sepiolidae; genus Euprymna; species Euprymna scolopes. The sequence continues at coordinate 139,643,323 of NC_136485.1, forward strand.
GTTATCAATGGAAACAAGATTTTCATCCTATCTAAATGATAAAATTTTGTGTATGTCTACTTTCCTAGACTCATGATGCAAATATTAATTTTAAAAGATTGGCATAGGAAACGTTTAGAATTGGATTCTACATCGACTTTCTACTGATGATCAGCAGTATACACTATCCTGCTGCGGATGAAGAAGCACAAACAAGTCTAAATTACAGCATTGCAACTTTGAAACCAACTGACAAAAAAGTAACAAGTAAAAATGTCACAAAAGATGCTTTCATCACTCCTAGAATAAGAAGACAAAAAAGTAAAAGTACAATTATTTCTAATTCAATTTCGGCCTTTTATTTTTTGAGGTGTGAAAAATGAACATTGCATCATTTATAATAGCAAAATTGCATTTATGGACAATTTTTAAAGTGTCATCAAATAAAACTGAATTAAATGGAAGTAAATATGAACTTTCAATATAAATTTTATACATAAACGGTTATTATGCCTTTTTTTTTTTTAACAATTCCAGCTGCCACTTCATTATAAGTCGATAAAAATGCTGATGTGTTTAATTTTGGTGGCAGAAATAACGTACCAAATGTCAAATATGCTAATTTCGAAATCACCCATCACAAAACTGTTAAAAGATACAGATCTTGAATATTGCAGGTATAATCAATACATATTGTAGAATGCTATATCCAAATGTCAGCTCTTTACACCATGTACTTTTAAAATAGTATCCTGAGGAAAATGTAATAATTTTATGTAGTGTCTTTCACTTTGTTTATCATGGCGATGTAAGTAAACATACATGTTCAACATCAATTTAATTTTAATAGAAGGGAGAGTTGCTTGTTATCAAAGATAGAGTTCTTTATACAATTGGTATTTCTATGCAATTGTTAAATTCTCCGCTTGGCATTGATCACATTCGTCCATTTGAGGAGGTTCCCTCAACCTCTTCCCCAGTTAAACACATACACAGAAAAAAACTTCAGTTATCCTTCTTCAATGCTTGTGGCACAAATCACTTGTATTTTTTTTTTTAATTAATTGTTAGGTGAAAGTACAGACTAGTTTGAAAAACACTTTCTCCTCCACATGTTAAGAAATGGGTTTCCAAAAAGTTCTCTGCATAAATACTATTGCTTTTTTAGCGTTTTATCTTTATTTTATTTTTGTATAGGCTTTGAAGTTAATGCTGTGACTGTTTACAACTGATTTATTTCCAGTTTGTGCGGACCATTCTGCTTTACATTGAATGCCCATAAAAAGTCCCTTCTGATTAATATTTACCAGTTTTAAAATAAAACAAAATTAGCTGTTTTTCAGAATATCAGAATATTTTTAACTGGTAGACATTAATCTGAAAAGAACTTTTTCATGGTATAAATGTAAAACTAGAATTTTTTTTAATAAGAGATGCGTTCATTTTTTTCATATGAGAATTTGTAATGTTATACAATTCCTACCTGAACAACTTGCCATTGGGGACTTGTTCAAAACATTGTCCAGTAACTGAGTCTATTTAAAGAAATCACTAAAGAAGCAAGTTACAGAACTTCAACCATATTAATGATAATACCTACGATTTTAGCTTTGAGGTTATTTCTTTCAAAAGCTATCTAATCTAATTGATATTTCTGACTTTAGTGGAATCATTACTATTGTTGAACAATTCAATGAATCAATGCAAACCAGATATTCATCTATAAATATAAAAACGAAAATGTGTATATTTATGTATGTTCGCTTTCTGTGTATGTCCGCAAAAGGCTTTTTTCCGCTTGGTTCTCGCTCGGCTCGTTCATTCTTAAAGGTTTTTATATCACGTGTAAATAGTAATATCTAAGAGTTAACAATGGCTGGAGAGGGGGGGGGGGTAACCTGTCTATTTAATTTGCCTGACGTTGAAAAACTAAATATTCCACAATTTTGGATCGCCACGTGTTGAGTCGGCTTTTTCGTATAAAAGCGAAACTAAGCTTAACACATCGTTCTCGGCGCGACTGCCGGGAACGTCCAAAAGCAATCAGCTTTGATCAATGTGGAGTTTCTCCTTATATCAGACAATTGCTATTCAATTTGGACAATCCCTTTTTATGGGGAGCTGGTTTCCCCCCCCCCCACACACACAACATCTTGGGGGGGGGCCCCAAGAAAAAACTGCCCCACAGTGAAAAGTGACCTCATTAAGCCATTAAGTACAGGCACCTGCCAATTCTTACTTAAATTAATTCAAGTATGTTTCCGTTACTATTTCTGGGTGGCCGATCAGTTAACGTTGCACTTTTTTTTCACACTTTATTTTCCAACTTCGCCTCAAGGCTTCGCGGGTTTGATCCTTCCTACTTACCTACCAACACTTTTTTAAACCCCCCCCCCCCCCGACACAAACACTCGGGCAACGATTTTTTATTTTGTTTTGATTTACCCAAAACCACACACACCGGTAAACACCCGGGTAACGCCGGGTACCTCCCGCTAGTATAATAATAAATACGAAATCTGCATTAATCAAAATATATTTAAGCATATTTTATGATCGGGCAATGCCGGGTAGCTTGCTAGTCTATAATATAAATCTCACCTGTCTGTTTAAATATGTGTGTCTCACTAGAACTTTGGCAGAGGCGACGGATTTTCACAAGATCGGCATCGTTTTGAAGCTCAAGCCTTCGGACGATGAATATTGAAAAAAATTGGCTAAAAACATTAATTCCTTCACCCTCAGCTGGGCAATTTTCTACAAGGAGGGTCGGGTTTTTTCCATCACCATTTTTGCAAGTCATCATATCAGTTGGGATAACTTTACTAATTTCAACGTTCCGAACTTCCGGCCGCGTCATGGAGTAGGGGTAAGACGTCAGGTTTTCTTTCACTTTCTTTTCCGCCTTCGCATCACGGGTTCGAGCCTACTTGCCAACTACTATTTTATGTTTTTTTGCTCAACACACACCTCCAAACACCCGGGCAATGCCGGGCACCTATGCTAGTCCTATCTAAATGATAAAAACTGGTGTCTACTTTCCTAGATCCAAATTTAAATTTCGAAAGAATGACATGTAAAACACTAAGAATTGGATTCTCCATCTACTTTCTACTGATGATAATGAAGCAGAATCAGCAGAATATACTTCTTTAAGCTTTGTTGAGGCTCAAGAAGATCAAAGTGAAAGTAAAACTCTTTCAAACCTGTTTGATGAATTAGCTTCAAATATGCTACAGTAACAAATGAAAACTTAGAGCAGGTAGAAGCAGAGTTAAACCTGAAGATTCCAACTACAACAGAAATACAAAATCAAACTTCTAAACTCAAAAGCAGTAGATCCCTAGTAGTGCACAAAAGAACTTGACCATTACATAGTTTTACAACTACTCACAAGAGGTGATGATCCATTTCAGTAGTGGAAGAAGCAGACCTTACTAAAGTAAACTGGCTTCAAAATATTTAAGCGCATCATCTTCATTTGTGGAGAGTGAGAGGCTCTTTAGTGTAAGTGTTAACGTGTATGAACCTATGAGGAACAGGGTGTGTCCTGAGAATAGAGAAACTCTAATGTTTCTACATTACAACTTAAAAGTACTCAACTTTAAATATTGAGGAGATTATGAAAGCAGAGGAGGCAGGCAGCAAGAATAGAAGAGGAAATAGAGCAGCAGCAAGTGCTGGACTTCAACTTATAGTTATTCACTTAAAGAATTACAATTTGTACTTTGTAGTTGGTTTGTAATTTTTTTTCTTATCTAATTGTTTAATTATATTCATTTCAGAATTGAAAATTGTACTTTATATTTTGTGATTTTAGTTAAGGCAAAAAGCCATAATAGTGACCAGACGATTAAATGTTAAGTTAAAATAGCAGTTACTATGTTAATGTGTCAAAGCTATCTGATGAGTCACTTGGCAGTGATGAAATGGTTTAAATTTAATAGGAAAGAAGTTAAAATTGCCCAATTAATCGGTACACCCCTAATAGTAAGATCAAGTCTATACCAAATATGCAGAGGAGTTTAGTAGACATTTCACACACAAGGTCATATATATATATATATATATATATATAACTATTTCATTTATTCACATAAATTTACTATACGAAAGTATAGATTTATGCGTAAACTTTAAGTATTTACTTCAAAAGTGCTCAATACGTAGGTAAAGCTAGTTAGTAATTTATAAAATATATATGGCGATTAAGCTACACTGAATATTCTGCGTTTCATCCAACTATAGGATTCGTCAGGCTTATGCGCGAATTCTGTCGTTGCTTTTTGTTTTTATACATGTTGAGGATTACTAGTTGGCCACCCAGCTTTCTAGTATCCACCGCGCCCCTTCCTACCAGCCAATGGGCATGCATTTTATCAAACAAAGGATCTGTTTTAGAGCTAGGTTAGTGGTTTTAGGTGGCCGTTCTACTTTTTTTTTTTTTTTTTTTTTATATACATATAAATATACCTATGTGTACACAATAATGCACATATATATATACATATAATAACAAAAAATATTACATAGGCATGACTTCCTTAGATTTCAAAACCCGATACTATGACCACAAAAGCACATTCAAAAATAAAAAACACCGTATAAAAACAACACTAGCGAATAAATACTGGGAACTCAAAGAAAGCGGACATTCGCCGGTAGTCGAATGGAAAATAATAGGACAAGCTACCACATGCAGACATTTAGACGACCCATGTAAATTATGCTTCCATGAAAAATTTTCTATCCTGTACTTTAAAGAACCTCAAAATCTATTAAACTGTAGGCGGGAAATAGCAAACAACTGTGTTCACAAAATAAAACTTACTCTAGGATAGCGATACAAAATAGCTTTAAAACTAACAATAACAATAGAAAACAAACAAATAAATAAATTAAATAAACATGAATATACATAAACGATCACACGCATATATATATATATATATATATATATGTGTGTGCATTATTGTGTACACATAGGTATATTTATATGTATATAAAAAAAATTAAAAAAAAAAAAAAAAAGAAGTAGAACGGCCACCTAAAACCACTAACCTAGCTCTAAAACAGATCCTTTGTTTGATAAAATGCATGCCCATTGGCTGGTAGGAAGGGGCGCGGTGGATACTAGAAAGCTGGGTGGCCAACTAGTAATCCTCAACATGTATAAAAACAAGAAGCATCGACAGAATTCGCGCATAAGCCTGACGAATCCTATAGTTGGATGAAACGCAGAATATTCAGTGTAGCTTAATCGCCATATATATTTTATAAATTACTATATATATATATATATATATATATATATATATATATATAAAATGTTTATATAAAATATCTGTGCTAGAATGTTTTCATCCTAAATTCTATGCAACTATGCACAAACTATGCATAAATAGAATTAAGCAGTAATAGTTAAATGAAACTAATAACCATAAAAAATGAATTAATGAACGCTGATTTTTCAAAGAAATATGCAAATTAGTTAACATTAATGAATTTGCTTGTATATCCATGACTGAGTATCTCTAGTTCATTTCAATAATTTTTAATTAAAAAAAGTAGGCCTTAACATCAATGTCAGAGTGTGAAAAAACTCAATTTATAGGTATATAGATCAAGGCAACATAAGTTAGGTACCAGAGAAAAGCATTTCCAGTTTGTCTTGAATATTTCAAGAACTTACCTGTTTCTCTTGGTCCTTCATATTCCTTAGAAAACTCTCCATTACGGAAGATTTTTAAAGTAGGATATCCTGTTACTCCATATTTTTGACATAAATCTTGTTCTGTAGTACAGTCAACCTAAAGTAAATAAATAAAAAAATAAATAAATAATCAAATATGTATAAAACAAGGATTAAGTTGCCATTAATATAAATTTTCTAAAACAGCTCAGATTTATCACAAAGAGTTTCAAAATTAGAATAAATATGATGAAAAGTTTTTGTTTTTTTTAATCTTATGAAAACATAGCATTGTCATGTGCAAATGATATTCCAGAAGTAACCAGTATAATTCAACATTACAAATTAGCCATTTTTTAGTGTGAAAACAGGTAAAAATAGTGAAATTCATTAAATTTGTATTATCTCCTTTAATTTGAAGTTATTTTGATCAAATTTAAATATAAAGAAAGTTTAATTCTTTCTCTTTATAAGTGTACAATTCCTTCTCGTATCATTAGTTTTTTGTAACCTACTTTTCAGTGATGGGCAATTTATTTCTTAATGTCGATATTTTCAAATTTGGTGTACACATTAAACGTATCTATGCAGATTACGATTTAATATAAAAGAAAATAAAAATTTGTTCATATGGTGAAGTTAATATTTGGTTTTAAGCGGTCTTTCATAATGGGGCAGATTGCTGAAACAATCTTTCACTTGGTGCTTGTATCACTAAATGAAAGATTCTTATGGAATATTGAGATAACCTGCCCCACTATCACAAAAAAAAAAGACAAGCTGAAAACTTTAATAAATTTGGGCCCTATTACAGAATTGTCTTTCCAACAGTTTTACATGGTCACAATCAGAATTTTTTTTTTTTATATATATATGGATTTACTATTTAAAAAAAAAAAAAAAAAAAATCTAGCTTCATCTAATATTAACATTCAATGTTTTAACTTGTTGAAATGAATTCATTCTTAAAGAGTCAAAGTTGCACTTGTCATTTTTGAACATTTTTGGAGCGATAATAAACTTTTGCCTGATGTTTAAGCTGGTTTAATCAAATTATTGCTTCCATTTTTAATTAAAATTTTTTTCAATGATACCATTTTATTTGGAACGATTTTTCATTTATTCAAAGGCTGCACTTTGGCTTGCACGTTAAAAATTGACTTTCAAATGAATAAAACTAAAGACAGCAATTTTTTTTTTTATATAACAAATAAACTTTGAACAATCAGAATTCGATAGCTAATTATGCTACCAAAATAAATTTGATACCATTGTTTGTTTCACAAATATTTGTGCCATTAAAATATTTTTTCAATATAATGAAAATACAAACTAAATGTCTCACTGCATATCCACACTTTTGACACAAAGTCAAAAAGGCAAATTTTAGGTCCGAGCCTTAACCCTTATAAAAGTTTTACTTGGGTTTGATGATTTTGTTTTATGGCATATCAACAATTTTCAGTTTATTTAATACAGAATCACGTAATTTTGGAAAAGTTTCACGTTCTTTATATATTCAAGTATTTGTTCATGGTCTGGTTGTTGTGTAAAGGAAAATATTTTGTTTTTGACTTTGCAAAACATGATTGAGTTTTGCAAAAGGAAAAAAATAATATCAATTCTTGGTGCTTTTTAGGTCAAATCAGTATCTTCAGACAGTTCGATCTGGTAGACATAGGAACCTGGGTACTTTTTGGAGGTCTTGACATTTTGGCTTTTTTTTTAAACAATTCTTACAGCTAACACAGCAGAAATCAGCAACCTTATACTAGTTTTCTACCAATCAGCACATCAGCAACCGTCGACACCTGAAGTCCAATCCTTTCTCATCATGGTAGGCGTAAGGTCAGAGAAGGTTTTGCTGAAAATCCATGATTCAGTATCAGGATGTCAATCGTTAGTTATCTCTGCCTTTGCATGTGGCAAGCAATGTATTATCTCCTTTAATTTGAAGTTATTTTGATCAAATTTAAATATAAACACAAAACTAACAATTCATAGAGTTCTGCACAAGCACTATTCCTTTGTATTCTAAGCAAAACCTTCCTTGACTTTGTATGCAACTGCTGAACTGAATGTCAGGATAAGTACCTGCAATTTTTCAGGTCCCTAACAAATAGTTATGACTGACAGCAAAGATTTAATGCAGACAAGACAATCCTGAGGCAGAATTTGATTCGTTCAACAACCTTTTAATATAATTAGTTGCAAAACTTTTACAGAGACAAAGTGATTCAAAGCAGATTACATTATCATGACTTTAGTTGTGATTGATAAAATCCCTGACGTTGAGTCAGCTCAGATAAACAGTAATTATCGTAACTATCATTGCAATCCAAGCTACACAATTTAAACTTTTTTGTGCCACTTTGAGACCATTTTTCTCTTTCATAAGTTCTCTTCTGTGATTCTTGTTTTCACAAACTTGTCACTCACTTCTAGCAGACAAATTTATCTTTAGTTGACCTTTGACAACTAAATATTTTCGTTTACTAGCCAAACCCATGATTTTTAGAATATGACATCTTTGTTCTGTGACAAGTATGCACATCAAAGATTTTTCTGTCTTTTTTTTTTTCATAAGTGTAATTCTAAATATACAACAAATTTTATGTTGATACTTGAAGGTATAAACATTCTAATTTCTTCAGATATTTTTTTTTAAACAGCCTTCGTTAAAAAAAAAAAAAAAAAGTTAAAGATTTTTCACTCAGTAGTGAGCTTTGGAAGATTGTCAGTGAAAAAATACAATCACCAAAAGACAACTGTTTCATTATTTCTAGTTGCCACTTTGAAAAATCACTCGCGAATGCGACTGTTTCACTCGCAATGTAGAGCCCTGTCTAGCCATACTGTCACCACAAGATCTGATCAAACCCTACTCTGCAACAATAGATCAAAATGAAGTAGTTATTGTATTGACAATAACTGATACAAAAATATTTCAGAACGAATTTGAAATTTGTTTCAGGATGATGAAAAAAGTTGTTTCAAGCTTTTTTAGATGAGGATTGATAATTTAGATTATTCAGAATATTGTTCTCGTCTGATGTTATATTTTGAATGATATAATCTCCATCCTTCAACTAAATCTTATCAAAGTGAGGAATTGGCACAATTTCCAACAGAACCCTTTAATTCATGGGAGTAGATTGCTTTCATTTCATCATCCATGACTGACTAGAAGTTTTTTATTTTAGTATTGCCTGTACTGAGGATTGAACCTTCACACCTCAAAAGAATGGATTATTTGTTAGTGCTTATATCCGTTGCTATAAAGTCCTTGCATAGAGTAAATAAAGGGTTACATACAGATTCAGAGTTTTACAAGCTGCAACTGAAGGACAGAGGTATCATCGGTTGAAATCTTGAGAATAACATCCAAGATGAGAACCATAGTTTGAATAAAAATTGAAAAAAGACTGAATTCTTGTAGAATCGACTGCAAACGAGCAAGGAAATTGACCTATACTATGGAAACCAGTATTTCTAACTGTACTTGTCAATATTCTTTTATTGGTGTCATTTACTAGAAAAATAAAAAATAAAACCAGTCTTTTCCTTAATAAAAACTTGGAACTCAACTTTAGAATCAATCGTTAAGAAAAGACAGCAAGGAAAAATAAGTTTAATACTGCTATATTATTTTGACAAACGAATATGATGTACATTAGGAAAATGGTAAACCTACTTTAGCTAAAACAACGGGAGGATCATTTTTTTTTAATGTGGTTGCAGCTGCTTCATAATGAGGTGCTAGTCTTTTGCAATGGCCACACCTGAAATAGAAGAGAAAAAAAAGTTAAATTGAAAATCAGCATACAAAATAAAATAAAAAGTTGTCATTCAACACAAATATACTTCTTGGTTAACAAAATTTGTTTAATTTTAAAATGAGCCAACGCCTTTTTCTTTTTCAAAGCTAGAAGAAAAATTTTCAAAGATAAAAGTTAATGAGATAGTCATTATCATTCAACTGTTAATCTATGAGAGGCTTGAAAATTTTTACACACTAAAAACAAGTCAACTCAGAAGAAAGCAATTATTCCCGTTTTATCAGAAGCATCATTCATGGAAAGTAAAGACTAAAAGGATAAATTAGACGGAGAGGGGCAAGAGTGATGAGGCTGCTGAAAGTAAACACAAGGTCCACTTTTTACTCTCCATGTTCTGATAAAAATAAAACAAAACTTCAGTTAACAATTGACTAAACGAATCTAGTAGACTCAAACATTAAAAGAAAATGGCTCAAGTTAGAACTATAATTATGATGTAAGCTTCTTTCTCCGCCCAGTATCACACAACTTTGTTCCTTTCAAAAATAATGAAACATCCTTAATTTCCATGAAGATAATACAAAAAATTCATGGAGATCATAGAAATATAAATTTAAAATTAACGTGTTTCCAAAATGATTATTAGCGAAAGCATAAAAATCTCCTCTTAACAATCTAATAAAGTCAACCGACTGAAGGGCATCTGGCCTCATCATTCCTGAGCATATGGAACAGAAATCCTGTGACCACCACTATCTGCCCGTTTGACTAGAGACAAAGTGTAGTATCTATCCTGATACTACACTTAGTCTATTCTGTCCTCAGTCAGTAAAGGAGAAGTCCTTCTTGACTGAGGAAATTTTTAATTTGTGTTCCAAACCAGAGTGCCTTCTTTTTTTTTTTTGGAGAGCTGGATTTTCCTCACATTAAAAACCGACATTGTACCTAACTGCCATCATAGGGAGGCAAATAGAAATACTGTTTAACTTGCCTTCCAATTGCACATTCGCCATACAGCAGTGCATGGCTAGCAATCTTGCCATTGAACAGGAACTTGATTACGTCAGATTCACTGTTGCCTTGCACACACGTTAAAAAGTTTGCAGTATTCAGAAGTGTTACCGTTGTCAGCCAATCAATATATATGGACTCCAATGTTTCACGTAAAAAGAGTACTGGCAGATTTTGTAGACATCACTCAATTATATCAGCCAACAGGCCCTAGAAAACATTGCTGGCTTCCAGTGGATCCTCAAATGAATCGGCCTTGACAGAGAGGATAGCAGATGGCTCAATGGAGTTTCCCTTTACAAACAACCAGTTGCTTATATGAGATGTAGCTTGTGTTGACACTTTTAGGCTATCTTCAGGATGAGAACTGACAACAAACTCTGGGCATACATCAGCAGCAACCGTCAGCAATCAAAATCTGACGATCTTCGACAGATTTGTATTCCTAGCTATCAATGTTGAGACAAGTGGAGCGATACATCTGGCAAAATGAGACTTCCTCCACAACCTTAGTCACTTGATGCACCACACTGGGGACCATCATGTAGTGACTTGGCTTTATGAGTGCTTCTTCATAGCTACTGTTTGTAGAAACACTACATCTTTGCCTGCCATCCAGCAAGACATTAAATAAAATATATTAAATTATTATTATTAAATATATATTAAATTGAGTTTTAGAATAAATTCAGTATAATAACTTAAATTTTCTTTTGGCCACAACTTCCTATTAAAAAAAAAAAAAAAAATCTAAAAATATGCACAAATAGAATTAATAAAAGGGGAAAAAATTCAAATTTAGAAAAAAAAAATGTATATTAATGAGATGTCATTTTGCAAATCGATATGTAAATTAGAGATACGATCATGTGGACATGTTCAATATAGAAGATTGGAGTTATATTTTGTATATGAAATTATAGTTTTCATGTCACTGATTAATTTAACTGAACAAAGAACTGATATATGACTCCATTACCCTACTGTAACTGATTACTATCAATTAAGCACCAAATTTTCAAATAAAATAAATGAAACAATTAGGATATTTCGTTTTTTTTATGAAAATTTTTTAAAAAAAGTTATTTTTACAATCAATTTTAGACCAAAATACTGTTTATAAACACTTTTGTTGGACTTTTGAACGAATACACCAAGTGGAGAGTGGGGGTATGTTACATTAAATTTAGATTTAAAACTGTGTCCCCCTCTCTCAAAAAAAAAAAAAAAAATTGAATTTCTAAAATTTTCAAAAATCGTTATAATTTGCTAAAATCAGAGGACACCAACATTATTTAAATAAACTAAGTCAAAACAGAATGGTTACAGAGTTTGACGTGTGTTCATCTAAAAATGAAACTGGAATTTTAACTCAAAATGATTCCTCATTCAATATTTATTAATAATGTAAATTAATATACAACCATTTTTAATTCCTAAACCAAAATTTTCTCGCATTTTTCTGACTGCAATCTTTAACTGAACAAATTAGTTTAAAATGTTTATTTTAAAAACATCAAAGTCAGAATTTCCATTATGTCTGATTGAGATAGCAACAAACATAGAATTCTGCTTCATATACATTTTAGTCAATTATTGGTACAAATTTCCAGAAATGTTCTTTTTAGTCTTGTTTGAATTTAGATTTTTAGATTTTATCCACTTAATAATTTCAGCGTGGGAATAAGAGTGACCATCCCCTACCTCCACAGTGATCTAATATAGAAAAGGCTGTCAGTATATTTGTCTGTTTCCATATTTTCAAACTATCTCTTCCGAAACTAAAAGTCACAGCAGTGCTAGGAGCTGCAAATGATTGGATTTTTTACGGACAATTCTTTTATAGGTCTTTAGCCGGTTAAAATAGTTTTTAAGGGATCAAAAATGGATCCAAATTCTAAAAAATAATTATACATTTTTGTACATTCATTTTAGTTTATTTTTAATCAGTTCATATGCGTGTCACGTTGGTACAGTGGTAACATCACCAGCTTTGAATGCTACAGTTTTGCTTTCAGTTTCAATTCTAGCTGATAGCATCCAAATTTTTTTTTTTTTTTTTTTTTTTTTTTTTTTTAAATCACAACTATAATATATACGAAATCTGGACAAATTAAAATATTATATATAAGCATATTTTAAGACCGGGCAAAACCGGGCATTCCCCAGCTAGTTTAGGATAAAACGTTTGGTGCCTAATTGAGTTTTAGAATAAGTTCAGTATAATACTTTTTATTTAATATTAATATTTATCTTGAAATTTGATCGACGAAAAAACGTTTCCTTTGAATCAGACTCACATGGGCTCTGTCTTCTTCCATCAAGAGCTGTGAGAAAAAAATTAAATCAAGATGAAAGGTTTGTAAAATTTATCAATTTTTTTTGCTTTCTGATTTCTATTCAACAAGACGAATTTTGAATTCCTTATAGCATTGATTAAATTTAATATTCATTGTAAAATTAGCCGCATTTAACCAGCGATACCTGGGTGTAGGATTGACAGTAAAATAATTCAAAATATAGTCATGCTCACTTTTCTAAGTAGGATTTTTTTTTAATTAGTTTTCCTGATCTTATTTTTCATTTGATTAAATATTTGATTAATAGTGAACAAAATAATTCAATGTGCATTTATCAGAGTTACATATAAGCAAGAACAAATAGTGTTTGATAGTTGTAAAGAAATGGAATTTTTTTTTTTAATTGTTTTACAAATGTGGTAACATAGCAATAGTGTAATGTTGATAAATTTCAAAATGTTTACACAGAGAATAGCAAGTTTGTTTTAATTTTAGCAGAGAAATTTAGGTAAACATAGGGTCCTAAACTCCATACTGACAAAAATTCAGACATCTATATTATTATCATATTATTAACATTGTTCATTGTTTTGCATGCTTTTAACAATTCTCTTTCCTTTTATTACAGCCTATATACCTGTACTTCTTGATGAATAAAGCCTTGTTCACAGGTTATCATTTGCCTTCCATGTTGTCCTCACCACAATTATATTTCTAACTGTTCGTCTATTCCATGTTTTCTCAAAAACTATTGGGCCAATCTAGCTGAAATTTGATATGAACCTTTGTTATAAGGGTGCAGCCAATTAAGTATTATGACATCTGGTTGATGCATAGTTAGGATAACAGGTTAGTATTTAATGTAAAAATGAGCAAAAATTTAACCATATTCAACGATCAATTTCGTAGAAAACACTCATTCTAAGTCGACTTTTGCCCATTTTTAATGGGTTAAAAAAATCTAGTTAACATGATTCAAGTCTATTATGTTGCCATGAACTTGCATGTAGAATCTGTATAATTGTCACTTTTCGTTAACCCAACAACTAACCCTAAGTCTTGGATAACAATTACAATTAATCCAATCATTATCTTAAGTTCCAGATGCCACCCTGTACTTAAGATTGGATTTTTGGTACGACAAAAAAAAAAAAAAAAAAAAAGTTTTTTTTAATTATTACTAAATTATTTTGCCCTTCTTTTAAATGGTACAAAAGTTATATTGATAATATTAACTTATAATTGTGAGATATTTCTTCTCACCTGTTTTTGCTTCAAGTCAGAGGCAAAAAATTAACAATTATAACAAAGTATACCTCTAAAACTGACACAAATTTTATTTGTTCTTCGTTGCAAAAAAGGAAATGCCTATTTTACCTCTAAATAGAGCTGGTAACACCTATCTTCAGCAGGAACTGGAATTCGGGTTCAGCACTGTTTGAAGATCGGATTAATTACAGCCATTTGAAGGAGCTGATATGATGCTTTTTGATGAAAGATTCAATTCTCGACTAGAGTAGACATTACAGAAGTTCATAAAGAATGTTCATTTGAAGGAAAAGTCATTAATGACAGGTCAATAATTCTGACCTTAAAAAGTCTGAGAGACATGATTTAGCCTAATCATTTAGCTTTAAAATAAAGTCTCAAAGAGACGAAGGGTAGAAACGCCCAAATGCCCCATATTCAGAGAGTTGAGTTCTATATTTCTTCTCCGGCTGCTTGTCTGGAACTGCCAGAAAAAGGAAAAGGCATTCAAAAGCCCGTCAAGCCCATCGCTCGGTGGTTAAAATCTCGACCAATCTGATTGGTCTAAAAGACGGTGGCCAATCAGCCAATGATGGGCTTGCTTATAATTGTAGAATTTCTCACATAATATAGTTACGTGTTATGTATAGGGGAGGGGGGTAATTCTGTCATGAATTTTGGAAGTGCCTAGCCATTACAGGGGACATAACCGTCTCCCTTTTTCGCTATTTTAATGGCAACGTTTTGTTTTAGCCGATAGCGACAGGCTTTTTGGTGCTTATGCATTTTTGGTATCGCGCTATTTTTAAATATTTTTTTTCCAGTTAGATTCAAGTCTCACGAGATCTTTTATTAATTTTAAATTGTGAGGTGAAAGATCTTTTATTATTAAATTGTTACATGAAAGCACAGAATAGTTACAATGTTAAGAATGGCTTTCAAAATAACATTATTTTAGCACGGTACCAAAAATGCACAAGTACCGACTTGTGTTTTTTGTATAAAAAAAAAAAAAAAAAAAAAAGTTCTACTCCATAAATTTTTGTAATTTTTTTTTTTTCTGGGGGGGGGGGGGGGCTATATTATTTTCGACATGACAAGTACTGTCTTTTGACTTAAAACAACATTTAAAAAACTTGATCTGTCGACTATCTTACCACGCACCCAGAATATTAATCATCTAAAGTGCCCCCTCCCCTTTTTAAGGAAAGGCGTGATTTCAAACTGACACCTGAATTACGTGGGGGGTCCTGTTTGCCTACCCTTAGTTAATAAAGACCCTCAACCCCGCCGTAAGGCAAATTAAATAGAATACCGGTTTTTAATCTAGTGTGAAGAAAAGAGAGGTTACTTGATTATTAGAAAGAAAAATTGCAATTAGCTAAGGCTTCTCTTCGGACTAAACAGATATTACTCTTTTGTCTTGTAAATAAATCGCCCCCTCAACTACTGAGCGAAGTTAAAAAAAAATAAACTCCAGACACTTAAGATTGGCCAAAAAAATCTTGAATTAAAACTAAAAACTTATATTTCATTGTTTAAGGACATTAAAATTATCGCCTTGTGATAATGAGTGGCAAAGTTACTGACGGACGAAAAACTGATCGAAAGTTGACGGTGTCCCGGTTTACAATGCCAAGTTCAGGATTGAACCCCAAACGTTTCGCCCTATAATTTAAAATGTTGCGGTCGAGGGTTTAAGTTCAGTTTCACATTTAAAAGATATTGTATGGAAATCAGAACAGCTGCAATTTTCATCTCGTGTTCGTAAGTTGAGACAGGAAATTTTTGCTCAATAAACACCGGCCGCAGTCAGTCTCCATTTTTATTTTAGTTTTTTTTTTTTTTTTTTCCTACTCAAGCTTTAGTAATATAACTTGTGTCAAATACACCTATTCAGATATTGGGTTTTAAAGAGGGGATATATATAGTCAAATGCACCTATTCTACCGTGCTGAAATAACGTTATTTAGGAAGCCATTTTTAACATGAAGAGGGGGGGGGTATTCTGTACTTTCACCTAACAATTGAACTTGTAAATACTATTTTAAAATATATATATATATATATATAGCGCGGTACAATAAGTGTATAAGCATGATCAAATAATTAAATGTCAGTTACTTTTCAGGTTTTTAGGTGTTTTTTTTTTTTTTTTTTTTTTTTTACGAGAGTACCCAGCGTAGTATAAACACCCCCCAACCTCCCCATGTTAGGAACGGCTTACAGAAATAAAACCGTCCATGTTAAGAACGGCTTTCGAGGTTGGGGGTGTTTATTCCGAAAGCCGTTCTTAACATGGGGATGGGGAGGTTGTGGTGTTATACTACGCTGGGACGCTGGGTACTCTCGGAAAAAAAAAATAGATTTTTATTTATGTATTCAAACGACGTGATTTGTACTTATAAATACTTTAACGAGCTCAACAAATTTTAAGCTTTTAATTTAATTAAGAATAAAACGAACTTGAATTGTTTATTTTAATAAAGGGAGAGGGGGGTCTTCTACAGAATTCGATTCTGTTTTTGTTTGTTAGTTTGTTTTAACTTTAAACTAAGTTTGAACCTTAGTTTGGTTCAAATCCTGTAGAAGCACAAAAAGGGGAAATTTTTTTAATATATATTTTAAAAAAAAGGAGAAAACGAAACGTTTCACAGGGATTTAGAAAGAAAAAAGAATTTAAACATTCAATATATAAATTCATTTTTTTTTTTTCGATTATCACAAGTAAATATGAAGTTTATATTCTTACCAAGGTGCAAAGAATTCAATCAACATAATATCATGAGGATCCACCTTGCTTGCAAAATTCGATGTTTTCAGATCAAGAACGTCACTTGCCAAAGACATGCCGGTCGTACATAGCACCATAAACAGCACGGCGACATGCAACATGATGGAAGGTTTATTTGCGGCCTTTTCGGAAGGAATTAATATTATTACAAAAGAATAATCTACTTTTCTTGGCAGCTAAGCTATCCAAGAAAAAGAAAAAAAACCTACAACGTTGAAGACTAAACGTAACAGAAGAGTTGAGTGAATTAAAAAGCTGATAAGTTGGAGTAGCTCTTCCTTTCCCTCTTGTTGTTTGCCTTGCTGTCCGCCTCTGATTGGTCCACGTTGATCAACCCGACAAACTACTTCCGGGTCAAACAGCCACCAGAGGTCAATAAAAATCAAGCGTTTCTCTTGACGTCATGAAGCTAACTTAAACAAGAAAAAAAAAAAAAAATTAACTACCTGTACCCGTATTGGCCGGCACGAGCTACGGCGTTTAGGTCTTGACTCGTTGTTTGTTTGCTTTCATTTTTGATACTTCTGGAGTTTACGGACCGTGCTGAAATAACGTGATTATTTAGAACCCGATTCTTAAAATGAGGTTTTAGTGAGGATTCGGTGTTTACTTAGCATTAAACCTATTATAAAAATTAAATTGCAGAAAAAATCTTTTGATGTAGATACCCGTCACGGAACAGAAGACGGCGTCATACTACAAAAATCATACATTGATCATGTACTTTTTTAAATATATATATATATATATATATATATATATATATATATATATATATATATATATATATATATATATATATATACGATATCAATAAATTGTATCCATTACAAGGCTGGTTTTGATCGCGATACTTCGAATTGAGTTGTCTCCCCCTTTATTAAATATGCCGGATCAAATCATAACATCTCACTTCATCATAAAATTTGATTTTATTAGTTAAAAAAAAAAACCTACTTGATCAATTTACGTGATGGTACTTGTACAGTTTAATCAAGACATTCAAAAATGAAAATATCGAAAAAAAAGGTTATATTGTACGTATCCGTTTTGGAATGAAGATCTCATTTCATTTAATTTAATCAAGTAGTTTTTATTTTACAGCAGAAAAACACGTTTTTATGAGAGCGCGTTGAAGTCAGCCATTATGAAATTTGTTGAACACGCCACGGGGAGATAACTCCAGTTAAAGCGCTGACACTTCCTCTCCATCTTTATTACTAGCTTTTCTTCGTAAAAATCGAACCTCTTGCTCGGTATCATAACAAATTGTTTTTTCGCTGTAAAATAAAAACTACTTTATGAAATTAAGTGAATTTTTTTTCAGAGAACTTCAGGCTATAACGAGTACGTAAAATATAACTTTTTTTTTTCAATATTTTCATTTTTTTAATGTCTTGACTAAACTGTACAAGCGCTTTTTTACGATATTAATAAATTTGTATCCATTACAAGGCTGGTTTTGATCGCGATAGTTCGAATTGAGTTGTCTCTCCCTTTATTAAATATGCCAGATCAAATCATAACATCTCACTTCCTCATGAAATTTGATTTTATTAGTTAAAAAAAAAAAAAAAACTACTTGATCAATTTACGTGATTTTGGGAATAGAACATCTTTGTTCCGTGACGGGTACGTACATCATAAAGTTTGTTTTTAAGATTTTTCTGCGTTTTTGTTTTAAAAAATAGGTTTAATCCTTAAAGACAAGCAGCAAATAAACTATTTGTGCCCGAAATGCCTGGACACAATGTCTTGATCCATTGTGTTTTTACTTTCATTTTTAGGTAATTCTGCAGTTCACAATTTTATGAAATAATAACTTTACTATTTAGAAACCCATTCTTAACATCGAGGAGGGGGGGATAACTATCCTGTACTTTCCCCTCTCTTGGTTACCCTACTCATTTGTGACCTATTTGCATTAAAAATATTTAATAGAAGTTATAATCATTTTAGATGAAACTAATGGTATGTAGCTTAGTCAAATCAAATGCAGAATAGGTTCAAGAAGATATTAATAATTGATGTTTGGTAACATTTTAGAGAAGGCGGTCATTAGTTTTTAGGGAATGTTCATACCGGTTGTTGGAGTGTTACTTTAAGGTGTTTTGTAAAGAGAGAAGTATTTGGGGGATGAGCTGGATTCAGAAAAATATTTCCAGTGAAAAAGATTTGCAGGTTTTATAATCAAATGTAAGAAAAATAAGATACATTGTCATACACAAAACAAAAAACAAAATAAGTTATGAAGGCATATATTCACAAAGGAGATCATTTATATATGTTTAAAATGGAAGATTTACAGCAATAGGATAGATAAGTATACGCTATTTTGATACCATTTCAGGACGACATCACAAATGACAAAGATCTGAAATACACAGATTCATAGAACTAAGTAAACAAAATAGTTACGGTCACATAACATAACAGGTATAGTTATGGTACATATTTCTCTGTCTTCCCCCAAATCATAGATACATCCTCCGATGGATGGGGCAAGAACTGATTGTAAATGACTGTCAATATACAAAGATGAACACACAAAAAATTTCACACTGTCTGGTCAGGAAATAGTGAAAAAGAAAGAAACAGAAACACATCATGGGTAGACTGGCCTGAGAATTATTCTGCTCCAACTGTTTGAACATAGTCTTTCAGTCATAGCAGCTTCATTTTCTTTCAATTCAAGCGTCTTGATGTCACAATTCTGCTGACAGGCACAGGCGTCTCTGGCTGCTATTGGTTGGTGGGTTGTCAGAATTGATGGGATCATAGGTGGTGACGACTAATGCAATGCTTGTTGCAATGATGGGGAGGTCGATGGATGGTCATTGACGTCACTGCTAGGTGTGAGCACTGACTTCTCTAGATCTGATTCGCCTCTCTCAGCATGCACCGGTGTTGGCATGGTGGAAGCAGGGGTGTGCTGTTTATCATTAGGTGGCATGATATCATGTGGTTGTTTGGTTGTTGTAGTAGCACAGTGACCAGATGAGGGCATATCTTGGGTTGATGGTTTTTGCCGGAGCATCAGGTTGCTGTTGATCGTGACACAAGTCACCTCCCAGGACTTGTGTGTAACAGCGAACCATCTGAAACTGTTCTGAAATTCAAAATGGCTTACACTTCTAGATTATCTCTGGGAGCTTAGATGGGGACATACTTCTGGAAGAATTTTCTGTTTCAGAGAATCACATTACCCGATCCATCAATGCATACTATATATTGATTGAACTGGCGCATTTTGATCACCTGACCAGTTTTGCCCCATCTGAATAGCTGGAGCCACTTTGATTTTGGATTCTGACCAAATCCCTCACAACCAGTAGCTCGGCAGACTTCATATGCCTGTTTCTCAGTGCTTCCTCCCATGACAACAATGTGTCGCTCCACATGTCATGTGATCTGTAACAGCCAGGTAGAATGAGTGTGAAGTTTTTTATGGCCTACGGAAGATGCACATTGCAGGAGATAATTTGGTATCCTTGTCCTGAGTATTCCTGTATTGCAGCATTGCATGCTGGAATGCATCAGTGTTGAGTTCTCCATCTGAGCCAGTATTATCAGTGAGCAGTCGTTTAATGGTTTTGACATCAATCTTGGCCCTGCAATTGCTGTGGGGGAAAGCAATGGATGATAGGTGATAATGTACACCCTAGTTTTGTAGGAACTGCATGGTGGCTGGTGCAGTGAACTCGGGTCCTCCATCAGAAGACAGTTCGTTTGGTATACCAAATGTGATGAATTCCAGAGAGAGTCTATTAGCCAGATGCCCCACCAGAGGTTATTTCAACTGTGCGCTAATTGGAGTATCTATCAGCAATGACTAAGTGGTTGATACCTTTGTAGTCGAAGAAGTCAGTACATACACACTGAAAGGAGTAGGCTGGAGAGACAAGTGTTGCCGGTAGTGAGCTGGGTTGGGAGGATGCAATACACTTGCAGTGATTGCAGTTGTTTCAAGTGGCCACAACAGCAGAAGTGATTCCAGGCCAGAAGATGGATGCTTCAGCACTCAACATCATGGATGAGATGCCTTAGTGTGCAGAATGAACTGTCTCAGTGCAGGGGGAATGACAATACGCTGTTTGTATATGATCACACTGTCAACCATGTAAAGGTCCTTGCAAAACTGGTGGCGCTCACGCAAGGACACAGGTAATGTATTGTGGGATTCTGGCATTCCAGATTTGATAATCTCAACAAGCTTCACCATGTTTTCGTCATGGTTGCCTGTATCGAGTTGATGGATGATAGAGCACAGTTCTGGAGAGACTCTTCCACATCAGAGTGACACTAACCACTATGTCGTATGGAGAAGAGGATTGTGTGGCTGAGGTCAGAGAATGGTGGCAGACGAGAAATGTGTTCCTCATGATTGGAAACAGATGCGATGTTGTCCATCAATGGTATCTGTTAGGGTTGGAGAACACTGATTGGATGGCAAGAGATAGCATCTGCTGCACAGTATTTGGCACCGGAATGTGAATCATGTGAAACCTGTAGTGCAAGGTCTTTTCTTTCAGGTTACGCAACTGAGCATTGAATATGCTTTCAAATGATCTGTCACCAAACACTTTCAGTAGTGGTTTGTGGTACACGGCTATTGTAAGGTCATCACACCCGAGAACGAAATACCTGGTTTTCTTCAGTGCATCAGCCACCGCTAGCGCCTCACCTTTTATTGGAGTGTAACATGATTTGGCTGAGTGTGTGAGATGGCTCCCAACAAAGGTGAATTTCCAGCCCTCATGATAGCAAAAGGGCTTTTCTTTGGGACAATGACAATGCTTTTGGAAGAGTCAAAATCCAAGACTGTTCTTTGACCAATTGATGGCAAGGCAGTGGGATTGGACTTGTCAAAGATACAGACACCCTTCTAAATTCCACTGAGTATAACTGCCTTGGATTCCAGGAACAGGTTGTCAAGATATGTATTCTATGCAAATGACATTCTCTGCTTCAGGAGGTGGCGAAATGATTGCATTTTGTCCACCATGCTGAATGCATAAGACACCTGGTTCACCAGACCAAACCATGAGCATATGTCCATGATGTTTTTTGGTGCTGGGAAGTCCAAGATAGCTTGCAGGTATCTCTTGCATGGCCGAACGTTGTCAAGTGTGATCTCAAATCCAGCGAAGTCCACTATGTCCTGGGCAAAGACAAACTTTTCAGGGTTGAGAATAATGCCATTTCTGCTGCAAATGTCCAGCCATTGGCATGCTTGGAAGGAGTTGTCTTCAATCTTGTGAAACCACAGGAGTGTGTCATCAACGCACTTCATCTTGCATGGCACATCAGCAACAATCTTGTTAAAACGCCACATGTAGCTATCCCCAGAGACAATACACCCCTGTGGGGCAGATCGATATCTGTATCTCCCCCAAGGGGTAATGAAAGTTGTGAGGTGTTTATCTCTGTTACGGATTGGCACACTGTGTTAACTGTTCCAGGCATCAAACACCATCTTTTTTTTTTTAGCATGGGGCACAGACCTGGCTTGATGAAATGGTGAGTCTCTCTTGCCGCATGAGCATTGAGAGGTTGAAAGTCAACAGTATGCCAAGGTTTTTCATTCTTTTTTGCACAAATGACCATTCTATGGCACCACGTTACCAAATCACCAATTGGCAATGGTTCGATAACTCGTAGTGTCATGTCTTGATCCAGACTTGCCTTTACCTCGTCTTGCCAGTGCAGTGGGATGAGGATAGGTGTGTGGTAGGCCACAGAAAAACCATTAGCTTCATAGATGAGCCCTCCATGAGGGGGAGAGGCTGGTGCTCGCATGTGTTGAATGTACTTGCGTTGTATAGATTGTGCAAATGCTCCTCCAGTTTTCTATGATTTTCTACTGTTGCGAGGTAGGGAAGACTTGAATGAACTGGTGGTGAAAGTGCGCGTTTGGGACAGTCACATCCAACATCATTGTGATTCTGAGGCATGCGAGTTTCCTTGATTAGTGTCTGTTGCGCTGACAGCACCATTTCTGTTGTATGTCTCTCACCAATTGAGGGAATATTCTCGATAATCAGACTAAGTGTAACACAAGCTCTCTGCTAATAAAAGATTTGTCCACACTGTCAGTAATGTACACTATCTGACATGTTTCTACCCTGTTGCCTTCAAGGTTTTGTCGGATAGTCGGAGAACCGTTGCGCCAAGAATGTTGATACCTTTATCATTGGTGGCATGTATCCGCATGGTGACAGGAACGAGGTCATGCTTTCTCAGTCCCAATTGATGGATTATCTTGATACTAGCTAGGCAACTTTAACAACCAGTATCAGCCATGGTAGCAACAACAGCCGTTTTAGGCTGAGATATAAAGGTTGAACCAAAGCCGAGTTATTCATATATCTCATGGGTGACTTTTGTCATGACATTAATAAATTGTTGATCGTGAGGTTTGGTTGATCCCCATGTCAGACAGCTGATTATAGAGATGGTAGTCCAGGGTCAATTTGCATGCATTATGGTGTCCGATGTAGCTGGATGCCACATATAGAGTGTTAAAAAACGGCTACTTCATGTAAAGTACATGATTTTGGTGATGTTTCTAATTGCCATTTCTTTCTATTTTGTTGCAGCACACACTTTCATGGTGATTTTCACGATTACATCTTTTGCATACATGTCCGTAGGTGGAACATTCCTTTTGTCAAACACTTGCAAAGGACTTTCTGCCATGTCCAGTTTCTCCGCATGTAATGGCATATTTTGGATCTGTCAGTTGTATTAGTGTTACAGGTAGCTGCATTTTTCTGTCGTCAATAAGTGTAGCAGCTGTAGCACTGTGAGAATCATGAAGTTGGGATGCTGAGCGTTTTTTGGCTTCTTTGGCGTCAAACAAATTGAACCCCCCCCCAGCGTCAGGTCTTGGTTTTTGTCACCAAGGAGATCTAGCTAAATTTCTGTGTCCTCAAAGCCATGAAAGAGTACATCTCGAAGGATAGTTTCCATGTAATTCATCTCCTCATCCTAATTTGAACTCTTGATAACAAATTTGCACACTCCAGCTTGTTTTATCACAATCCTGGTGCATGTTATATAGAGTATCACATGACACCATGATGTTCTCCTTTGACTGCGAGGACTCGTATTGTTTTCAGCACATCTTCTGTTTGTCAGTTAATGAGCCACCTGCAGTGCAAGTTAGGTCCTTGCATAGGGATTCATTGCAGCATTCTAGCAGTTGCACGATGAGGTCCTTTCTTGGTTGCAGCAACATAGTTTCTCCATCTAGTGATGAAACAGAACCAGTCTTCACTTAAACCAGCTGGGAATACAGTAGGTCGCTTCACTTTCTTGACTCTTGCAGCAACTGTGCTGGTAGAGGCAGCTGTGCTGTGAATGGTTGTGTATGTCTTCAGGAGTGCTGCAACCACAACAACATCCAAGTTGGCCGTTTTATATTCACAGTCCGCGATAGGGAATTGTACCACAGACATTGTGCAATTGGTCTACTGGTGGATGTGAAGGTGGTTGTAGGATGGGTGTGTGCTTAGGATCAGGTTAAATCAATCTTCATTATAGACTATTATATATACACTATTTTATATACACTATTTTGATACAATTTCAGGATGACATCACAAATGATGAAGATCTGAAATACACAGATTGGTAGAACTAAGTAAACGGAATAGTGGTAGTAACATAATAAGTATAGTTATGGTACATATTTCTCTATAGGAAAACACAGAATGTCCATAAATATTTTAGAGTTCATTAGCTGAGACATTAGAAGAAGTCTGGATTGATTAATTAAGAACCGTGAGTTTCAGGAATCAGGAAAATTGTTATCAAAACTTCTCCACTGAATTAAATAAATTATAATTCATTGAAAGTTGTTGTCAATGTTCTTTTGTTTTTATGTTAGTAAGATATTTCAGTGATAAGGTTTGGGAATATTTCAATTGCTGAGTTGTTTAAAATGAGCAGATAACATTAAGGGATTCAAGCAATCATTGTGTGCGTGTGTCACATTTTGGAAGTGTTTTTTTTTTTTAATTTTCTTCCTTTGAAGATGGTAACACTGGGTATGGGGCAGCCAAACCAGCTGCCAAGATTGCTCTGCCAAAACCAGATGCCAAGATTGCTCTGCTTTTTATTGAAACCAACCGAGAACTCTTTTTAGTATCCTCGCTGTTCCCTTAAGTGCAATTGTCTGGATCTCTTTTGCACTTGGTTCACCAGGAATATTAGTTAGGTTATACAAGTGACAGTGTATGATTACATGAGTTGAGGATTGTGGCGATTAAGGAGACGTAGCACTGTCCGAATTTTTGGTTTCAACTGTTTACTGAAAAAACAATCTGTCCCTTTTAAAGAGTTTAGATTTAGATGGCTCCCAGAAATACCAATTCCAATAAATTCCGAAAGTTCTCTGATTGGTCAAAATATAATTATTTGTTTATATTAATTCAAGCCTACACAATGTCAGTGCATAGAAACGAGTTTGCACACTTTGATTTTGGACACCAAAGATTAAACTTTAGTGCTACACCATAATACTTGATGTATGTGCCCTTGATATGAACTTCCTACCTTTGCATTGGGGCAACTCTTCCAGACAGAGGTTAACTGTCATGGAAACATAAATAAAGGCACTTACTTGTGTCAAAAGTTAAAATTAAAATATAGTGCCGTGTTAACATTTCTACATGTAATATTTCATATTCTAATTATACATGGTGTCCAGAGGTAGGATTATTAAAAAAAAAAAAAAAAAAGAAATCAGGAATGCAACAGCCCATCCCAAGTCAAGAATGGAAAAACTTATGCAGCAAAGCCAAGACACGTGAGTGAATTTGAATATCTCATACTTACACCTAAACCGTTCATCAATTAATACCTCATACATTTTACGCATTTTGACTTTTTATCTACTACAACCACTGAAAATGTCTAGCCCTCGACAAAACAGACCAAAATCGACCTAGTAGTGTTCAATGCTATGCATTTTATGGCATGTTTATTACATACTGAGCAATACGCACCCACACCATTTTTGCGCCACTCACACGTTACGCCTGAGCACCCAATCATAGAACCAGGCTTATCAGATAATAAATTGATTATCTTCAAAGATGTATGGCTCCACTACAAAGAAATGCCACAGCTCACCGACCCCACAGAAACCCAAAATGAGCTACGGTCCGCATGCAGTTCGTCTGTTAACGAAATGTTGTTCAATATCAATGGTCCAGATGCCCCAAATAATGCCACAGAGGAACAACTGCTAGGATACATAAAATCTGTTGCAGTGAAGTCTATCCACTCTGAGCTGTACTGGCGACAATTCTTTGTCATAAAGCAAGGTGATGGGGAAACTATCACATTTTTCAATGCCTGATTGCGTCTGCACTTTTGAAAGGGCAATGTGATTGCAATAACCAATGATGTACAACCTCATTCTGATCAAATTCTAAATCATTGCTGGCTTACATTTTCCACCAAAGTAAAATTTTGACAAAGATTAATTCCCTGCCAAAATCAAGCGACCTAACTGAATGCCTATTGATTCTAGAGTTTACTGCTGGAGCATCGAACCACTTTCAACTGACAGAGACTCCACAAATTGTCCCAATAAAATCTGCATTGCCACAAAAATTCCTGCCATAGAATAAGACAAGTAATGGCACCAAATGCAAAGGTTGCAGTCACAAAGCACACCCAAAGGGTCGTTGGCAATGCCCCACTTGGGATAAATCATGCCACAAATGCAGAAGAGAAAACCATTTCTCAAATACATGCCACAGCAGAGCATTATCCAATGCCATAATGGATGACATTTCTTTCATATCAACCAGGAGTATGCAGTCCAGATGACTAAAGAAAAAAAGAGAATTCTACATTGTGCATGGACCAACAAACCAGTTGATACCAGACCGACCAGAGCCACCTCCATTCATTAATATTAAAGCTACATTGAATACATGAATAAATGCCCACAAACACTTTGGACATTTGATGCATACAGATATGAAACCATGAACCACTCAATTAGCTGCCATGGCAGATACTGGGGCCCAAACCATTATAGCTGAAGAGGATATATTAAATGATCTCAAGTCCACTTCTAAATATCTATTGAGCACTAGGCATCGATTACGTGCTGGAAGCAACAACAATCTGTCCATAACAGGAGCTCTAATCACTATGTTAACACTTGGTGATGTGACATGCTTGGAGATAATTTACATATGCCCAAAAATGAAGAGCCTATATATCTCACAGATGGCCCTGAAAATCTAAGGATTATCAACAACTTTCCAACATAAATTAGAAATCAGGCAGCCACAACAAAAGTAAACTGCAAACCAGCTAACAGTACATTAACTCCTTGCGGATGCCAGCAGCACATTCAGCACGTGTACACATCAGAAGTTGCAGCCTATGACAGGAGAACCATTCACCATTACATTCTTGGACAACTACCAACACAAGGCCGTTCACAAAACAATCCCTGTTCCCCAAACACTGAAAAGAAACTGTCAAATCCCAGCTAGGCGCTGGTGTTGCACTGAACATAATTGAACCAGTGCCAGCTGGGAAACCAACAACATGGTATTCCAGAATGATCACAGTTCCCAAAAGTGACGGCAGTCCTTGTAGAACAGTCAACCTGCAGAATTTGAATGCACCAACAAGACGACAAGAGTATGGCACAATCACATTGACACACCGGTTCTCGCTAGATCACTGAAGTTAAGCAATGTTGAACCTGGCCAGTACCAGATGAGTGACCATTTGGGACGGCTAGACACTGTATGTACCTTCTGGGAAGGTTGGGTGTGGGGCTAACACCCTCACCCCGAAAAAGAACTCCTCGCTACAAAAGCATCTACAAAGTTGTAGATGGCCCATGCCTCTCCAGGGGTCAAGGTTATGGGAGTGGGGAACACGATATGAGATATCCTCTTCATTCAACCATGTCAATAGGATAACCCTAGGAAAAAAGAAAATCATCCTCGATGCCTGGAATGGATATCACAGTGCACCCCTTGCTGTGAAAGCACAGGATGCCACCACTTTCATCACAGAGTAGGGCAGATACCGATATTTTTTAACTCCCCAAGGTTTCCATACATTTAATGATGGCTATGCAAAGAGATTCGACACCATTACAGAAGGTTTCCCTCATGTAACCCATTGTGTGGACGATTCCATTTTATAGGAGATGATGTGGCACAATCATTCTTTGTGCTAGAAAATCAGATCGTATTCAACCCAAATAAATTTCATTTTGTGAAAGACAATGTGAAATTTGTTCGTTTTAACACCAGTCTAACAGGGTATAAACAATCTAAAAACTCATCAGAAACTTTCTACCCCCCCCCCCAAATATAACAGGAGTCAGATCTTTCTTAAGTTTGATTAACCTGGTCCCATATGAGTTTGCCCAAACACTCATGATGTCATCTTTCAGGGAACTGCTTAAACATAACAGTAGTTTTTATTGGGATGATACATTGGAGCAACAGTCTAAGGATAAAATCCTAGACATCATCCAGGATGGCGTTCAAACATTCGAGATAAATCGCCCAACATGCCAGACAACAGACTGAAGGATTTACTCTACTCCAAAAACACTGTGAGTGCACATCTACAATGGACCACTTTTGTGGGCCAGGACACTGGAAGGTTGTATATGTTGACTCCTGATTCACTAGATCTGTTGAAAGCTGTTTGTTTTGGGCTGCCCCCACCTGATACTCGCTATTAACCACTCACCCCTCATGCCAATATTTAATGATCATGACTTAGATGAAATTAAAAATTCCAGGATATTAGAAATGAGAGAGTAGACCCTGATGTCAATACCAGGCAATTCTAATAGTGGAGCAAATACTTTGTCTCGTATCTCTGCACCTACCACCAAAGTCACAGCAGCTGAATCAGACAAGATGGAAGAAGCATTGTAAGCTGGAATCCCGGTACAACCAGGAAACATCTCCCATCAAAATGGCATGAGTACAACAAGAGGCTAAGGTAGATCACCAATAACTAAGCCCCATGGATACAATAGAAAATAGGTTCCCTGAACATAAAGATCATCCAGACCCAAAAATTAAAGAGTTCTGGAATGTGCAGAATGACATGTACAGCCCGTAGTATTCAAGGAATCTATGCAGTGAACTCATTGATCAGCTTCATATTGACCACCAAGAGGTCAATAGTATGAAAACCAATGCTAAACAATGTTTTTGTTTTTTTGCATTGTATGCATGCACAATTACAAGAAATCAATGCAAACACTGTAACAACATTGCCCCATCAAACCATAAGGAACCCATAATCGCATCTGCCCACTCAGACTACCCTTTCCAGCCAACAGTCACAGATATCTTAAACATGGCTGAATGGAAAGATATAATATATAAGATCAAACAGATATATCTTTAATGCAACAGGATGCCTGAGTCTACACAGTATGCAATATTTTATGAAGGTACTTTGTGAATTATGGTGTGCCAGAGGAAATTGCTTATGATGGTGGGCCGCCATACAACTCTGATAAATGGAAGATGTTTCTAAAGACATGGGGCACATATCTGCGAGTATCATCAGCCTATTATCTGCAAAGCAATGGCAAAGCTGAAGCACCTGTCAAGTACATGAACAACAAACATTAGCTCACTGGATATAGACAAAGTGGCAAAAGCACTTCTACTGCACCGCAACATCACCGACACCTGACATAAGTGCGTCACTAGCAGAACTTCTGTTTACTCATCCCGTGAAGGACCATTTACTAAACCTTACAAAATTCTGCTGCAAATGGTTGCAACTTACCGACATGCATGAAAAGGCCATCAACCAGTAATTCATCAACAATACAAAACACACTGAGAAGAGGCAACAACTTGACCCATTAAGTATTGGGGAACACAAAATCAACTTGGACACAAACCCCTGCAGTGGGACAATATTGGCACAGTTGATTAAACCTTCCCCCACTGACAGTACCATATATTAGTTGATGGCAGCAGAAGAACCACAGTCCAAAACCACTGTTACTTCCGCAGGATAAACACAGATACCTGCAACCTGGTCCATGATGACTCCTTACCAGAGGCCTTACCAAACAACAAGATTGGCAACCATGCCCACAATTGCCTGTCCTACCCAAACCAATACACCTAGAAAGCCCTCAAACACAAATAACACCAACACCACCTGCCACCCCAAGAACACCAATAGGGAACAAACATCTACAAATGACAGAGATAATATAAAACAAAGAACTAGAGACTAGGTCTAGACCTGTTCATAATGTCGATTTAAGGACTTCCAACTAGGATGACATTTTCTTTCTTTCTTTAAAAAATAAAAAATAAAATTTTTTTTTAAAGATGTAAGTAGTAAATGTATCTGACCTTGATATGAACTCCCTACTTTTGCATTTCCAGACCGAGGTCAACTGTCATGGCGACATAAATAAAGGTACTTATGTGCAGCGTAAGTAAATATCAAAATATAGTGTCCTGTTGTCATTTCTGAATATGTAATATTAGCTGGCCACCCGGCGTTGCCCGGTTGTACAATACGCTTAAACATGATATTTTAATTTATTCATATTGTGTACGTATTATTATAGGATCAATCCTCTATTGATTATTATATATTACAAGAAATAATTTGTCCGGTGGACTTATTTTGATAATGATAATGTCGTTCATCAAATTTTGTCTGTGTTTGTTTACAATATCATGTCAGCTGATATTTGGGTTTGACGATCTTAAAAATAGTCTTTCTTCTCTTATAGATAAAAAAGAAGAATTTTTTACAGGGGATTATTTTACGTTACACCGACTAAGGTTACACCAGTGTAACATAAAATATTTCCCTGTAAATATTCTTTTTTATCTGTAAGAGAAGAAGACTATTTCTAATGACAGCCAGTATGCGAGTCTACTAGACCTTTTTCTCACAACTTGCCCTGAACTATGTTCAGTTTCTGTTCTGTCTCCTCTTGGATCTTCCGACCACTCTGTTGTATCAATTAAAATAAAAATGAAATGTAATAAGTCCCCACATGTACCTCTCCATCGTACAGTATATCAATACACTAATGCTGACTGGGATAGCTTCCGTACATTTATATTGGATCTACCTCTGCGTTCCATGTTTAAAA
Source organism: Euprymna scolopes (assembly GCF_053919585.1). Taxonomy (NCBI): domain Eukaryota; kingdom Metazoa; phylum Mollusca; class Cephalopoda; order Sepiida; family Sepiolidae; genus Euprymna; species Euprymna scolopes. Next base: position 139,674,278 of record NC_136485.1, read on the forward strand.
AGGATGTGTCCTCTATAGTATCAGACCTGACGGAATGGTTAGTTGTAAGTATAGACCGTTTCATACCCTCGAAACACTTCCAGCAAAAACCTAACAGCCAGCCATGGTTCTCTCCAGAATGTGCTGCTGCCATTGCGCACAGAAATCATTTTTTCCACTGCTTCCAATGTAATAGATGTATGGAAACTAAAGTCGCTTTCAGGACTGCGAGTAACCATTGTAAGAAAGTAATAAAGAACGCAAGAGAGTTGTATGCTCAGTCAGTCAAGTCAAAAGTAGTTGAGCAGTGGCTTGGTTCCCACCAGTTTTGGCAAATAGCAAACAGAATCCTGAACAGAAGTGTGTGCTCTATCCCAACTACCATCAATGGACCTGAGGTAATCTCGTCAGCATCAGACAAAGCCAAACTCCTTGCCAATAATTTTGCAGCTAATTCTACCCTTTGTGACCAAGGCCGCCAACCCCCAATATTTCCTCCTGTATCAGAAAACATGCTATGTGATATATGTATATCTGTACATGATGTTGCCAAGCTAATCAAAAACCTTGATTCCAGTAAAGCAACTGACCCTGACGGTATTCCAATTATAGTACTCAAAAAACTTCAACCAAAACTAGCGCCCATACTTACAAAACTGTTCAAGCGTTGTTTTAAGGAGAATAGTTTCCCATCACCCTGGAAAATCTCATCAGTATGCCCTGTATTTAAGAATTCAGGTGATCGCTCATCCCCCTCTCAGTACAGGCTAATAAGTCCCCTGTGCGTCATGAGTAAGTTACTGGAATCTGTGTTAAATACAGAAGTAATCAACCATCTCAGCAAAAATAACCTTCTTAGTGACACACAATATGGTTTCCATTCCGCTAGATCTACAGCAGATGTGCTTACAGTTATATCTCATAGGATTAGTGAATCTCTCGATGGAGGCAACCTTTCTAAGGCAATTGCTCTTGACATATCTAAAGCCTTTGATAGGGTATGGCATAAAGGTTTACTTCACAAGATCTCTACCTATGGTATAGCTGGAAATGTCTTCTCAATTATTAAATCATTTCTTTCTGATAGGTTCATAAGAGTAGTAGTTGATGGGCAAAAATCAGAAGCTCACAGTATTAATGCTGGAGTCCCTCAGGAGTCCATCCTGGGCCCAACTCTTTTCCTGATCTACATTAATGATCTTCCAAATCACATCCTTACATCATTTGTAGACATTTATGCTGATGACACTACCATTTATGGTAGCACATCTAAGACAATAAACAACCAAGTTCTTTCCGATTCTCTCTCCTCTGATCTTGAGCACGTGGTACAATGGGGAAAGGAGTGGCTGGTTACTTTTAATGCATCTAAAACCAAGCTTCTCTCTTTACATCATCAACGTTCTGATCCCCATCTGGCATCAGTTGAAATGAATGGCTCTCGTCTTCAGGAGGCCTCAAGTTTTGACAAGCTTCTGGGCTTGACCTTTACTCCTGATCTTAAATGGAACTCGTACATCAAATCTGTTGCCAAGGCCGCTGGAAAAATGGTTGGATCCTTCTATCGATCCAGTAGATGTCTCACTGCTAATGCAATTCTCTATCTATATAAGAGCCAGATATGTCCAAGGATGGAATACTGTTGCCACATCTGTGCAGGAGCTGCTAGAAAGGACTTGTCCTGTCTTGATAGAGTTCAAAATAGACTTCATAGCCTCGTAGGAGATGTCCTTTTCTCTTCCCTGCAACCTCTATCTCACAGAAGAGATGTTGCGAGTTTGTCTCTGCTGTATCTTTATTTTCATGGAAAGTGTTCGACTGAGCTTCAGTTTATGGTTTCCCCTTGCCAAACATTCACAAGAAACACTCGTCTAGCTGAAAACACTATTAATAATTCCCCCTACTCTTTATCTGTGCCTAAACCTAAACGTAGATTCCATGAACAAAGCTTCTTTCTTAGAACTGCACGCCTATGGAATTGTCTTCCGTTTTCCTGCTTTCCAGCTGACTACTATATGGTTGTCTTCAAGTCTAACGTAAACAAGTTCTTGATTAGCCATTCCACTTGTTAACAAATTAACCGAATTTCCATTTACTAACGATTACTATATTGTCTAATTTCTACTGTACACTCTTTAACCCTTATCCCCCAGTGGCCTCTTGGCCTTGATAAGTGGTGATGCCTATGTAAAAAAAACAAAAAAAACAGATGGAATTTTTTCGCTTTTCAATACTTATCTGATGAATTTCTGTACAAAACATATCTAAGAACACTGCCAGGCATATAAATTACCTTTGTGTGAAATTTGCAAAAGATAGGTTCAGCCGTTTTGGAACCAATAGGGAAGGAACTCACACACACAGTGACTTTGACTATATATGCAGAGATTTTATACTATAATTATAGGTGCTTGTTAAGATAGAGTCGAAAGATCGATATTTTAAATATGTTGTTTTAAGTAAAAACAACAGTACTTACTTAATTATCATGTCGAAAATAGTAATCTATCCAAAAATTACGAAAATTCATTGAGCAGGATAACTTTTATTGTATTTTTAGTAAAAAAAAATCTATCACTATTAAATAAAACAAAATGTTGACCATTACAGTTGCAAAAAGGAAGGTAAGTATTTCCCTGTATTCGCAATATTCAAGATGTTCACATCTAGGGAAAATGCAATCCCCCCCCATTTTCAATAAAAATTAATTTTAACTATAAATAATTTTCTACTCTATGAATTTTCATAATTTTTGGATATATTACTATTTTCAACAAGTACTGTTTGTTATATCGCATATCCCTCCATATTTACATGAATAAACCAGAAACCAGCAGGAGCAGCAACGGTGACAATAATGGCGATGCTAAGCTGAACTGAAATAATCACATTAAACACACACAACAACATCAAAGCCCATTTTTTTTTATATACACACATCAATGGAATAACTCACACCTCACCTGAACAAAGAAAACCGCCAGAGGAAGCCGTACATCAAAAGAAAAATCAAAATATAAAACACAAACATCACAGCAGATGCAACTCCGGCACCATATAAACACGAATAATTATTTCATGAAACATTGAAACAGTACAACACCTTCTAGAACACATTCACAACTTTCTTAGCTTTAAATTGATATAATACATGTATACAAACATCAAACAGATGACTGCGTACAATACATTAAAACACAAAAAACGAACACAAATAAAAAGCAAAAACGACGACCAGTGATAAAAGCCACCTTTGTCTACAACTACGTCTGCAACATGAGTATAAATACGACAGCTTTTTCGACAAGCAGGCAGATCGACAGCGTGTCAAGCTGTGAACCGCATTCTGTCACCAGCTAGCAGCCGTTAATCCCTAGCAACAACAGCTATTAAAATTACTATGCTCCTGCTGCCGCACCGCCACCATCCCACTCGTGATACTGGACAGCAAGCCTTGAAGACTACCTCTTTTTTGCCGCTGCCGCCACCAGATCACCACAGCTCATCAGACAGGGAAGATCTTCACGGTAAACTTTGTACAAGGAAAGCTAAGTTCTTTGGGCTCTCGATGACTTCGTGATGCAGGTTGTACAACTTAAGTTCATTTAGATAATTTCCCAGCTAGGAACAAGAGCCTTTCAATTCATCTCTTATGGGGGTTTCCTGCCCCTTAGGCAAGAGCCCAGGGACAATGTGTTCTCTTCAATGGCAGCTAGCCAAATCTCTCCTATTTCTAAAAACACAATGGTTTTACCAAACGTAATTTCCAATCATCCTTCTCTTAAAATTATTCTGTTTTCCTCTCTAGAGATTAGTCTTTTCTTTCTCTATCCCATTATCTTATGTTCTTTTCCTTTTTTCTTTTCTTGTGAATCTTTTCTTTCTTTATCTCTCTTTAATTCTCTCTTTCCATTTTCCTCTCTCTCTCTCTTGTCTCTCCTTTCCAACCAAATATATGCTAAAGTCAATTTATTTATCCATCCAAAGAAACTAAGCTATTAGCTAACTTTTGCATTTTTCCAGTTTCGTTTCCACTACTTACTTGGTGGTCTGACACTTAACTAGACCAGGTGGCCTATGACAATATTTCCTAGATGATAGAGCAGACCTCTCGTCAACTTCACGGCTCTTTTCTGTTTATCATATCGGCAATAAAAACATATTCTAGACTTTGGAGAAAAGAATGAATTCCTTAAACCCCATGTCAAACACCCCACCCAACTCTTAGCCTGTAAGCAAGGTAAACCGGTGTTACCCGAGCATGCAACATCGTTACAATACTTGTAAAACAGGTACAGTGGTGCAACGTTGCGGCAATGGTACAAGGATTCGAGTTTGTTTGATAATGCAAGATATATTAGGTTGGAAACTCTTTTTTTTTAGTCTTTTCTAAGAGGGACAGACTAGTTGTAGACGCACATGTCCAGATGTGGCAACAATACTGCATGTATGAGTGAAAGGTGGTTTTGTAGAGATATAGCATACTCTCAGATGTAAGTAATTTTCTAGCATGGTAGAGAGAGAGAGAGAGAGAGAGAGAGAGAGAGAGAGAGAGACCACCTTCTTGCAGCAGCCTTAGCAACATCCTCAATGTAATTGTTCCAACTCATGTTGTCTGTGAATGTTATCTGACAACTTTGTTCACCCTAAGATATACAAATCTTTCGTGTCGACTCTTTTGCTGGGGTAGAACAGTGATGCTTGGTGGTGTCTTATGCTTGTTTCTGTAGGAGCAAGTCATGACTAAGAAACTCCTTAGTGATAAAGTTTGTATCTGGTCAAGAAAGTGCATCAGCTACAATGTTCTGGTCACCTTTTACATATTGTATCTCAGTTGAGAACTATGATAAATAGTCCAAATGATGATATTCTATGGAAGAGTATTTATCTTGTTATATTGCATACCTCTCCAGTTTTACAAAACGTAAATAGCAAGACCAACAAAATACAGAATTAGCAGGAGCAGCGATGGTGACCCAATGACGGCACTGGAAATGAGCCCTGCTTATTGACATAAACAAATCGGGCATATTTAACAAATACAAGTGCATTAAAGACTATTTTCTGTATCCACATTATCAGTTCAATTTATTCAATTCATTTTAGCAAGAAAAATACTAGAAAGGACTACCCGGCTTAAAGACAATCAATTCTGAAGTGTGAACATCAGAGTTCAGAATAATTAATTCAAAGGACAAAGTGAGAGTATAGTTTTACTTGAAATTTACAGCATTAATCCGAAATGAACATGTGAACATACTCCCTAGACAAATAACTCCTTACCATGAGTCCAAAACAGAAATGAGCACGACTCCTACTACCCAAGGCTCTAGTGTCTTTAACTACATCTGTGTGCAAAGTATAAATTCGACCTAGTACCAAGAGCTGCAGTAGTGTGTACGCAAGCCTCAAGGAGTGTAATCATCATCGTCAATATTTCCGCAACTATCAGCAGCAGGGTCTCTGCCATTGTCACCATCTTCTCAACAATCAGCAGCAAAGTCACTGTCAGCAGATGTGGCAACAATACTTCATCCTTGGACGTACCTGGCTCTTATATAGGTAGAGAAATGCATCAGCAGTGGATCGATAGAAGGATCCCACTATTTTTCCAGCGACCTTGGTAACAGATTTGATGTATGTGTTCCATTTTAGATCAGGAGTAAAGGTCAAGCCCAGAAGCTTGTCAAAACATGGAGCCTCCCCAAGACGAGAGCCATTCATTTCACTTGATGCCAGATGGGGATCAGAGCGTTGATGATGTAAAGATAAAAGCTTGGTTTTAGATGCATTAAAAGTAACCAGCCATTTTTTCCCCCCATTGTACCACATGCTCAAGATCAGAGGAGAGTGAATCAGAGAGAACTTGGTTGTGTACGGCCTTCGATGTGCTGCCAATGTCTATGAATGATCTAAGGATGTGATTTGGAAGATCATTAATATAGATCAGGAAGAGAGCTGAACCCACGATGGATCCCAGCATTAATACTATGAGCTTCTGATTTCTGCCCATCAGCCACTACTCTTATGAAGCTATCAGAGAGAAATGATTTAATAATTGAGAAGACATTTCCAGCTATACCATAGCTGGAGATCTTGTGAAGTAGACCTTTACACCATACCCTATCAAGAGCCTTTGATATATCAAGAGCAATTACCCTAGAAAGGAAACCTCTGTCAAGAGATTCACTAATCCATTGCGATATAACCGTAAGCACACCTGCTGTAGATCTAGCAGAATGGAGACCATATTGCATGTTATTAAGAAGGTTATTTTTTGCTGAGGTAATTAACTACTTCTCTATTTAACACAGATTCCAGTAACTTACTCATGATTCACAGGAGACTTTTTGGTCTGTACTGAGAGGGAGATGACTGATCACCTGAATTCTTAAATATAGGGCATACTGATGAGATTTTTTCAGGGTATTGAGAAGCAATTCTCCTTAAGACAATGCTTAAATAGTTTTGTAAGTACGGGAGCTAGTTCTGGTTGAATTTATTTAAAATTAAAATAACTCATACCAGGGATTGAGATACAACAACTGGTATCATTATAATATAACAATCTGATTGTGAAGATAATGCATATTTTAATGGTTTATGGTCTGTATAAATGGTGAATTGTCTGTCTTCGAGCACATGCTTGAAATGTTTGACTGCAAAGCAGATTCTAACGATCCTTAGAAAATGTGGTGTATTTGGACTGTGTTTGGCTGAGAAGAACGATATGGGTGTTAATGTAGACATTGGTTACCTCCCTTGCTTCAGTTACATGGTTACCTCCCTTGCTTGTGGTGATATAAATAGGAGTCGGCCATCTTGGTTTAGTCAGTTCGTTCGTACAGTTTAGACAGATTACAAGTGTCTTAACAAATGGTAGCAGAGATATCCCTCTGTGTGCGACAAAACGAAAAAAAAAAAAAAAAAAAAATTTTTTTTTTTGTACAGCTTGTCTGTAGCACTAGACAGATCGGATATCGGATATGGCAACTTCGAACAAACAACCTCCATTGTTGGAGGGGGAGGATGTTTACGAGAACTGGAAACAAGACGTTGAAATGTGGTCGTTGTTCACGGATCTTTCTGAGGAAAAAAAAGGGCCAGCAGTGTTTTTGACACTACCACCGAATATTAGAGAATGTGTCCGTGAATTGCCAACAAGTGACATCGGCGGACGAGATGGCTTGAAGATCTTAATAAAGAAACTGGATGACATATATTTAAAGGATGAACACACGCGCGCTTACATGACTTTTAAGGAATTTTACACTTATAAAAGATCGTCAGGTACCAGTATAAATGACTTTCTTGTTCGTTATGAGTTTTTGTACCAAAGATTAAAAAAATTCCACATTATTCTACCGGAAGGAGTGCAAGCTTTTCTTGTTTTGAACGCGGTTAACATATCGGAAGAGAACGAAAAATTAGCGCGGACAACGTGTTCTGTTTTGACGTATCAAAACATGAAGGAATCGATAAAGAAAGTATTTGGTGACATTTATCGTGATGAAAATGTACCGGCAGTGAAATCAGAGCCCGAAATCGTCAACTATAATTATTCTAAACCGGGTAACAACAAAAGGCGTTTTCGTCGAGGACAATCTAATCCATGTGACCGAAGTGGAAACGTGTTGTTGTGTTACAAATGTCAGTCTCCGAACCATCTAATTAGAGAGTGTCCTAGAAATACGCCCAGGTTTACGGAAGTGACAGAACAAATACACATTACGTTGTTCATTCAAGAAAATATTTATTTGAACAGTACAAATGAAAAAATTTCAAATCTTGTAAAGGAAACATTTGGAATGGCAGTTTTGGATTCTGCTTGTACTCGCACACTGGCTGGCGAAGTGTGGCTTGATGTTTATTTGGATACTTTAAATGAAAGTGACCTGCAACTAGTGAAGTATACGAACTCAGACCGGAGTTTTTGTTTTGGTGATGGAGTGGCTGTCACAGCAATTAAAGTTGCTAAATTTCCGGTTACACTCGGAGGTATAAGAGTTTATATCGAAGCAGATATTGTGAAAAACGACTTGCCTCTTCTATTAAGTCACAAATCAATGAAGACAGCAGGAATAGTGCTAGATTTCCGGAAAGATATGTGCTGGATTTTTGATAAATGTATTGAACTAAAGACCACAACTTCAGGGCACTATTGTCTCCCCTTAACAAATAAGTTGTTGGATCATAGTGGTACTAAGAACATTGTATTACATGTTCAGAATTTTGGTCAGTGTTCTTTCACAGAAAAAAAAAAAAAAGTAGAAAAACTTCATCGACAGTTTGCTCATGCCTCGAAGGAAAAACTTGTTTCCTTGGTTAAAAAAAGTGGCAAATTCAATGACAAGGAATTTATAAAGGCGATTGAGGAGGTTTGTGAAAACTGTCAAATTTGCCTTCGATTTAAAAAAGCTCCACTGCGACCGGTTGTGGGATTGCCTCTTGGCAATAGATTTAATCACACAGTTTGCATGGATTTGAAAGAGTTCATCCACAATGAGGTGTGGATACTACATCTCATTGATGCCGCTACCAGGTATTCAGCGGCAACATTGATCAAAACAAAGAAGAAGGAGGAGATCATCAAAAACATCTTTATGATGTGGATTACCTATTTCGGATCTCCTGTTCGTTTTCTGAGTGATAATGGGGGTGAATTCAACAACGAACACTATAGACAGATGAATGAAAAACTCAACATAGTGACCTGTACTACTGCCGCAGAAAGTCCATTCAGCAACGGTACTGTAGAACGTCATAATTTGATAGTTGCTGAGGCAATGAAAAAAACAATTGACGATGAGAAGTGTGAACCTGAAATTGCCTTGGCATGGGCTATTTGTGCAAAAAATGCCCTCCTCAATTACTCTGGACACAGTCCAAATGAACTTGTATTCGGTTTCAATGTAAATACACCCTCAATTCTGACAGACCAGTTACCTGCTATGGAGTCCTCTACTACAAGTGACATGGTGAGAAAAAATTTAAATGCTCTCCATAGTGCAAGGAGAAACTTTTTGGAAGCTGAGTCCAGTGAGAGAATTAGGAGAGCTCTCAGGTCTAATGTCAGAACTTATGCTGATGAAGATTATGCTACCGGAGACCAAATCTATTATCGGAGGCAGGGTTTTAAAGGATGGCGTGGTCCAGCAAAAGTGTTAGGCAGAGAAGGCCAGTTTGTCTTAATCAGACATGGCGGAGCATTTTATAGGATGCATCCGTGCCAATTGATGAAAGTGAATAAAAACAACGAAAAAAGAACAAAAAAAGCTGAAATGCTGGGAAACACTACAGAAGGGAAGAATGAATACCTTTCAGTTGAGGAGGAGGAGTTGCAGAATCAAGTGGTAGAAAGTGAAGATATAGACAGAGAAGAAGTTGTTGATAGTTCTACCAGTTTAAGAGATAAGACTGAAAAACCTGGCCGAAATAAGACCATAACTTATAAAATAAATGGAAGTGGGGAGTGGAAGAAAGGAAAGGTTATGTCAGTACAGCCTAAATCAACTGGCAAATATAGTCATTGGATCAATATAGAACCTGAGGATGAAAACGAGGATCAAGTTTGTATCAACTGGAATCATATTGATCATTGGAGAGAAGTGCCCCAATATACTGAACAGGAAAATGTAGTCCTGCTCACCGCTGAACAAGAGCAGTCGAAAGCTGTAATGGATGCCAAGCATAAAGAAATAAAAAACATGAACACCTATGAAGTATTTGAATGTGTGCCATACACAGGTCAAAAAACAATATCCACAAGATGGGTGATTACTGAAAAATTCAAGGATAATCAGAAAACAATGAAAGCTCGCCTTGTAGCACGAGGCTATGAAGAAAATAGTAATCTGAAAACGGACTCCCCAACATGTAGCCGTGAAGCTATGCGAATGGTCATGCTAACCGCATCAATAAAGAATTGGATGCTGCAGACCATAGATTTTACCTCAGCCTTTTTGCAAGGTGGTATTTTAGAGAGAGATGTGTACCTGAGGCCACCATCTGATGTTTGTCCTAAATCTCAAGTGTGGAAATTAAAAAGATGCATCTATGGATTGAATGATGCTCCACGGGCATGGTACAAGAGAGTTACTCAGGCTTTGATTGAATTAAAAGGAGTAGCAAGTGCTTATGATAATGCATTGTTTTTGTGGCATGATATTAAAGGAAATTTGACTGGAATTCTTGCTATGCATGTGGATGATTTTGTTTTCTGTGGAAACACAGAGTTTGAAAGGGATGTGATTGCAACATTGAAAGAAAAATTTAAGGTGGGATCTCATGAAAGTGGAACATTCAAATATGTTGGACTGAATGTTAATCAACAGGAAAATGGGATCACTGTAGAACAAGATCTATATGTATCTTCCATATCTCCAATAGAAATAAGCAAAGGGAGGATACTGAGGAAAAATGATGAACTGAATGAAGAAGAAAAGCATGAGTTGAAGAGACTTGCAGGTCAGATGATGTGGGTTTCAACTCAAACACGCCCTGATATAGCTTTTGATGTGTGTAAAATGAGCAACACTGGAAAGCATCCCAAAGTAAAAGCCTTATTTGAGGCGAATAAAGCCTTATCAAAATTGAAATCCAAGAAGGGTTCTATAACATTTCCAAAATTGGGAAAGCCCTCAGATTTACACATTTTGTGTTATACTGATGCCTCTTATGCCAGTCTGGAAGATGGATCTTCACAGGGTGGTTTTGTTGTCTTTATTGGAGGAAGTACTGACAAAATGGCCCCCATGTGTTGGGCGTCAAAGAAATTGGACAGAGTGACAAAAAGCCCATTGGCCTCAGAGACTCTTGCTCTGAATGAGGGAGCTGATGCTGGTGTTTTGACTGCGGTTATGATACAAGAGGTATTTCAGTTATCTAAATTGCCAGACGTTCTCTGCAAGACAGATAATGCATCACTTGTGGAGACATTGAATTCCAACAATCTGGTAAGCGATCGACGATTGAGAATAGATGTAGCAAGGCTGAAGGAAATGAAGAGTAGAGGAGAGATACAGATAGAATGGATCAAGGGTTGTGATCAGGTCTCTGATTGTTTGACCAAGGCAGGAGCTTCGTCTGAGCTTCTAAGGGACTTGTTAAATCAGAAATAAATTATTCACTTGAGGACAGCAGCAATGTTAATGTAGACATTGGTTACCTCCCTTGCTTCAGTTACATGGTTACCTCCCTTGCTTGTGGTGATATAAATAGGAGTCGGCCATCTTGGTTTAGTCAGTTCGTTCGTACAGTTTAGACAGATTACAAGTGTCTTAACAATGGGTACCTTAATGCTATCAATCTTCTGATATAGTATTCAATCAATCAGGTGGCTCAGGTTTTTTCTGCTTTCTTGAGCTATTATGTATCCCTCCCCCTTGTGACAACGTTGACATGTCAGAATATGAAGGGCCAACGTGAAAATGATAATGGTGATAAAGGAACAGGCTTTGAAACTGCTAAATGGTCAAGAAATACATTTTCCAAACAGGGCACATAGTAATTATATAATTGGTCAATAAATGTCATGGAAAAAGTCTGATTTGAGATCAGTGGAGCAACAATACCTATCCCAAGTGGAAAGCCAATTGGAGTACCAAAATGCTTAAGAATTGCTGCTCACTAGGTTATTTTTTTTTTTACAAGGGTGTCACCACTTATCAAGGCCCAGAGGCCACTCGAGGATAAGGGTTAATAGGTATACATTAGTCATTGTGATTTTAGCATAGTAAACAGTGGGAATTTTGTAACTTGGATTACTTAGGGGGACGATTCAATTAGAACTTGTTCACATTGGACTTTTTCTTTTTTTTTTTTTTCATAGGTATCAACTCATTATCAAGGCCAAGAGGCCACTCAAGGATAAGGGTTAAAGAGTGTACAGTAGAAATTGGACAATATAATAATCATTAGTAATGAAAATTTGGTAAATTTGATAACTTATATGGAACGGCTCATCAAGAACTTATTTACGTTAGACTTGAAGACAACCATATTGTAGTCAGCTGGAAAGCAGGAAAACGGAAGACAATTCCACAGGCGTGCAGTTCTAATAAAAAAGCTTTGTTCATGGAATCTACGTTTAGGTTTAGGCACAGATAAAGAGTGGGGGGAATTATTGATAGTATTTACAGCTAGACGAGTGTTTCTTGTGAAAGTTTTGCGAGGGGGGACCATAGATTGAAGCTCAGTCGAACACTTTCCATGAAAATAACGATACATCAGAGACAAACTCGCAACATCTCTTCTATGAGATAGAGGTTGCAAGGAGGAGAAAAGGACATCTCCTACGAGGCTACGAAGTCTATTTTGAACTCTATCAAGGCAGGACAAGTCCTTTCTAGCAGCTCCCTTCAGCATCCTCACAGAAAAATTTTAAATGACAAGAACAAGAGAAAGGCTCTGACATGCTGAATCCAGAAATCCCAAAGTGGCAGCAGCGAGGATTCAAATATGATTTGGCAGGAAACAGAGCACTGAAGGGGAGTTGCAAGTGATGGAAGAGAGGTTGAATCACAAAGCTATATTAGAGTCAGCAGCTAAAGGTAAAATTGGATTGGGTTATGTCCCTTACTTTCCCAAATCAACAAAGCTAAAGAGAAAGAAAGGCACCAACTTATCCAGAATGAAGTGAGTGCAGAAGTTACTGTAAAATGTTCAGTCTTGGTCAGCATGGAGCTTAGACAAAATGAGAGAATATTGTGAAAAAAAAAAAACCCCTGGTCAGCAAGGTTTGTTTCTTTATTTAATCAATGTATGATGTCCTGCTGAACCCAACGAACCTACACATATGAGGAAAGAACGAGAACCCTAATTGCAAACTACGCGCAAAGAAATGATCTTTACAGCACATTTAAATAGTTGCCCCAAAGCTTTAGGTGATGGTCAGTAACGTTGACGATATGATCAGGTCTTCGTAATAATTGTCAACAAAGTGAGGAAAGCAGTAAAAGCTAGCAAACGTCAGCCTGGGAAGACATAGAACCTGATCAAGTTCGTCAAGGTTGGAATAACACAACTGAGACAAAGAAGAGAGAATGAGCCAGTTCTTTCCATCACTGATTTGAATTCATTGATTGACTTAAAAGTTCATCTAAAATTCCACATAGCAAGAACATTGCATTCAGAAAAGAAACCCCAAAAAAATGCATAATCAGAGAAATCAGTGTCACGGGAAGAAATCATCACATTAGCTAACGAAAGGAAAAGGACTAAATTCTGGAAACTGATTAAGCAATATTGGGAGAATGGATGGAGGATTCACTACAATCTTCTAGAAGGTGATCACGGGGGTATCATATCATAAAATACATTTTGTAAATGCTGTCAATTTTAGGTTTTGCATCATATTAGCTCAAACAGTGACCCTAACCTGATTCCAGACACATTAGGTCGCTTCTTTGAATGTGTTTAGCTACGCATATCGACAAAACAATAACAATAAATATTACATATCGACCGACTCACAAAGTGGGTCAGACCTAATGTATAGCACTGACAAAATTATGTATAATGAGAACGGCTAGAGGACATAATAAATATTATACTAGCCATATCTAGACTAAAAAGATAAGAGCCCTGGAAAAAAAAAAATTGTAGTATATAGGAGCAAAGGACAAACACACGAGTAATATAAAAATTTTATTTTCGTAATTAATCAAAAGTGACATGTTTATATGTTTATTTTTTGTTATCGTTATTTATCATATTGATATGTTTGTGTATGTATTTTTTTTATTTTCACCATCCATCATGTTTATGCATTTATTATTTATTTTTGTTATTTTTTATACACAAATTTGAACAATGTATAAAACTGAGAATTGTTAACATGTGTGTATAAACTTACATGTCATCATCATCATCATCATCATCATCATCATGCAGTTCATCAGTCTTGACGATGACTAGTCGGGGCCTCAGTGCTTTATCCCTCAGTGTTGACATAGTCCTCTTTCTGTGTGAAACGTCCAGTCACAGGCACCGCATATGTGGAGTTGTGTCATCGATAGTGTCTCAGCTCTTAAGCTTCTCCAATCTTTCTCTCTATTTCTTCCTTCCCTTTGTGGAGACTGCTCTGCCAGCTACTCCTTTCTTTGGCTTGTTCCTCCCAACTCTTGACAGTGATGTTCTTTGCCTTCAAGTGCCGCTTTGTTACATCTCCCTTACTAATAGAAAACAGGTACGCTAATATATGCACACATCTACAATGTCTAATTCATGGACGTACACTGTAACAGGTAAATGCACCTGGCCCTAGCCGAAATAAACAAATTTACTCAATTTCTCCTCACAAACAAAACGACTCCTCTTTCACCTGGAACGTTCTTGGTCTCTTTGAACTTTCGTTCATTGCTAACACTTTATTTTGCATTGTCTTTAAAAAAAAATCAGTGTTTTATTATTCTTTCTTTTGATAATGTTTAACAATTTCATTGAACAGATTTGTTCATCTAAAGGCAGAAACTGGATAGCAAATCATAATATTTATCTTATGTTTCTCTTTGCCTGTCTATTTGTTCGTCCGTTTGATTTTTTTTGTAGAAATTACTGGACCCATCTGACTGAATTTTTGTATAGACCTTTGTTATGATAAGGTGTAGCGAACTAAGTATTTTGGTATCCGTATGATGCACAGTAAATAAGTACTCACTTTCACCTCAAACATGACATATCACCACTGGGACGTAAGGAGCTACTAATTAGGATTATGCCTAAGAAAGATTAACAAGATGTTTGTTTAGTATTCAATGCAAAAGTAAGCACAAATTTAACCATATTCAACTATCAATTTGGTAGAACACACTCATTCGAAGTCAGCAGTTTGTCTGGATATTATCTTTTGTTATTATTGGAGATGAGAATCGTACAGAAATATATTTACACAGAAACTTTCTGCTTCGAAGTGTAAAACACAGATGTGGATCATATCGTAAAACACATTTTCTAGATGCATCAAGGTTGATTTTCAGTGATGCATTGTTCTCATTGCTGATTTTGGGTTTCGCATGATATCAGCTTAGACAGATGTCAGGTCGCCTCCTTGAAAGCCTGTAACCTCCTGCTCCCTGTTCCAGTGTCCATTGACACCCAGCTCTCTGTTCCCATACCTGTCAACATCTGGCTTTCCATTCCAGTGACCGTTGATACCCAGCTCCAGGATCTAGCTTCCTCACTTCCATTCCTGCAACCACTATTCCTGTTGACCCAGCCCTTAGTCACGTCTATGTGAACTGGACTTATCTGAGGTATTTCATCACACCTCAGGTACATCCATGTTAATCTCCTTGTGATGTTATTCCATGCTGTCCAGAATCCAGTTTTTACATCTCCAGTATTTCCAGTTAACCAGCATCCAGCATTCCTGTCCATCCAATCTCTACTGCTGCCCAGATTCAACAGTTCTTATTCTCTAACCTTCCAGAATCTTCATTGATCGACTTTCTCCAGTTCTTCTACTTTTTTTCTTGCATATTTACAGTTTCCTTTACAAATATTCATCTTCGTTTGCCATTTGTTGTATTTTGCCTGTGTCTACAAATAGCTCCACTGCCTTGTGGATGCCTTGGGAAAGGTAAAGGCGAAGGGAGTAAACCCTGACAAAAAAATCTGATTTGGAGTCCTTACAGGCGGATGGTGGAGCACTGCAACAACTTTCTGGCAACTCCTGCAGCTGCGCTGGCTCCAACCGTACTGGCTTGCCTTTCTATCAGACTTTGTCTGCAATGCCGAGATAGGGACCCTGGCAACTGGACAAATCTAGGTCTCCTTATCACACACCCAGGCCTGCTATTGGAATTATTAAGGAGTCACTAATGGGGTGCCCTGTGATTGGATGAAAAAACAACCAATCACAGACCTCCCTTTTTAGATTCCTCCTAACCCCTTGAGAGCGGTTATTTCGAATTCTCTTCCTCTTTTGCTTGTTGAAGCCTTGAAGACAACACATGTTTTTCAGTCTTCTCCGATATTTATACCGGACACATGGGAAAACTTTTGACAGCAATTGCAGCACCAAAGAATTCAAGGCTTCCCTTTTTTACCTCAACCTGGCCAAACTCCACAGGAAACAAACAACGTTAAAAGGACGATTCATAGATAAGTTCCGCAAAAGCGACTGTTTTTGCAAAGAAACATTCTTTCTTTCTTCTCTTTCCTATTAATACAAGTTTTCTTATAACAACTTCACTTGTGTTGTGTTTCTTTCTTCTTGTCGACGTCACATTATTTTTGTTACCGTCTATAGTTGGGAAAATCCCAATACTGCATCCAGAGAGCCAATTCCAGCTTCGAACTGTATAGTCACAGCAGATGTTGCAGTGCACCAGACTAGATGCAGAATGCCATTGTCTTATTAGATAGAAGGTTGTTATCACTTTCTTAGTTGTATGGTCGATCAGTGCCCAACCAATATGGCCCCCTGCAACAGATATATATGGGCATACATATAATAAAGAATATAAATGAAACATTGAGAGAATAGAAGGGTCACCAGTTAGTAAGTGCAAATTAAAACATAAACAGAGTTTTGTAAATGAAAATTTGAAAAACAAAAACGAAATATTATAGCAAAACATTTTCATATCTAACATTTTATAAGAATATAAAAATTATTTTTGAGTCAGTGATTCTTCATTTATGCAAACTTGTTTTGGATGACGAAAGTTGAATAACTAGTCACAAGACAAAATGTTCATAATGTGTATAATAATATGAGTATGTAAATAATATGCATATGTGAGTATTTGGCAGCATAGCATTGTGTATGCGTGTGTGTTGGTTTACCTTATTCTAGTTAGGACATATATAGCTGCGAATAGCAATTTGTTTCTGTTCGCTTGACTCTCACTAATGTGTAAGAATGTGTGCACGAAATGAAGAAGGCTTGTATAAGAATCATTGAAGATTTGTTTTTACCTTGCCTTCCCCAGCCAAAGGTACGTGGAAGGGGGTAGAACATACGTTTTGGGGTCTTTAATCTCTCTCTCTCTCTCTCTCTCTCTCTCTCTCTCTCTCTCTCTCTCTCTCTCTCTCTCTTGGTTGTTTGTTTCTTCACTTTATAGGAGTTTCTAAGTTTATGTCCTTGGCTTATTACTTTGACATAGACTTGTTACTTTTGGGGTTTCAAACGATTTTCATTTCAATAAAAGTTAACACGTTCATGTGAAAACTAACTTGCTTTGGGAAATGAGAAAGAAAACGAATCCAAGCGAAACAGAAAAAAAGTAAACTATTAACCCTTTTCTTTTTGCCGTTTGCTGGATCGCATCTGAATCTTACTACAAAAAGCGTTAATATTCCAGCAAAATAACACACCATTACTGGACACTATATGACCGACATCAATTGCCAGATGATGGATTTTGACTTTTGAAATTACTGAATAATGAAACCAAACTGAAATTGCCAGCCCAACGATAAACTCCTCTTCATCACGTGTGCTAGATGCGCTGAAAAGATTAGACCACAACAAGCATGCACCAGAATGGCAGAAGGACTATAAAATGTCAGTTTGAATTTGAATGACATTTGATTCATTATTTTGGTTAACATTTAATTTTTTTTGTCCATTATTAATTGTCTGCCAGTTTGACTCTACTAGGATATTGATCTATCGAGCATTCGTGTTGTAATTCATTCATTATCTTGTTGAAAGCTGTTTCAGACTTCGTATGTGTTGCGGACCAGGATATAAAATACCCTAACTCGCTACAAGAAAAAATAATGAAACGAATTGAATGAAGGAAACAAAGAACTCAAATGCTGGAATAAAATAAACATGTCGTTTATTTTCTGTTGAGAAATGAAAGTCTTCGGTGTACATGTGTTCATTCAGCCGTTGACGACTAAGCGCATGGAAGGAAAGGGGGAATGCAATAGAGAAACGCGAAGTGGCAAGCCGGCCTGTAGAAAGAGAGGGTTAAGCTAAGTAGAGCATCGCGCACATGTCTGTTTTGATGGACCAAAGGCGAAGGGGAGATAGAGTGACGTTAGAGCACGCGGTCAGTTTATATGAGGGAAAACATGTTCGAACATGTTTCAGACTTCGTATGTTACAGACATTTCATTGTTTGACCAATCTTTGAGCATTTTCAGTCTAATGCTTGTACTTGTCGCAATTTGTATCCGAAAGATTTGCGAACGAATAGATGATTATCAGAATTGGTGTGCATGACAGGTTATTGTGTTTCTGTCCATTTCAGGAATTGATCATGGACAATAAAAGTTTATAGAAAAAACAAAAATAGATCCCCAGAAGGGTAGAGGAGGTAATGCAGTGGTTCTGTTTACAGCTAAAGGAGAAAGAACAGCAGTAAGCATTCCCTTAAACAACTGAGACCAGTGTTTAACTCGAATGAGAGATTGTTTCTGATTGGTTAAATCAAAATTGAAATTATGCGTCTGTTCCAATCAGCATTGAGTTTATAAGTCGAGAAGGTATTTTAAACATCGCTAATGGAAGCTGTTACTGTTGCTTCTTGTCATACTAGTGCTATAGGAACTCTCTATCATTACAAGAGTTGAAGAAAAAATAATAATTACGGTGGAACCAGTGGTTATGTAGCTTAGTTAAACAAAAGTGCACAATAGGTTCAAAAAGATTATTAGAATTGGTGTTCATAATTGATTCTTGTACGATTTTTGAAGTAAAATGGTAAATCTTACTATTAGCGATATAAATTATTTTAAAGAAAATATAGTTCGTAATTATTCAAAAACAGCTTATTTTTTTACTTACCTACTCATATGTGACCTATTCGCATGATAAAATACTTAATGAGCATTTTAAGTTCTTGAATGAAACTAAGATTTAAAAATAATAACAACTAGCGAGACCTGTGGAAACTCCACAGGGGACTCATTCATATGTAATATATTGATGTTGGCATTCTGTAGATGTTCAGTATAAATGGAAACGCTCTGATATTATTGTAGCTTTTTTGTTAAAACTGCAAAAGTATTTATCTAAGCTAGCACCAACGCCCGGCAAACCCTGGTTGTAAAGTATGCTTAAATATATTTTTATTCTTGCAGATTTCGTGCATATTATTATAGAGTTAATGTTCTATCGATTTTTATATATTATATAGTTGTGATTTCAAAAATAAAAAAATATATCCATATGACTTGGGTGCATTAGCTTGAATGGAAACCGAAATAAAAACTTATGAAAAAAATATATGTATATATATATATATATATACATAATTTGAGTTCCTTCAGCCATAATCGAAACCGAAACCAAAACTTATGAAGAATTCTTGATAAAATTATTTATAAAAAAAAATAGATGACTTAAGTGCCATCAGCTATAATCATAACCGAAACCCAAACTTATGAAAGATTATTGGTAAAAAATAAAAATGACAAGAAATGGAAATACATAAATGACCCGGATGTAAGCATAACACAGAAGATAACACACATGCTATCATATTTTTATATATAGATAACTAGCGGGACCTGTGAAAATTCTAAAGTGACATCTTTCATGTGTAATATATTGCTGCTGGGCATTCTGTGAATGTACAATATTATTGTAGCCCTTTTGTGAAACTGTAAAAGTATTTACCTAAGTAATCTAGTTAACGTAGTGTCAGAATATATCTGGTTACTACGGTTTGTCTCCAATATTCTTATAGGAGTCTGTGACATATTTCCATATTTCCATAATATGGACACCTGGTGCGAACAGAAACCCCACAATATCATTATATAATCTTTACACAGAACAGATACTACCCTTGGATTCTAGCCAGGACACCAAGTAGGTACATTTTAGTTTCAAACAACATCATTTTTTACTTATTTAATTTTTCTTTTACATTGCATTTTCAGTGATCGGGAGATCCTATTTATTGAAAAGGAGGTTGGAAAGTGATAAAATACTACAAACATTAAATTAGCATATCTATATACTAATTTAATGTTCGTAGTATGTTATCACTTTCTATTCTCCTTTTCAATAAATAGGATCTCCTGCTCGAATGATACAGGATGAGTCACGGGAAACGGATGTTTTTAAGGAAAACAAAACTCTGCGAATATTATTTCAACAAAAAATCTTATAATGTACATAAGAACATTTATTAAACTACGCCATTGTGGAATATTTAGAAGCGAAAAATTATGTTTGATGAATGATGGCCATTTTCACGAGCACAAATTTGAAGCCACTTTCTAAAGTTAGCCTCCACTTTCACTAAAGTTTCTTCACCTTTTATGTTTTTGATACTCAAGGAGAGCAAGGAGCGTTCTAAAAATATCCACTTCCCGTGACTCGCCCTGTATATAATCTGGAAACCGTGACACATGCACGGTATTAATATATGGATAATCAATATTCATCCAAACTATTTCTTGCCAACTCCCGATTTTAACTGTAATCTTCACCGACCATTTTCTCTCTCTCTCTCTCTCTCTCTCTCTCTCTCTCTCTCTCTCTCTCTCTCTCTCTCTCTCTCTCTCTCTCTCTCTCTCTCTCTCTGTGCTTTTCCATTCGTCCTTTTCACAGCTGTCATTGTCCTCATATGCAAATTAATGGCATATGTATATTAGTAAGCTGTCTATAGACGAAAGTTTTTCTTTTCTCCTTTCTTCCTTGATTCCGTCACCTGACACGATAGACAGAGGCGCCGTGACTTGTGTAAGTCATGTTTTTGCATTACTTTCGCCACAGTTCTGTAATTATTAGTTGTTAGTAAAGTAATAAGGGGGTCAGCTACCTTACTTCCTGCCAATAAACAAAATTTTTTGACGCCTAAGGTTTACTAAACCTTATTCTTTTACGGTAATCTTGACAACCTCTGATGATAGCTGATGGGTAACATGACTCATCTTTATGTAAAAACTTAAACTAAATGAAACTGAAACGAAACAGATACATGTGAGTCTCTGTCAAGACGACTGCAATACTTTTTTGCGTCTTGCTTCAGTGCTGGCTTATTCATGAGTTATGTGCATTTTAAGTTTCGTAATTATTAGGGTTAAGTTTTTTACTTCCTATCAATAAACAAAAATATTGTGTTTCTGTTCACTTCCGCTATTAATCATCGTGAGTGACAATAAAAGTTAACAAAACAAATAGATTCATCCTATTTGAATATGGGGCGTACTATCAGGACCTGTAGAAGACCAGGATATAATAATACCCTAACTCGCTACAAGAAAATAATGAAACGAATGGAATTGAAGGAAACAAAGACTCAATTGATGGATAAGATAAACGTGTCGTTTATTTACTGTTGAAAGAATGAATGTTTTAGATATAACATGTGTTCATGTCCGCGCGGGTGTAACCATCGTTCGTTGCGGGACTGGTGTTGTAGAAAGAAAAGGAAATGTGTATTCATCTCAAGTTCGGGTCACTATCGTTTGTTCGCGCGTGGGAAGAGAAGTGAGTAATGTAATAGAACGAGAAATGGCAGTCTATCGTGTAAACAAAGAAAAGGATAGAGGGTTGACGTCAGTTAGCAGTCAGCTACGCGAAGGTGTTCTCAGGGACCAGTAGTAGATAGAGAGAGAAAGAGTGAGAATGTGTACGTATGGTCTGTTAGCTTTTTGCCCCACATAGTAGCAAGTGGTGTGAGGTACATGCCTCTCTTGCGGGAGGCGGCGGATCGTCGAACCTCTCAGCCCGAGAGCTGGTCCTAAAAGGAAGAAACCACTTATTGCTCTTTCTTTTATACTTGTTTCCGGTGGTCTTTTGCGTATGTGTGTATTTCCTTTGAAAGGAAGTGACGTCATCCATCTGTGTGCGTACGTGTGCGTGTGTGTGAGTACATGTGTGTACGTTAACATGTGTGTATATACATGTGAATGTGAGTGTATGTACGCGAACGTGAATATATGTACGTGTGTGGACGTGGGCGCGTATGTTTGTGTGTGCGTATGTATATGACAAGTAATATAGCTTGAAATGTGAACACGTGTTTTTGTGTGAGACTAGGAAAGGCTCGCGCAGACCATTCAATATGGCGCACTATAACAAGATTAATTCTTTTGAAGTGAGGCTGCATCGGGTTGGTTTTCTCCCTCATTTATGAAAAAGGATATTTAGTTATTATTTTAGTGCATCCCAACCAAGGCAGATTGCCACTGAGACGAAAGATGCTACTGTGAATTTAGAGCCATATTCATAGATGCATTCTAAGTGGGGAATTGTGCAGCAAGACGTTTGTTCACATTACATTTAAATTTCTGCATGTTTGTACAGTCAGGGAAACAGTGAGCATGGCTGGAATTTCAAAGGCGAGCAGTTTTAGTAAAAAAAAAGAAAAGCTATTACAATTAAAAAGCCTTCCATCATCTGCGGACTTCGACAGTGAAGGGGTGGGATTTAGCTGATTGTCAGGTTGGTCGTGAATATTTATGTTATAGAGTAGTCAGTTTATTAGAGCACATTCAATGGAAGCACTTGTAAAATAAGCACAGGGGTGCAGCATTGCGATGATAGGACAGGACATTTTTGTGGCAAGATATTTTTTCAGGTTATGCTCAATAATTGCCGGTGTCAATGCTTGTGTATATCGATGGTTAGGACTCATAGGACAGCTTATGATAAGAAAGTGTCACGCCAGCTCTTAATTGACGTTATTTCCCACAATTTCCCAGCGCGGCCACAGCCGAGATTAAACTCACTACACAAGTTTGTAGTGTAATTCAAATCTTGTCAGTAGCTGAATACTTGATACCTCGCCAGGCTATCATGGGTATTTTTTATCAAGACACCATCACTAGATGGAGTGCTTACCATGCCTTAAGAGAGTCCCATTTAAACTTGAGAGAAGGATAGACCGCGCCAGTTTTTGAACCTGGTATTTTACCACAATTTCAGTTTCACATATTTTGGAGGTTCAGAGGTTTGGGGGGGTCAGGGGTTAGTGCAGAGGAGTAGTACTTTCCAAGATGGTGTCCTAGTCTCCACACATCCAGCACTAAATTACCCATTTTGCGGTTGCAGTTTGTAACAGCCTTTTCATAACAAATGACTGTTTATGAAAAGTGACACCCTTCAAAATGTAACCCTATTAATATGCATGGACATAAAAAGAACACGGCTGATCTAGCAGAGAAAACCTCGATAAAAAAACTTGTTATTCTCATGGGTAGCAGTAGCTCCTGTGGCGTCCAATGCAAGTGTGGTAGCGGTTCAGAGAATAGTGTGGTTGCACAGCTGCTCATATTCTTGACAACGAACAAACACGATGTCTCACTTAGCAGAGAAATATGACGAGATAATGTCTTGACAAAATACTCGTCCCTTTGGAGGAATTGGTCTTAGGAACAACATCCAGCCATACAATTTTTACTTCAAAGTATGACTATTTTAAATAAGTTTTCAATTGCAAACAGATGTTTGAGCAGCTGCTAAAACACAGACCCGTGCAAATCATAGAAAACTTGTCTATTACTAGATAATCAATCAATGTAATAACGCAGTGTTTGTGTCTGCCGGTATACATCATATAAGAGTTCACTATAAATGTTAGGATATGACACTGCACGTGACTGACTATCATGTTTCTGTTCATTTCAAATATTGATCATTATCAGTGAACAATAGAAGTTTGCAGAAAAAAATAGATTAGACTTATTTAAATGTAGTGAGCAATGACAAGGCCGTTCAATATGCTATGCTCTATGATAATCAGATCAGAGAGGTGAAGGTGCTGCAGTGGGTCGGCTTGGTATACAACTAGAAGGCTCTCTTTTGTGACAGAGGTCAAACTAAGATAGTGTTTGCTATCACAAATGACAGTAATTATCCTTGAGAGTCAACACAAACAAGTGACAGCTTTTGGTGTTAGATGCACAAGTTGAAGAAATTAAAGTGTCTGACCCTTATCCCTGAGTGGCTTCCGGGCCTTTATAAGTGGTGACCACCGTGTAAAAAAAAACAAAACAAAACAAAAGGTGATTAACAGTAAACTAACCCCTTCCCAAAGGCTGAGAAGGCAAGCCTGGGAAGGTGGACCTCCTAGAACTGCACAGGAACATATATCAGTTAATAGGGAATAAGCCACCTCATCAATGGCCTAGAATCTGATGGACACTAGTTATCAAGACCGAAAGCTACTGGAGGATAAGGCTTAAATAGGTTTTTTTTTGTATAGAATCTCTTGTGCTTATATTATAGCATCCAATTTGTAGGTAAATGAAGAAGAGTCGTGAAAAATATGAACAAAGGATTGCCACATAGATATCCACCTTCTTGGTCTTGTTACCTCAACTGGGGACTTTTTTCTTCGGGCCCCAAAATCAACAGAGTCTATGCCATTCTTAAAATGGAACTATCCCAATTGATTGCCATAAGTTGCTGGTCCTGTAAAGTTCTAGAAGGTTCACCTTCCCAGGTTTCACCTTCTCTCTTTAAGAAGAGATCAGTTTATTGGTAATTGCCTGAGGCGCTTTTACCAGTGAATGTCAACGGGATGCCCAGGCATTTTTTGGATGCCAGAGTACTCCTCTTCTGGGACGGTGACTCTTCAATCCCACTTTTCGATCCTTGTATCACATCTTCCAGTCATGGGAGGGAGATAGATATGTAGCAGTTTTCAGTCACGTGCCTGGGTTTTTATAAGGTTAAAACCAGATGAAAAAAAAGTGAGGGGGTGTGTTGCCGGTTTAACCTTATATAAAATTGGTCACATGACTGAGAGCTGGTTTCTGATCAGACAAGCTAGGAAGGAAGTGTACTGAAAATCTCCAGCCGGGAGAATTCACTCCTGCTTGTGTTCCTTGTAATTTTGTCTGCTACAAATATTTCACCTTCTAGGCCTTGCTGCATATAAAGAAAAATGAGTTACGGTAGTTTGATTATACGCACAAACTTATTAATTACAATTTAAATAAGTTTCATTCATCAAATAAGTTTCATCCGCACAAGTAGATATGGTCAGGAATGAGTCAAGTGGAAGAATACAAATCAGTAGATGCGCATGTACTAATGTGTGGCTGAGTCTGGGTCTTTCATCTCGCTTAGCACAAATCATGGCTAGGTGCAAGGTAGGAACATGTCATCTTGTCACCATGATGTTTAAGCATCGACTGTTTAAGAAGTAAGGGCAAAAATTTGGGCGGAAGTGCCTGTTTTTGAGGCAACATATCAATCACTCCGCGAGTGAGAACAAACTAGCACAAAAGGAAGTAGATCATAATCTTATAGCTGTGACAATATAATCAAAGTTGTAGTTCCTGCCATTTTAAATTGTCAAATATTTTTTTCTGGTGAAAAGAAACAATCAATACATTCACCTCCCGGCATTGTTTATTGTTCGGATCTTAGAAGCAACAGCTGTTAGTGTTTAACAATTTTTTTATTTTTATTCTCTTTCTAAATTACCTTCGTACACTCAGCATGGACAAGCTGTTTCCAGTGGGCACAAATAATTAATTCTAACAAGTCTTCATACAATTATCGTCTATAGATTTTAGACAATAGAGCAAACCCAACAAGTTTGCAAAATAGTCAAAGAAATTTTATCAAAAACGTTTCTGAATATCTATATCATATTTCTCTTAGTCTGCTTACCTGTTTGTCTTTCTGTCCATTCTACTTTTTCTCAGAAACTACTGAGCCGGCTGAAATTTTGTATGGTCCTTTACTATGATAAGGTGCAGCGAACTAAGAATTGTTGTATCTGTTCAATGCACAGTTAGAGATTAGTAAGGATTAGTCACCACAATACCACATATACTTTAGAAGTTTTCTCAGAAACTACTGGATTGATCTGGCTGAAATTTTGTATGATCTCCGCTACGATAGGTGCAGCAAACTACGTATCCATTTAATGTAAAGTTAGGAATTAATGGGTATTAACAAGGATTAGTTTTATTGCAAAAATGAACACAAATTTAACCATATTCAACCATGAATTTGGCAAAAAGCACTCATTCTAAGTCAAGAGGCTTTAACTTTTGCCCACCTTTTAACAGGCTAAAACGTCTAGTATCTATCTATCTATCTATCTATATATATATATATATATATATAAAATAAAAATTACAATTAAATTTACCAAAATGATCCAAGATAGTAAAATTAAAGTATATTATTAATATTAAAGCATTAATATCTATAAAGTTATCTCAGCCAGATGTAAAAGCTCGATAAAACCAAATAGGAGATAGAGCTTATAATATGAGCAAGCAGTTAATAAAACATGTTAAAAAACACTTTGAAATGAGTTAAAAACATATTTAATCTGAAAAGGAAGCACTAGATAAGTGGATAGTCCTTAATCTGCGGAGTTTCGA
Organism: Euprymna scolopes; assembly: GCF_053919585.1. Classification (NCBI taxonomy): domain Eukaryota; kingdom Metazoa; phylum Mollusca; class Cephalopoda; order Sepiida; family Sepiolidae; genus Euprymna; species Euprymna scolopes. Next base: position 139,700,522 of record NC_136485.1, read on the forward strand.
AGAAATACTTTCCTTCTCATCAGAGGGTAGGAAATTAGCAAAATGCGGGATCGGATTTTGCATGCAAAAGTATTTGATGAAACAACAAGTAAGTCAAAGATCTTACTTGAAAACAAAAAAAGTGAAGCAGAAGGAATATGGTGAAGAAAAAGGTGATTACGCATGAATGGATAGTCTGGTGGAAGATAAATAATCCAGTGACGGTAAAATCTCTCTCTCTCTCTCTCTCTCTCTCTCTCTCTATATATATATATATATATATATATATATATATATATATATATATATATATATCACAAAATGCATATATACTTTTTATTTGTTTTACATAAGCAGTAATGTATTGCTACACAGTAATAAGCATGTTTTTAGTAACTAGAGACCTCTTCAGGCGATACAGCTTATGCGAAAGCAAAGTTTACAAAATGTCGGGCATATGGTGCATTCGAGAGGTCTAATTTTCATAACTACGCATTAAATTTCGGCAATAACGCGTCATATGTTTTCTCCCAACTGGTCTTTTGTATCTGGTTTATCAGCGTAGACATGGGACTTTACATATCCACAAAGAAAATAATCTAATGGGATTAAATTGCAGTATATATATATATATATATATATATATATATATATATATATATATATCACGAAATTCTATGTTCCAAATTTCAAGATGGTGACCATCTTACTGTTTATTTCTTTATTAAGTACGGTGACGTGCACAATTCTTTACAGCACCTGTTTCGTAGCACAAATCATTCATGGTAATTGTTGTGTCAATTTTTAAACATATTCCGCCCTTAACTCACCAGAAACAAAGGAACTCATCAACTTTAAAAGAAAATAAAGGAATATGGGCATGATTATAAAATCTGAAAGTTGGAAGAGAAGTTGCAGTTATTTTTCAATGTATTACGCCATCATATATATATGTATATATGCACTTTTTATTTGTTTTACATAAGCAGCAATGTGTTGCTACACACTCATGAGCATGTTTCGGCCAGCTAGTTCTTAGTAACTAGAGACCTCTTCAGACGATACAGCTTATACAAAAACAATATATATATATATATATATATATATATATATATATATATATATAGATAGATAGATAGATAGATAGATAGATTGCTGACGTTTTCGTTTTGTATTTTATCTATGAATACGGATGTGGCTCTGCAGCCCCAGCCTAGGGGCACAAAGTCTTGAACAGTGGGAACATTGGAAGACAGCTGTTGTGATCGCCGCTGAGGCTGCTCTGCGGTGTGTCTCTCTGGCAGCAGTGAGTTTCTAGCATCGAGTTTTTTCAAAATTGGCAGCACCACGCACGCTGATAAACTCACAACTTGGAAGTTTCGTTGACAACCGGCAACCACACTAATCGTTCAACAAGAACGAATGCGCAACTAGCGCCCGTCCAAACAATGCACACATTACCGCAGAATCACTTGCGAAGACACAGTCAATATGAAACAAAAATTTTCCTTCCAAACGAACAATTCACTTCCCTGTCCAAGCAACTCGTTGCACATGTCAGCACACAGCACAAAAACAACCACACCAACAACAAAAAAAAAAACAGGACGAAAAATCAATTGCCAAACACATTACTTACAAAAAAAAAATAAATATATATACACTGCATATATTTTATTTTTTCCTAGGAAGGGGAGTATTGCGCGAGCCTTTTCTAGTCTCACACGAAAACACACGTTCACATTTCAAGCTATATTACTTGTCATATACATACGCACACACAAACATACGCGCCCACGTCCAAACACGTACAAATATTCACGTTCGCGTACATACACTCACATTCACGTGTATATACACACATGCTAACGTACACACATGTACTCACACACGCGCACACGTATGCACACAGATGGACGACGTCATTCCTTTCAATGGAAATTCACACATGCGCAAAAGACCACCGGAAACACCTATAAAAGAAAGAGCAACAAGCGGCTTCTTCCTTTTTCCGACCTGCTTTTCTGAGGTGGTTGGTCGGCGCACCAGCCGCCGCCGTTTCGGCAGGCGCACGCACGTACCTCACGCCATTTACTACTATGTGGGACGAAAGGCCAACAGACAGTACGTACACTCTTTCTCTCTCTATCTATTACTTGTGCCAGAGAACACCACCGCGTAGCTGACGGCTAACATGGTGCACAGTTTAACTGATGTCAACCCTCTATCCTTTGTCTTTGTCTACACGCTGGACTATTATTCTCATTTCTAATATATTACTCACTTCTTTTCCCACGCACGAACAAATGATAGTGACCCGAACATGAGATGAAAACACATTTCCTTTTTCCTTCTATAATACCAATCCCGCAACAAACAATGGTTACACCCGCGCGGACATGAACACATGTTATATCTAAAACATTCATTCTTTCAACAGTAAATAAACGGCGTTTATCTTATCCATCAATTGAGTTTTTGTTTCTTTCGATTCCATTCATTTCATTATTTCCTTGTAGCGAGTTAGGGTATTATTATATCCTGGTCCGCAACAATATATATATATAAAAAAATAAAATTTTAAAAATTACAGTTAAATTTACCAAAATGATCCAAGATGGTAAAAATAAAGTATATTATAAATATTAAAGAATTAATATTTATAAAGTAATCTCAACCAAATGTAAAAGCTCAATAAAACCAAATAGGAGATAGAGCTTATAATAAGAGCAAATAGTTAATAAAATATGTTAAAAACACTTTGAAAAAGAGTTAAAAACATATTTAATCTGAAAAGGAAACACTTAATAAGAAAAGGGTGATTTTACCGTCATTGTATACTTTACCTTTCACCAGACTATCCACTCACGTGAAATCACCCTTTTTCTTCACCATATTCCCTCTGCTTCACTTTTTGTTATCAAGTAACATCTTTGACTTACTTGCAATTTCATCAAATACTTTTACATGCAAAATGCGATCTCGCATTTTGTAATTCCTACCCTCTGATGAGAAGGAAACTCCGCGGATTAAGGACTATCCATTTATTAAGTGTTTCCTTTTCAGATTAAATATGTTTTTAACTCTTTTTCAAAGTGTTTTTTAACATGTTTTATTAACTATTTGCTCTTATATATATATATATATATATATATATATATATATATATGATGATTGCAACGTCTTGTCAGACGAGTGCCACTCCCTCAGGTACTGAAAGTCCATGAGCCGAAAATGATTTTAGTCCTGCCAGCAAAATTCACACGCACAAGCAGACATGACACTGAAGACGATCACTGATGTATATACATATATATACATGAACGCATGCATACATATATACACATGCATACACATACACACATACAAATAACCCACATATATGCATACATACACATTACATATATGCATACATAGACATACTTATACATACATAAACATACACAAGACAGTCATTGGCATACATACATATATATATATATATATATATATATATATATATATATATATATATATATATATAAACACAAATATACATATCTACACATACACACATACATATCTGTAAACATACGCACATATATGCATACACCATGAATAATACACATACATACGTATACAGATACACATGCATACATACAGATATGCATACATACATACAAATATACAAATACATACACACATATACATACATATACCCATACGTACACATATGCACATACATATGTACATACACTTATCTACATATACATACACGTACATAAATATGCACTCATACACATATACATACATGCTCATTCATACATACATACACACATATACACACATATATGCATACATACACATGCATACATTTACATACATCTACATACATACACACATGCATAAATACACATACACACGCCTATATACATACATGCACATACATACATACACACACAAACATATATACACATACATATATACATACATATACACATAGATATACACACATATACATACACATGTACATAAACGTACATACACTTATACATAGATACATATAATGATGGCAGATCAATTATTACATGCTTCCAGCATTTCAGACCTACACGCGTCACAACTTTTCCATAGCAATAGGACCATTTTTTTTTTATATAGGCAAATGCCTGAGGGAGTATCTATACCTGATGGTGTTACAGAGTTTTTGTACGACAGCTAAATCTCTCTCTCGGTTCAAAATGTTGACATCCAGCAACAAGCAAGAGCAAGATAGCCAGCAACAAGTCAAACTGCAGACCAGCTTAATGCGGGTAGTGGTCTCCCGCTTTATGTTTTTTAACTCAGAGATTTGCTTCTCCTAAAGGGGTTGCCTTCACCACAGCTTACGGGAGCCCCCTCCACCCCGCATACACATGGAAATAAACACATGCATACATACAAATGTACGCCAACATACGTATGCTTGTGCACACACATACAAACATAATTACGTAGAGGCACACATATATACATATACACACATATACACATGCAAAATACATATGAATAAATAGTCGAAAAGTCTTAAATAGTAAGTGATCAGCACATAATTTTCCAAACAAATCAATGTACGAACCGACGAGAAAATAGTCCACCTGAAAATGATTTAAAGACGCTTAGATTTTTTTTTTTAAATAAAGTTTGTTTTAGACTCATTCTTCTGTAGCACATGACAATAATATAAACAAACTCACGCATAATTTTCCAAACAAATCAACGTATGAACCGATGAGAAAACAGTCCAACTGAAAATGATTTATAGACGCTTAGATTTTTTTTTTTTTTTAAATAAAGTTTGTTTTAGACTCATTCTTCTGTAGCACATGACAATAATATAAACAAACTCGCACATAATTTTCCAAATAAATCAACGTACGAACCGACGAGAAAACAGTCCAACTGAAAATGATTTAAAGACGCTTGGATTTTTTTTTTTTTTTTAATAAAGAATGAAGAATGAGTCTAAACAAACAAACAAACTTTATTTATATATATATATATATATATATATTATCGTAATTTTTTTTTTTACACAGTGATCACTTATCAAGGCCCAGAAGCCACTCAGGGATAAGGGTTATTGCAAGTACATTACGTTAGTGTGGAGATTTGATGAAGTGTTTACTTAAGGGGGCGGTTCATTAGGAATTTGTTAACGTTGGACTTGAAGACATCCAAGTTGTAGTCCGGTAGGAAGCAGGCAGACGGAACAGAGTTCCACAGGCGTGCAGTTCTAAGAAAGAAGCTTTGTTCATGGAATCCGCGTTTTGATTTAGGCACAGATATAGAGTGGGGGAAATTTTTCACAATGGATTCAGCTAGACGGGTGTTTTTTGTGAAAGATTGGCGAGGGGGGACCAGAGATTGGAGTTCAGACGAGCACCTGCCATGGAAATAACGATAAAACAAGGACAAGCCCGCAACGTCTCTTCTGTGGGAGAGAGGTTGCAGGGTAGAGAAAAGGGCATCCCCCACTAAGCCACAAAGTCTATTTTGTACTCTGTCAGGGCAGGATAGGCTGTTTTTAGCACAATGAGTACAATAAATAAATAACGGGCCGGTTACTAACGCTGTGAAAAATCAAAGATGAAACATTGAACATCTGTTGAACAAAATTAGCAATCAAATTTGTCTTACAATAGATACGTTGAATACTGACAATCTTTGCGACATGTTCAAATTAAAGTAGTCACAGCTGTGCTTACCTTAATACGATATCTATTACTAATGGAGATTTGGTATCTATCCGAATCCGAAACTATACATTTGTTTTTGTTAATATTGTAGTTCTATTACTAATGGAAGTTTGGTGTCTGTCTGTGTGAAGCTGTAACTATACTATTACATCTATTAATTATACTATTATACTATCTTTGAATGCTCAGTTCATGGGAGAGGTTAGTGTAGTATCAGGAGACCACCCTCTGAGGCATTACCTCCTCTTTTTTGCAGGAGGGAAGCATGTAGTGGATGTTTGTTGATTTTGTTGATTATAATACTATCCTGCCAGGCATTATCTCCACCGTTTTGAGAAGGGAGAAGTAGTATAGTATTTGTGTGTGTGTGTGTGTGTGTGTGTGTGTGTGTGTGTGTGTGTGTGTGTGTGTGTGTGTGTGTGTGATGAGACCTTCTTTTCATCCTTTGGGATGAGGGTAGTGCAGTATATATTCATTTGTAATGATACCATTCTTTATTGGGTTTTTTTTTGTGCTGGTGGGGGTTAGTGTATGTCAACAAGAAATTATCACAATCGGCTGTTCATTAAGAAACTCAGCACTTACATTATAATTTTATTATATTTCCTTATCTCTGGATAGAAGGAATTAAAAAGAAAAAGAGAGAATTTAAAGGGAGATAATTCAAAGTCGGATTGATCAAATATGTGGAGCAGTCAATAGAAAGTAAAACAGTTGAAAGTGACAATTTATCAACTATATTTAAGCGTCAGGCGAGAAAGAGAATGTCCGCATATGTTTGGACTTAAGTAGTGAGTAAGTTCGTAAACGTGTCGCTATATTTTATATTTAATGGAACGATCTTACACCAAATGTTGAAGTACTCAACAGGGCCAACATGAAAAGTATAGAAGCTATATTTGCCACCACACAACTGCAATGGAACTGACATGTGGCCAGGAAGAAAATCAATCGCCTCCCCTAAAATCGTATTGCAAATTGTATGGAAAATTGGAAAATGAGTACAGAAAGATTGGTGGGCAGAAATTCCTCTACAAGGATGTGATAGAACGCCGCCAAAAGACAATGAATAAGAACACAAAAAATTGGGAAGAGCTAGCAGTAGACCGAAGTTGCTGGCGCAGCAGCCTTCACAAAGGAAAGGCAGAAACAGAGGCAAAAATAAAGGCCAGGTTTGAACAAAAACATTACCAAAGGCAACAACTACTCATGCATTACTTGTGGGGAAACTTTCCACACTGAGTATGGAATGCTACAACAGCATAGGATAAAGCACAGAGGCCTTGACTAGTCATCTTCAGCTATGAAGGACTGCATGATGATGATGATGATGATGATGATGATGATGATATATTTTCGTAATTCATGATTATGGCTTGTATTGTTTGCTGAGAAGCTAGTAGTTTAAGAATACAGCCAGAGTTTGTTTCCCCACCAAGAGTATGTGTAGTATTGTTATGACTGACAAAGGTTCATGTGGTAAGTTGGTATTCTCACTGCATCTGGCTTATACCAGCGTTTAGGTTCTTGCTTATATAGTCATGGGGACCAGATGTCCGGCTCCCAGAGGCAACTCTTTCTGATTGGTTGAAATCTAATATAAGCGACTAATCGATATTGAATACTTTTATCCAATCAATATTAAGTATTTAAGCTACTGAATATTTCAAAGATCGTTTCACTGGTACTATTATTATCATTATTATTATTATTATTATTATTATTATTATTATTATTATTATTGTTGTTGTTGTTGTTGTTGTTGTTGTTGTTGTTGTTGTTGTAACAGATGTTCCACAACTCTATTGAAGATTTGTGAATTTCAATTTTCTTCATGTTTATATTCAAAGTTAAATACATTTATTAAAATTAACCATATATTAGATTCCTTATGAGCCCGCCTCACTGAAATGTTACACATGTCTATACTCTTGATCGAATTTTGACTGGAATAATTATAAGTAATATTAGCTTTGGCTATCCGGCATTGCCCGAGAGTCTTTTAATTTAATTTTTTTTGTTTGTTTCTTCTTTTGTTTTCTGTTGTCTTTTAGGAAATGAGTGGTTCATTTGAAAAGAAAGACTAATAATTGTGTCGAGTTTTATTACTTTACTACTATGAGGAGTTGGTCAGGTGCATTACTTACTGAACGCCCCCTATGCTTTTTTGTATTTTCAAGGAAGAAAAAGAATGACACACTGTTCAGTCATATAATCAACCTAAGTCAAAGGAATTGTAAGTATTTAATTACGAAATTACATCTACCAGAATGCCTTTCTGTTTACTTGTAAAAAGTCACCATTTCAATTTTTGTATAAAATGTAGAAATAGAAAGAATGAATTACTTTGTGACTATTCGACATTAGAAAATATTATAACTGTCCATACGGAGTACTTGTGAATCCTTAAGAATAAGGTCTAATTTAAAAAGAAAATATTAACAAGGTCATAAGTAGGGCTATGACAACAGCATATTCTTTTAATTGTTTTGATTCTCGAGAATATATATCCGACACAGTTGGGCGCAGTTAATCAACTGAGAACCACATCACTCTACATAAAAGCATATAAGATATCAATGGATACACACTCGAGAGTCAAAACAATGAAAAGAATATGCTGCTGTCCTAGCCCTAGTCATAAGTGAGTCATGTGACTTCATAACTCTGCGTAACAAAAAAAAAAGTGAGCCAGTTTCCTCTGAACGTTATTTCTTCTTATTGTATAAAATATTTCGAAAGTTATGCCATGCAAACGTTGATAACTCAAAAAATCTGAAATTTCGCATGAAAGAACATGATATTCATGCGTCAAATTTGCAAAATTTCGACTGTGACCCAATTTTTAAGTTCAAGGTCATATAAAGTGTAGACCTTCATTGGTTATCATTAGGGCTAGGACAACAGCATATCTTATATGCTTTTATATAGAGTGATGTGGTTCTCGTTTGATTAGCTGTGTCTTACTCGAGTCAAAACAATGAAAAGAATATGCTGTGGTCATAGTTATCACCTTCTGTCGTCCTTTTTTTTTTTTTTCAGAGTATGTTATCACCTTCTATCGTTTTTTTTTCCGATCGAATAATTTATAATCTGGAAACCCTTGACACACGTATACACGTACGTGTGTAAAAGATACTAGGGTAGTAATATATAGATTGTATAGTATTGCAAATAAGCATTTCTTTAAAAATTCTTTTTGTTACCAATCTGTTTTATTGTACACCAACACTGTGACCGAATTTTTAAGTTCAAGGTCATATAAAGTGTAAACCTTCATTGGTTATAATACAGGCCAAGTAGTGACTCTCTACAATGATAATTAGTTGTTATGCACTCAAAGATGTATAGGCAAAAGTATTACACTTCATTTCACAGATAATAATAATAAGATTGTAACGTATCAGATTTTCACAGATAATAATAATAAGATTGTAACGTATCAGATTTTCACAGATAATAATAATAAGATTGTAACATATCAGAATTTCACAGATAATAATAATAAGATTGTAACATATCAGATTTTCACAGATAATAATAATAAGATTGTAACATATCAGATTTTCACAGATAATAATAATAAGATTGTAACATATCAGATTTTCACAGATAATAATAATAAGATTGTAACGTATCAGAATTTCACAGATAATAATAATAAGATTGTAACGTATCAGATTTTCACAGATAATAATAATAAGATTGTAACGTATCAGATTTTCACAGATAATAATAATAAGATTGTAACATATCAGAATTTCACAGATAATAATAATAAGATTGTAACATATCAGATTTTCACAGATAATAATAATAAGATTGTAACATATCAGATTTTCACAGATAATAATAATAAGATTGTAACATATCAGATTTTCACAGATAATAATAATAAGATTGTAACGTATCAGAATTTCACAGATAATAATAATAAGATTGTAACGTATCAGATTTTCACAGATAATAATAATAAGATTGTAACGTATCAGATTTTCACAGATAATAATAATAAGATTGTAACATATCAGAATTTCACAGATAATAATAATAAGATTGTAACATATCAGATTTTCACAGATAATAATAATAAGATTGTAACGTATCAGATTTTCACAGATAATAATAATAAGATTGTAACGTATCAGAATTTCACAGATAATAATAATAAGATTGTAACATATCAGATTTTCACAGATAATAATAATAAGATTGTAACGTATCAGAATTTCACAGATAATAATAATAAGATTGTAACATATCAGAATTTCACAGATAATAATAATAAGATTGTAACGTATCAGAATTTCACAGATAATAATAATAAGATTGTAACATATCAGAATTTCACAGATAATAATAATAAGATTGTAACATATCAGAATTTCACAGATAATAATAATAAGATTGTAACGTATCAGATTTTCACAGATAATAATAATAAGATTGTAACGTATCAGATTTTCACAGATAATAATAATAAGATTGTAACGTATCAGAATTTCACAGATAATAATAATAATAAGATTGTAACATAACAGATTTCGTTGCTTAATTCTTATGATATGTTTACTTCGTTTCAGTTCTTAAATGTTTAGGATTTCTGTTAGTTCTTATATATTCTATCCAGTGGTCCCTCACCCCCAGCTTCCCTTTCTCCCAACGAACGAGTGCTGGGTCGGAGGATTGGCAAGCCACACAGCTTTTTACCGCTCTCCTGACGTCTGCCTTCTGCACTCTTGAATCAACAAACTTAGCAAAATATACGGGCCATAGCAAAGGCTGCATATAGTGCCTCTTTAACCTCCTCCAGGCCTAGTTCATCCGAGCTGCTGGTAGACGACATATGCTCCTTTGGTGAGCCTCATTGAGATGACTAGTGTTTTCTTTCATATTAATAAAGCATCATTTATATTTTTCTGCAATATTCTCAACCAAAACGACCTTTTTTAGTCAACAGAAAGGAAGTCATCTTCCATCACAATAATGTTCATCTTCTCACAGCATTGATTGAGATTGTCGGACTGACTTCCTCATCTTGGTTGTTATAGTCACAACGTTTTGGCCGTTTTACCCTTCAGCCTTCATCAAGTGTTTTGTCTCGAACTGAACTGGGGAACCGTTTGTTAGGAGCCTCGCACCCAACCCTTTATTATTATTACAGGGGTACCGTGTTCGGACTCCCGCTAGTTTCTGGGACATAGTTGCTGATTCTCTGTTTTGAATGTTACTTTTTTTACTGCCTTCGTTCAGGATTGAACTCAGCACCTTTTGGGTAACTGTAAACTTTGATACAACGTCTAGGACCACTCGGCCATATATCACTAGGACTTCTGTCGTTTTTTTTTTTTTTCGGAGTATGTTATCACCTTCTATCATTTCCTATCTTGTGACTATAACAACCAAGATGAGGAAGTCAGTCCGACAATCTCAATCAATGAAAACACCTCATCTCAAAAATACAGACAATTACTTCTCACAGCATAACTAACCAAAAGAATTCCTTGGAGAATTTGATTGGAAAATCTTACCCCATCCTGCATATTCTCTTGATCTAGCTCCTTCGAGTTGTCACTTATTTTGAGGATTAAAAAAAAAACATTTAGCTTGTCTTAGGAATAAAATCGCAAGAAGAGATTGAACATAAGTTAAATTCATGTTTTGCATCAAACCCTAAAGAATTTTACAAGCGAGGCGTTCATAAGTTGACAGTAGGTATTCAAGTTTTCTCGAGTTCTTCTCATGATTACTATTTTATATTTATCAACACATCAAAGGCCGTAAATGACAAAGTTCTCTCTGATACTCTCTCTCCTCTGATCTTGAGCACGTGGTACACTGGTGGAAGAGGTGGCTAGTTACTTTTAATGCATCTAAAACCAAGCCCCTATCTTTACATCATCAACGCTCTGATCCTCATCTGGCATCAATTGAAATGGATGGCTCTCGTCTTGGGGAGGCTTCATGTTTTGATAAGCTTCTGGGCTTGACCTTTACTCCTGACCTGAAATGGAACACGTACATCAAGTCAGTTGCCAAGGTCGCAGGAAAAATGGTAGGATTCTTCTACTGCTCCAGAAGATATCTCACTGCTGATGCAATTCTCTATCTATATAAAAGCCAAGTACCTCCAAGGATGGAGTACTGCTACCACATCTGGGTAGGAGCTAATAAAAACAGCCTATCCTGCCTTGACAGAGTACAAAATAGGCTTTGTGGCTTAATGAGGGATGCCCTTTTCTCTTCTCTGCAACCTCTCTCCCACAGAAGATACGTTGCGAGCCTGTCTATGTTTTATCATTACTTCCATGGCAAGTGCTCGTCTGAGATCCAATCTCTGGTCCCCCCCCCTCGCCAATCTTTCACGATAAACACCTGTTTAGCTGAAAACACTGTCAAAAATTTTCCCCACTCTTTATCTGTGCCAAAACCAAAACGTAGATTCCATGAACAAAGCTTCTTTCTTAGAAGTGCATGCCTATGGAACTCTCTTCCGTTTGCCTGTTTCCCACCTGACTACAACTTGGATGTCTTCAAGTCCAACATAAACAAATCCCTGATGAACCGCCCCCTTAAGTAAAACACTTTATCAAATCTCCAATACTAACGATTACTACGATACTATTCCATTGATTACTGTACACGCAATAACCCCTTATCCGTGAGTGGCTTCCGGGCCTTCGTAAGTGGTAACTACCTTGTAAAAGGTAAAAAAAAAAAAAAAAAAGGAAAAACATCAAGAAATCTTCAATTACATATAATCAATTATTTTAACAATGTACAAAAATGTTGAGAGAAAACGATAACAGATAAGTTTCTAAATACAGAATAGCCTGGACTCAGAAACACCAAAGCAGAAGAAGAAAAACATCCGTCATTTCTAACTGCGTCAGATGCCGACTCACTAAAACAAATCTAAATACAAATATTGAACATCTGTTCAATAAAATGGAATAACAATAGACACGTGATATGACATACTGTAAATTCTTTGCTGTGTGCTCAGATTATAAAGTTACAGCTTATCATACTAAAAGAAACTGTAACCTGTTAGGTCAGCCACTGAGCTCGAATTTTTATCAGGTCAATGTAAAAGTTTTTGTTGATTGAAAATTTTATCTTTCAAATGAAAAACTACATGCTTTTGAAAATCTTTAAAAAAAACCGACCTTGTGTCTAACTCTGCCCTTGTGGGGAGGCAAGGTAAATAGGAGTAATGATTTTTTCTCTCTATAACTTGTCCCAACGAAGCAAAGAAATAAAAACGGTAGCACTTCAAGCCATTTGCTTTTAAGCCTTAATCTGAATCACATTCTGATGTCAAACTGAAGAAGAGGTGAAAAAGAAAGAAGAGGAAAGAAGAGGAAAGAGTAAGCCGCCTGAAGAAATAAAAGCAATAGCTTATATCAGCTCGATAACTTTCTATGCCCGTTTGTTCGTTTTGTTGGAAATAAGTGACTTTATGCAAATTATCCTCTATTACTTGAGGAGAGGCTAAAAAAAAAAAAAAAAAAAAAAAAAACTTGGACGAGAGAAGCTCAAAAGAATTTACTGAAAGAAATTAAAACGCTTCTCCTCACCTCTGCTACCTAATTTTCTATTAATTGTACAGTTTAATCAAGACATAAAAAAAATGAAAATATCGAAAAAAGCTTGTATTGTACGTATCCGTTATGGAACGAAGTTCTCCGAAAAAAATTCACTTAATTTCATCAAGTAGTTTTTTTTTTTACAGCGAAAAAACAATTTGTTATGATACCGAGCAAAAGGTTCGATTTTTAGGAAGAAAAGCTAGTAATAAAGATGGGGAGGGAGTGTCGGCGCTTTAACTGGAGTTATCTCCCCATGGCGTGTTAAAAATTTCTATAATGGCTGACTTCAACGCGCTCTCATAAAAACGTGTTTTTCTGCTGTAAAATAAAAACTACTTGATCAAATTAAATGAAATGTTTTTTCGAAGATCTTCAGTCCAAAACGGATAGGTGCAATATAACCTTTCTTCGATATTTTCATTTTTTAATGTCTTGATTAAACTGTACAAGTACCGTAATTTGTTTTAGAATGCAATAGCTTGTTGGTTTTTAATTGCCTTCACCCAAAAAAACGGAAGGTTGTTCTGCTACAAAAAGTTGTTCTTTTTTATAAACTTTTGTTTGTTAGAAATAACTAACGCAAGAAAATTTCTAACAGTATCGCACATTAATTGCTAATCTACCGCAATGTACCTCATACAGTTGGGAGCAGGAAGTTAGAAAATAATCTTCTCAATATAGCTAACTCACCTTTAAAAAAAAAAACATTTTGGTGGGATTCTGTAATCAAAGAAGCGTAGAATTTTACCAAACACATATATTATTGATGCTCCGTGCAGACCAATCCGTTTCAAAATATATTACTTGACAAAATTAAAAATCTTACATGGACAGATTTCTTTTCTATTAATTTTTTTATAAATAACATATTTTAGAAGTTTTTTCAAGAACCACTTTGGGTGGGTGCTTTCACTAAAATTGTTGACCCGAAAATGATCGTCCTTAGTCAACAGAAAGGAAGTCATCTCCCATTATAATAATATTCATCTTCACACAGCACTCTAACCAAAGATCTTCTAGAAGAATTTGGTTGGAAAATCATGCTCAATTTTACATATTCTTGTGACCTAAAAGGATCATAAAACTATTTAGGTGGTATTAGGTTAACATCACAAGAGGAGATCAAACATGAGTTAGATTCATATTTCACATCAGAACCTAAATAATTTTACAATCGATGCGTTTATGAGCTCGTTGACAGATGGAATCAAGTTTTAGAGAAAGAAAAGTCAAAGGTTGTTATTATTATGAGTAAAAATTATCAAAACATAGTTTTTCATTTTCGAGATGAAATTTTAAATCAGCAAAAACTTTTGCACCAACCTGATAATTAGGATAAGTGAAAAATAAAATTTTTTTTTACATTTATTCATTTAGGTGACATGTTTTGCCATTTTACTAAATTATTTAGCCAATTTTTTTCATAACCATTTAATTGCCACAAAGAAAAAATATTGTAATAACAAGGCACAACTTCAATTTAAATAGAGCAAAAACGAATGTTCTTAATAAAAACAACAAATAATTGATAGCAAACGAAATAGGACTAAAATTTTCTGTCGACCTTTATACTTTTAACATGTAGAAAGTGTTGAAGTTTTTTTGTTTTTTTTTTTTTTTTGCATTTTTATATGTCAGAATTTTATTTATGCTATCCTAAGAGGAATTGGTTATGCTGGTATGGCCATGTGGAGCGTTCTTCCTCCTGGATAAACCGTTGTAGAAGCATTGGGTGTCTTAAATCACTCTATCCCACTTTCCGACTCTGGTGTCTAAGTTCTTGCAGTCGGAGAAAACAAAATTTATTGGAAGCAAGTAAATAGATAGAACTGCATCAAGTGGAATTTGAAAATAATGGACTTGTTGAACCATGAGAACTGGAGAGTGAGCTTGTATAATATTAGAAATCGTCTGACCTCAGAAATAACAATAAATTTTTTTTAAACTGATCGAACCTGTACTGCAAAGAAGGAAAAAAAAAAAAAAAAAAAAATGTGACATCTTTGCCATTGCAATCCATTGCCAAACTGGAAATGATGAGTGTTCTAATAATGTAAACCTGGCTAACAAGTCAATTATAGAGTGAAGTTTATTTGTACCAAACATGATCGGATTACAGAAAGGATAGTAAATTTTATTAATGACTAGAATGAGTACCCGGCGTTGCCTGGGTGTGGAGAAGTGGTATAGTAAGGTTATTGAGCAACCGACCCCCAGCCCCCAAAAACAACTAAAATAATATTGAGTGCCTATGCGAGCGCAAAAAAAAAAAAAAGAAAATTTAGCCAGGCTCAGACCTGTAATGGGAAAGAGACAAAGGAGGTGAAATAAAGCAAATGCATTAACCGACTTGACCATGGCGCATTTGTGATATCACAGGCTTTTGAAATAAAGTGTTTTAAACGTACATTGAGATTACGAGGCGTGAATGACTTTTAAAAAATGTTGACACAAAAACTGACCCCTCCTTGAAAAAACTAACCCAGTTGACGGTCAAAGAATTAATCTTTTGGACCAATGTTTCAATATTTGTCGTCCAAGAGACCGATCTTTCTAACTATACCAATTTTGTCACAGTCCAACGCGTCTGTCAAAAGTTTTTGGGAGACATACAAACACACACACACACACATATATACATGCACACACACACACACACACACACACATGCATACTAACAGACATTTTGCTTTTTATATAAGCGATTTCATGCGTGACATTTTTTAAGATTATGTATTTTAAAAAAATTTTGTTAAGGAAACATCTCTTATCAACGCCAAAAGGCTACTTGAGGATAAGGGTTGATGAGTGTCAGATGGCCGTGATGATTGGTAATGATCATGATGATTGGTAATGATGGTGATGATTGGGTAGAATTTGATTATTTAAGAAGACAACTCAACAAGAGTTTGTTTTCATTGGGCTTGAAAGCAACCATGTTATAGTCAACTGGGAAGCAGCCCCTGCAGTATTATATTCCACAGGCGGGCAGTTCTAGGAAAGAAACTTTGTCCATGGTATTTCTGTTTAGTTTTAAGCACAGATAGAGATTAGGGGCAATTGTTGGCAACGGTTGTAACTGACTTGTCTGCCTTCTACAGTTCAACCAGTGCAACTTGAAAGATCTTGCAGATAACAGCAATAATGCAAAGGACTGTGTAAAAAAGTGAAAAACTTTTTTAACAATATACTTTAAACACATGTAAAAAAAACTTTAATTTAGCAACTTCAATAAGTAATTTTTTATTTTATTTTTATTTTGCATCTAATGAGTGTAAGTCAATAAACTAATCAATCTCCAAATCCTCCTTGGAAAATATTCACACCTAGGACTCGTCAGGAATAGGGCTATCAAAAGTTGTTATGACCAAATAGTGTTACAAAACCAACCAAAATATTTGCGAATGTACAGAAGATGACCTTATGATGCAACACTTGTCTGACTACTACAGCTCAATCAGTGCAGCTTGAAAGATCTTGCAGAATATAACAATAATGCAAAGAACTGCATAAAAAAAGCGAAAAACGGTTGAATGACCACATGCTTCAAAAAAATGTAAAGAAGAAATTCAGTTTTTGAAACACACAAGAAAACCTATGAATTGAAACATAGAGCTTCCCTAGCCACGCTGAACTTCTAACATTTCAGGAAAAGACAAGACTAGGGCTCCTTTTGTGGCCCTCTCTCTTGATTCAGAAGCATCCTGGCTTCAATGCTATTTCGGTTTAGTTTCAAGCACAGATACAGTTTATACCACCATATTTTTCGTAGCCCTGGATTATACTACCATATTTCTACTTTTCTTCATATTTTTTGAATATCCTGTCAATTTTGGCCCCTTACAAATTTTCATACAAACTTTAGTTTTCAATTTATGCATTAACCAGCAAAATTTATAGACTAGCTATAAATATTATTTTGCTAACTATGTTTCCTCTGAGGATATGAGCCATTCATAGTCCAGACAGCTAGAGAATACCATACCTTCCTCTTCTACTGACATGGGAATCTCCCCTTTCTGTGTCCTTCTCTCTCTCTCGGTTCAGAAACATCCTGGCTTCAGTGGAAAGCACTTAATCACCTGAGGACAGAAATAGGGTGATCAAAAGATGTAATGATTAGATGTAACTACAAAACTAACTTAATCATCTGCGAATACGTATATAGAGCCTTGTCTGCCCTCTGCTGTCCTATTAGGGATATCAATATTCGTGGATTTTTAAATATTGAAGAGTTGTCCCCTTTTGATCCTTAATTATCAGTGATATGAGCAGCTTACAGTTGTCTTCTTTGTCTGTTAACTGATAACATGGACTTTAAAGACGGAACTTTGGGTTGTCTCCCTTTGTTTTCTGTATAAAAGGACGCATGTGCGATGTTTTCTTTCTCTTTGATGTATAGCTTCCTTTGTATAAACATGTAAACTTCTCCATCTCTTGTGTGCTGATAAAATGTTACGTTGTATAAAGAATAAATGTAATCAGTTTTAAACAAAAATGAAATGCATAGTTTCACGAAATACGCTTTAGGAAATGCTGTAAATGTTGAGAGTGAAAAATTTGTTTTGGAAATGTTCCGTTAATTTCCTATTGAAAATTTATTGGAAAAAAATATGGTGCTTCTATACTATTGGGACGAGATTTCGGAAATGATAAGATTGAATTTCACATGAAAACAACGGTATGTATGTATTCCCCATATTTTTAAGATGATTATATCCAAAAAATTACGAAAATTGATAAAAAAATCGGTAGAAAGTTTTTTAATAAAGAAAATAGAATTTGAAGAAGATGACCATGTATGCTTATGTAAGACACAGGAGAGTCACAAGGGAGGCAATTCAACAGTTGCAAAAAACTTGTATATATGTTATTTTTATGTTATTTAATTTTTAGGTGAAGAGTTATTTTTATATTAAACAATTATGAAAACATTTTAAATGAAAATCAGACTCAGAAACACTGTATATATGTTATGTTTATTTTGTTATTTGTTTTGCATTAGTCACATTAAACATTTAGAGTTACTTCCCTTGTTTATGGTTTCGTTTCACTTCATTTTATGAAAACAATATGGTGGCAATTTTTCACCTGCTAACACGATTAATGTTTTTTTTTTTTTAATAATAAAGGAATATTCAAGTAATTTCGTCTGCATAATTTGGAAGCTACTATTGCAACTTATTAAAATTGACAAAAAATCAGTTGAAATCATTGTTTTTTATCTGAAAACTCCACTTATCGACTACAAAATCTTGTCCCAATTCTCTGGAAGTAGCAAAAATATATATAAGATAAGATAGACAAATGGGGGATAACCGTGCACAGTGGATGATGCTTGTTTCTTTGTTTCTGTGCAAAATACATGGCATGCATCATTGTCATTTTGTGACATCAAAACAGAGTGGAAGAAATATGCTGACTCTTTACGAACTGTTTTTTCTTCATCATAGCGAGGGCAAAAAAAAAAAAAGGAAAAATGTATAAAATTCTGAGGATGGCGATTATCATTGAAATATTAATTTTAAACAAATATATTTTTTTCTTTTCATTTGGCTTATATATATATATTATATATATATATATATATATATATATATATATATATATATATATATATACGTTTTGTATTCTATTTTAAAATTTAAGCAACGTTTCTATCATGGAAAAAAAAATCAACTCTGACTTTCATTTTATAACATATTTCTTTCTATGAAGAATTAATTGTTTATAGATAAACCGTCTACTATACCACTAAAACTTGGTGGATCTTGTTTGTTTGATAGCAATTCCTAGACAAACTAACAATTTATGCAGAGAGAGCATATGGGATATGTTTTAGTCAAATATATATCTATGAAATGCATATAGATGGTCGATGTAAAGCTTGTTTTGTTTATTATTTTTTTTTACACTAGCTGTTTGAAGATGTGTGTTATGCAAAAAAAAAAAAAAAAAAAAAAAGTGGTAGTAGGCAGGCAGGCTCGAACCCGTACCATGACGGAGGAAAAGAACATGAAACAAAAACAGAAAAACGTGACGTCTTTGCTGTTGCGTCCATCGTCAAACTAGAAGTGGCAAAGGTTTAAATTAAGGCTAGTCAATCAAAAAGAGGGGGATGACTTTCGACAATATCGTGGGGAAAAAGCACCCCCCCCTTGTAGAAAAGTGCCCAGTTGAGGTTGAAGGAATTAATGTTTTTAGTTAATTTTTCGATATTTGTCGTCCAAAGGGACGAGCTTCAAAATGATACCAATCTCGTGAAAATCTGTCGCCTCTGTCGAAAGTTTTAGGCAGACATATAAACATATTACATTTAAACAGACAGGTTATATCCTCCCCGAGAGTGTAATTACACATATCGTCCACATCTATTAAAGCCACCATTACTGACATGCCATACACCTACCTGCATTATTTAATAAAAGCTATACTCTTCCTATATCACAGAGATCAATTTAGTCGCCCAAACAGCATCAATACTTTGTTTCATTCCGATTGTTACTATCGCTAGACATCAAATCCCTATCATGTTACCTAGCATCTTCTCTCTTCTGAGGAGAAGCATTAAGCTTTGAAATACCGTGGTATAAAGAGTCCCCACTTAGTCTACACCCATAATTGATGTATACCTTTATTGAATAAATCTACATATCTCTATATAAATAAAATGAACTCATTTTTTTCCCGTCTGATTTTGACCTTAATAGGATTAAAAATCAAGATATTTCATGCAAATATAATATGCACAAACGGCAGAACAATATCTGAGGTGTGTTATAGGCTTATTATTTCTCAAATTCCTCGATAATCTTAGATTTCTATACTTTTTCTGCTGAGAAGTCACGGCCAAAATCGGTTAAGATCAATGGAAGTGGTAAAATATTTTCTCTCTAATAAATTCCTCCTCCCCCTGCCACCACTTAACACCGCTTGGGGATCGTTCACAAGGAACAGTTGAGAAGAGAACACCGGTTTGGCTTCATAGTTCTTTCATGTGAAGTTATTTAAAATCACTAAACTAAGCTGCAGTGCTCTGTGGCGTAGCGGTTAGCGTGCTGGACAATTCACATTATATTTTCACGTTCGCGCCGACCTACCGAAGTCGTTTTTTTTTTTTTTTCCTAAACAACTGAAATGGACTTTTCTTGGTGGCCGAACTGTTAATGTTGCAGATTTTTTTTTTTTCTTTTTCACACTTTATTTTCCTACTTTTACTCATGACTCCGGGTTTGATCCTTCCTACTTACCTACCATAACATTTTTTAAAACTCCCCCACCCCCGTCCTGGAAACAAACACTCAGGTAACGCCGGGTACCCCCGCTAGTATTAGTATATAGTTTTATATCATTATCTTTATATATATATATATATATATATATATATATATATATATATATTAGGTATTACTATGAGGGATGTTCCAAAAGTAATGCCTCCTATTTTTTATTCCGCATGAATAGATCAGAATGCCCTGCAAATTTTATTGTAATGATGATAGAACTTATGGATTCATGACCTGTTGCAGATATAAACAGTGTGAGACTCTAAGAAAACAACCTCTGTCATGGACGTGCATCAGAAGCAGAGATGCATCATTGAATTCCCCGGTGCAGAAAAAATATGAAATGATCAACATTCACCGGCGCCTGTTGAACGTTTATAGAAGCTGATGCAATTGAGGTCAGCATAGTTAAGAGATGGGTTTGTTGATTTCAGAATGACGACAGATGTGAGCGACAAAGTGAGCTCCAAACTTTTATAACCAAGATATCATTCATCACTGGCAAGTGTATTAAGAATGGTAGTGGCTATGTAGAAAAATCAATTCCGGTGCACAAACGGTTACTCGTTTAATGGTACTACTTTCGTCTTCGTAGCTTTTCAACATTTTAGTTTGAGTTGGAAAATAGGAGCCAATTACTTTTGATTAACTTCTAAATTGATTAACCGATCATTATAAATTTTGGAACAGAGTTGTTAGGTGTAAGAGTGGATTAAGTGGGCTATATTTAGTTTAATTTAGTTTTATAAAGAGAAGGATGGAAGCCCTTTATGAAAATTCAGATACGTCTGATTTTCATAAAAAATTTAATGATAGCTTTTAGACATCAATTAATAAATATTTCTCAAATGTCAGTTTCTTTGGAGTATTTTGAAGAATTTTAGGAAGGATGATATGAGCGCAATCCTTATTTGAATATTTAAATATTTCAGATTTGCATTAAATTTGCTCCATAGTCATTAGTAGGGCTATGACAACAGAATATTCTCTTCATTGTTTTCACTCTCGAGTATATATCCGACACAGTTAATCAACCAAGAACTACATCACTCTATATAAAAGCGTATAAGATATCAATGGACACACGCTCGGGAGTCAAAACAATGAAAAGAATATGCTGTTGTCATTTGATACCAATAAAGCAATATTTCTGAATTTTAATTTGTTCTTAAAACTAGCATGGGTGCCCGGCGTTGCCCGGGTGTTTGGAGGTGTGTGTTGAGCAAAAAAAAAAAAAAAGTGGTAGTAGGAAGGCAGGTTCGAACCCGCATCACGAAGGAGGAAAAGAACGGGAAAAAACGTGACATCTTTGCTGTTACGACCACCGCCAAACCGGAAGTGACATAGGCTAGACAATCGAAAAGAGGGGATGGTTTTCGAAAAAAGCGACCCCTGTAGAAAACTACCCAGTTGAGGGTGAAGAAATTAATGTTTTTAACCAATTTTTTGGTATTTGTCGTCTGAAGGGTCGAGCTTCAAAGCGATACTGATCTTGTGAAAATCCATCGCCTCTGTTGAAAGTTTTAGGCAGACATGCAAACATACATACGTACATTTATATATTGGTAGCTCAAATTTTCGACCCAAACCGATTAAAAATCTTGCCATATCTTTGAATACCCTTTATGTAAAATTTCAAATGTTTAGACCAGAAATTGGTAGAGACCGCAGAGGTCAAATTTTAAAAAATTTTGACCCCTATTATGACCCCTTAAAATTTATTGTTTTGGGCTCAAATCAATTTATTAAGTTAGATCCATGTCCAAGGAACCTATATCTAAAATTTCAATTGTTTATACTGAAAATTGGCGGAGGAGTTTGGTACAGTTCTCAAAGGTCAAATCGTTGAACTTTGACCCCTTAACAGCCAAATTTCTGGCTGAAAACGGATTACAAAGATTTTCCCAAATCTCCATATCCTGTATATCAAATTTTGAGTCTGTAGACTGAAAATTGATAGAGTTATTTGTCGGGAAATGTATACAGACAGACGGACACACACAGACACTTTCAGATATATAGATTGAAATAAGGATTCTAGACAAATAGTTTGGTTACATAGTATCTTGATATAAATCTCATCAATGAAAATAATACTGAATAAAAGCAAAATCTCATCCCTTCACTGTAGAGGTCTCTAAATATTGCAAGATTTTCTACTTAAATAGTGTTTTTCCTCAGATCGCTTGTTTTTAGAATTTCTTCCCTCTTCTCCTAAGGGTGCAGAAAATTAAATGTAATGTGAACAAATATCGTGCTGCTCAACTCTCCACCCAAATAGCCTGCCCCTATCACATTATGCTTGAGTGGCAATTGAGTGAATAAAAAGTTATAATAAATAAATAAATAAATAAAATAATTAGAAACACTTTTTAAAAGAAATATTTTATTGGGTTTTTTTAACATTTTTACAAACAATGAAGTTGTCTGAAATTGAATTTATTTGAAGATATTTATTACAATGTACAAAAGATAAACAACTTCACAAACGGAACAAATCACAAGTAAAAAAAAACAACAAAAAAAAAACAACTAGACCTCTTTAAGATCCCATTTTTTTTTTCTGCAATGAGTTGTATACAAAAATAAAAAAATAAGAAAAAGTTGATCAATATAAAATTGCAATTCGAATATAAATAAACGTTAATAATTTCAGGACGCAAAAAACAATTTGTGAGAACAAGTTGCATTTTTTCATCTTTTTTACACAAACAAAGCGGAAACAAAGACAAACATCACAAATAATTTAAAGTTTTTATAAACTTTATGGTAATATATATAACATTTTATTCTAAAATATTTGTATACAGGCGTTAATCATAAGCAATTCAGAGAGATGCAACTGACTGCCTTTGAAATATTTCTAAAAAATTATTTTCTCTAATATTTATAGAGAGAAAGTGGGTTACAACTTAGATTACTGTCTATTTACTGTTTCATTTTCAAAAACAAAATAATTTAGTCATATTTAAATGATATTGTTATCAATTTTAAATGCAATGAGTGAAGCAATAACTTTAATCCATCCATTAATAATCACCAATTATGTATATAATAATATACTAAGGCAATTTTATGTTCGTACATACATTACTCTCCACCTTTTTTTTTTTTTTTTTTTAAATATGCGATCAATCAATCGCTGAAGATACATTGGCACTTGTGGAAAAGGCATGCTCCCAGTTCTGGACCCATATTGAGGCAGTGATTGAGGCTGAAGGCGGTTACATTGAATAGATGTCAACTCCACTACATAATCAAGTTACCTGAATTGATTTTTTTAATAAAAATTTTCAAATAAAGCTGTAGTGTTGTTTTTTTTTTTTTTTTCAGCAACACTTATCATTCCACCCTGTATTCTCGTCGAGTGGACATGTATTCAAAAACACTGGTATGGATATTTAATAAAATATGTGAAAATGTGCCAAAACAAGGATGTACTTTAATACAGAAGTTGGGTTATTGTGGTGGCCTTTTATCTAGTGGGCTGAGGTATTCATTCTGGGTAATTTTAGGATATCCATCCTCTCAGGCCTTGCCTTTCGTCTTTGAGATAGAGTAAATTCATTACTGTTTGATAGGAGAATGCCGACGTGGCTGGCCAAGCAATTCCTAAAAAGGCAGAGGGTGTTGGCTTGACTCTCCACCTTCCAACCTTGTATCATATTGTCCTGTGGTAAGAAGGAAGTAAATAATGCAATTTGTGGCAGCTATGGCCCGAGAGTCATGATGTATACATCTATAACATACTTTTGTTAATACACGTTTTATTAATTATACTAACATACTTGAGCTCAAATCTATGGTCCCCCTTCCTAAACTTTCACGAAAAACACTCTTCTAGCTGAAACCACCATCAATAATTTCTCCCACACTTTATCTGTGCCTTAACCTAAACATAGATTCCATGAACAAAGCTTCTTTCTTAGAACTGCATGCCTGTGGGACTCCTGTTTCCTTGCTTTCCAGCTGACTACAATATGATTGTCTTCAAGTCCAGTGTAAACAAGTTCTTGATGAGCTGTCCCCTTAAGTAATCAAATTTACCAAATTTCCACGACTAATGATTACTACGATATTATCCCATTGACTACTGTATCCTCATTAACCCTTATCCTCGAGTGGCCTCAGGGCCTTGATAAGTGGTAACTCCTTCGTAAATAATTAAAAAAAAATAATAATAAAATACACTTTGTTTTAGTTGTTATTGTCACGTTTCAGTTGATATAAGTTCTGACTTTTCAGGAATATCTTTTCAAACTCTAGAATTTTTAAGTCAAACTTGGGAATATGTATGGAATTACAAACTGAACCCTTTATTTAATCCACAAGGGTAGATTGTTCTTGTTCCATCAGCTATGACTGGTAGAAATGTTAAATGAATAAAAAAAAAAAAAATAGTTTTAGTATCTACCTGGTTATGGCTGCTTGAATAAAAACAATCTACTCTTGTGGATTTAAATAAATAGCTAAATTCAAAATATCGTACGTATTCCCAAGTTCGACAAAGATTCACATGTTCTAAAATTATGCATTTGGAAAAAGGTCAGAAGTGTTATTTAAAATGAGTTATCTCCCCTTGCTAAGTTTTAATTTAAAATTATTTAAAAATGCTTCATATTATTAGTCGTCTGGGTAGGACTATGTCATTTTTTAAAATTAAATTATAATTTACTGCTTCACAAAGTTGAATAAATTTAATCACAAATCTTATCAAAGCTGATTTACAACAGATCTCCCTCATTCAATATTAATTCTGAAAAATGGTAGCAGGTTAATAAAAGAAAAATGCATAAGCTATAAGTGTTTTTATACATTGTAAAAATAATCCTATTATCAATATTCATCTAAAAACTTCCGAAATAAAAAAAAAAAAAATTATTATTTCAATCTGATTTCCTTAAAGTTTTTCATCAAAATAATATCAATATTTCTAGTCTTTCATCTGAAAATTTATTTGACTTTTCTGTTATAAAATAGAAATGCATCAAATATATATATTTTGTATTCTCCAACGTTTCTCAATTCATTGCTTCACAAAGTTGAATTTACATAAAAAAAAATCTTATCAAAGCCGATTCACAGCAGATTTTCCTCATTCAATGTTAATTCTAAAGTATGTTTAACAGGATAATACAAAAATAAAATGCAATGAAATACAAGCGTTTTTATTTATTTATTTTTTTTTACTTTGTTCAAAATTAGGAATTTTCCAAGGAGCAATGTATTGCTCAAAACAAAAAGACAAAAAAAATCAAAATGTGGTAGAAATAAAACCAAACTTATTACAAAAAAAAAAGGAACAGAAAGTGACAGAAAAGATGATTTTTGTTTAGTATCTTTTTTTAAACGAAATACTGAATTGCATATTTGTTAGAATATCGATTTCCAATAAGGGATTATTCTCATAAACAACAGACGATAAATTAATTCTGTGACGTATGTGAATATACGTACAACTGAAAATTGAAAAGCTAAAAGAGTTTTTTTTTTTAGCATATATATTTTTTTGTACTGTCAGTATTCGAGTGAATGAAAGATTAATTTTTTGTTTTTGTTTGTTTGTTGGGGGGGGGTGTTTACACAATAAAAATAAGCAAAGAAATTAATTAATCAAAACATTAACTCTAAGTCCAGGATGGGGGAAAAAAAAAACCCTAAAATATACTTAATTCTTGAAAAATTGTATTCTTTTAAATCTTCAATATTTATTTTAGAAAAATAATATTTCAAATTTTACAGATTTAACTTAACTCTGCATATGTGTGTCCATCCCCTGATCTATCATCTTTTGAGGAAGCAGACTTTTACCATAACATAACTCTAGGCCACTACATGGTCTGGAGTATAGAGCTGACCAGAAATCTATTCATAAATGTTTGATTTTCATGTATTTTTTAATGAAATGAAATCAACTATATTTGAAAATACATATATAATAACATGTCTAAGATTAGGATAAGGTGCTTGTACAGAATTCCCCCTCCATTAAAAAAAAAAAAAAAAAAAAGAAAAAAAAAAAAACAGAAATAAAGAAACGTCTATATTATATATGTACCAGTCACGGAAAGAAAATATCATATTCCAAAAATCACTTAAATTGGTCAAGTAGTTTTATTTTTTATAAAGAAAATCATTTTAAAGTGAATCTGAGTTTTCCAATGTACACATGTTATGAATGGCCTTCTAAAATCTTGCAAGTTTGAATTATTTGGAGTTATCTCCCTTGTTTTCAAGATGGCATTGCAATATGGCGCTGCTTGCTTAACCACAAAATTTGATTTTCTTATTTTAAAATAAAACTACTGAAGTTTAAATGTAATGTGACCAGCATCTCGCTGCTCAACTCCCCACAATTCACTGTTAGACATGATCCCAAATAGTACCTCATGTTTCAAGTGGCAATGTTTGGGATAAAAAACAGTATAAAAAAAAAAAAATAATAAAATAAAAAGAACTACTTGATCAATTTATGCTATTTTTGGTGTACAATATTTTCTTAATGTCATCATACAGATTTTTCTTTATTTTGGATTTTTAACATGGGTGGGATTCTGGACAAGCACCTAAGATAATATGTCGGAAGATAAATAAGTGAAAATATGTATACTTAATTACTGCTTTATTTTATTTAGTACTTGTCAGTTTCCACAAGAAAAATACATATTTCCATTTAAAATAAATACGTATTAGATACGTTTGAAGCCAAAACGACGCATTATTACAAAATAAACATATTTATTTTGTTTGAAATTTATATTGAAATTCATAAATATATTTCGAAGATACACTTCATCATTAGTGAAGTGTATCTTTGAAATATATTGATAAATTTCAAACAAAATAAATGTTTATTTTGTAATAATGCGTTGCTTTGGCTTCAAACGTATCTAATACGTATTTATTTTATTCAAACTCAACCAGCACTTCTATCAAGGAACACAAACCCTAACGTATTTTCATTTATTTAGCTTTGAACATGTCTTTATGCTCAATAATTCAAAATGGTATTCTAGATTTTGTATATATTTTCAAAGACAATTGATTTAATTTTCTTTAAAAAAATATGTGAAAATCAAACACTTATCAATATGTCTGCAGTCACGCTTCTCGGATGTGCCATGAAGTGGCCTGCAGTACATAACGCCATGTCATATGATGATTATGTTAGTGCATTATCAAAAGCATAAGAGGAGAACCAAAACTATCTTCACATGAAATAAGAACAATAATTGTCGTCAATGCTTCACTTCAAAATTGTCAAAAGAACATGACAAATTCTTAAGATTTGAAAGCGGGAGGGGAGGCATTTCAAAACATTTACTGACTGCATGGCGAGTTTTTTCACGAAACTTTAGCAGTAAAAATCATTGAGAGAAAAAAAAAAAATTTTGTTCAGATAACGGCTTTCAGATAGACTTATTTATTTTTTTTTTTTACTTTTTCCATATAATCTTCCTTTTTCATGTTGTCCGAAGTTTTCGCGGCCAGGCAATGTTAGCGGCTTTCCGTTTGAAAGCGAACACACACTCTTTTCCCGCATTTATCGTTTCCATCTTCAGATTCTGTGGACAAACCGTTTCATTCAAGGCCTTTTCTGAAAATAGAAAAATAAAACAAAAATCAAATATAGAAATTTCAACTTTTAAATAAATAGTACATCTATTGGAGATTTGGTATCTGTCTGTCTGAAGCTGAAACTATATCATTATTTCTATTGATGTACTATTGTACTACCTTTCAATATCCAATTCAGAGAAAGAGGAAGTAGCATAGTATTTGTTCTGTTGCAATACAATCCTCCCATGCATTATCTCTACCTTTGTAAGTTTTACAAAGTACGAACCTTCAAATGGCAAAATTTGAGCCCATCGGATTATTAATTTACAAATCATTTATTTAACTGAAACTATTGTTGAAAATTATCAAAGCAATAAGAATCTGAATTTTGCATTTGATGAGAAAAATACTGTTCAAGTAAAGCCATGGCTTGATAAGTGTTATTTGGTCTCTACTTCAATGGAAAAAGTTGAGAGATGGTATGCTGATTTTGAATGTAGAGATGGTATGCTGATTTTGAATGTAGAGATGGTATGCTGATTTTGAATGTAGAGATGGTATGCTGATTTTGAATGTAGAGATGGTATGCTGATTTTGAATGTAGAGATGGTATGCTGATTTTGAATGTAGAGATGGTATGCTGATTTTGAATGTAGAGATGGTATGCTGATTTTAAATGTAGAGATGGTATGCTGATTTTAAATGTAGAGATGGTATGCTGATTTTGAATGTAGAGATGGTATGCTGATTTTAAACGTAAAGATGGTATGCTGATTTTAAATGTAGAGATGGTATGCTGATTTTAAATGTAGAGATGGTATGCTGATTTTAAATGTAGAGATGGTATGCTGATTTTAAATGTAGAGATGGTATGCTGATTTTGAATGTAGATTTGGTATGCTGATTTTGAATGTAGATTTGGTATGCTGATTTTGAATGTAGATTTGGTATGCTGATTTTGAATGTAGATTTGGTATGCTGATTTTGATGCTGAATGTTAGGTCACCCCAATTAAGCAATTCTTCCAGAAAACTGCAATAAAGTCCACAAACTTGTGTTGAATAATTAGAAATTGCAAGTTGTATAAAATAGAACTTCTTGTTTCTATTTTGTTTCTATTCACTTTAGTTGAAGTTCTCAAAAATCAAGGGGCCCCTTCTTGGGGCTAACTTAAACTCTATAAAGGATACATAAATATTTGAATATTCTATTACAATTCTCTTTTATCTCTCAAATGTTACTAAGTTAGTAATATTAATTTTCCTCTCACTTACTGACCAGTTAACTACGTTAAAGTTTATCTTTCTTTTGGTCTGTTGGTTTTAATGGATTCTAGGACAAGAATTCATCTAGTCTGGTGGAATACCAAGCTTAGTGTTGTTGCTACAGGTAACATCACTCAAAGAAAGTGCACCAATCCTTATATAATCCAATGTAGGGTAGCAATAATGAGGGGATTTTATTTGGGTTTCAAATTTTATACTATTTTGAATATTTAGTCAGGGTTTAATTGTAGGGTGAAGTATCCTTATGCCAGGTTGTTCTGACAAATCCCTGTACAGAAAGACCTTAAACATTCGAGGGCAGTGTCTAGTAGGCGTTCAAATTTCTCTCTATTGAGAACTATTGTGCTGGTTAATGTGTGTACTTTATTGCATTTGGAAATGGGGTAAAAAAAGTTTGCACTTTCAGAGGCACAAAAGGATAAAAGCTTATTCTGAGGAGATTGGCTGAAAAGAGGATCACTTCACTATGATCAGAAGAGGATAATTATGGCTGCCATTTGTGTAAAAGCTATGTTGTATAAAAACTGCTTCGTTTACTGCCATTGTGAGTAAAAAAAAAAAAAAAAAGTTTACAAAAAAATAAATAAATAAAAATCAATTAAAACTGACATTTAAAGAAAAAGGAAAAAAATAACCACTGATCAATGGAAAACCAGCATTAGAGTTGACCATCTGATGAAATGAATTATTACTATTTTTGCAATCAGATACCTATGTGGCTCCATATATACAAAAGGCGGCCATGTTAGTTGTATGACAATATCAGAGCATTCAAGCTTGAAACTTGGTCTTGAATTATTTATACCAGTTTGTTAGATCCAAAAAAGAAAACAGTTGAATGATACAAACATCTGGCATTTGATAATGATACATGAAACCTGAGGATTAGGGCAACATCTACTTTTCATACAAACCTATACTACAACAATTTGTAATGCATAAAAAAAGTGATGTCATGAATATGAATACATCTGGGTGCCTCCATGCAAGAATATGATTGGCTAGTGTAAGCCATAAATACAGACGAGTATAGCAGCCTGGGAGAGACGTTGAAAGATACACCGAAAGTTTACAGCTTAAGCATATTACCAACTACAACCATTCATTAAGGTAACTTGCTAGATTGTATTACTGTAGACAAAACCACTCGGCTATTTAAAACAAATATATCTGTTTCTGGGACATGTCAGCCTCTTGCATCTCTGGTGCTGTGTTTGGGGTTGAATTGAAGCAAAGAAAAAAAAAAAAAAAAAAAAAAACTTTTGATCTCCTGAAAGTTCATTTGAACATTCAGGAATGCTGATTCAGACAGTGGACCTCCTGGTACAATCAAAATCAGTGATTAAAAAGTTTCTGTAACTGATGTAATGAATATGAATACATCTGGTTTACTCTAGGCAAGAAGCCATAAATACGGATGGGTATAGCAGCCTGGGGGAGAGGTTGAAAGAAACGCCAAAAGCCTAAAGCTTAAACATACTGCCAACTAGAACTACGAATCACAGTTCATTAAGCCAACTTACTAGATTGTATTGTTCGATTATGCAACCAAGACCACTCAACTACTTCAAAAAAAAAGCTTCTGGACAAGAAATTTGCTAAAAAGTATATAATTCCAACTAGAAAAGGTCTACCAATCCGGATAATTTGAGATCCTTTGTGAAAATGTGGAATTTCTGGATTATTTTTTTGCTTCCATGAACAACAATAAATAGTTCAAAGTATATAGTTTCTGCCAGAGGAAATGGTAAAATATATGCATATTTATCAGGGCTCTATTTTAATGCATGAATATCAGAGATAGGTAGTTTTACTGCAGAGATGCAATTTTCTGGTTTCACATACTGGAAACTAAATCAAATTTTCCCCAAAAGCAAAACTAATCAGCATAGTGATATTACTATCAAATGACGATATTGAAAGAAACATGTTGGAAAAATGTTTACATTTTTGAATTTTGGAGATAAGGATTATTCATATTTTTATTTATTTTTTTAATTACATTTTCACCCCAAACAAGGCACATTGCCACTTTGGTGTAGGGGGCTACTATCAGGGGCAACAACTACTGGGGTACTATGTTGGGATTTGGGCAGCAAGATGTCGGTTCATGTTACACTTGAACTTCTGCATGCCAGTACAGTTGGGGAAGCAGGGACCTGGAATGGAATTCCAGAGTTTAGCAGTTCTGGGGAAGAAACTACTGAAGTAGAAAGATCTTTTACATCTAGGGATCTCTACTGTGTGCGGGTGGGATTTAGCTGCCTGTCGAGTTTGTTGAGGGTGACTACGTCGTGGGGGCACAAGTGTCTGCAGTTCGCCAGAGCATTCATCATTAAAATATTTGTAGAACAAGCAGAGGGATGCTACATCGATAGAACAGAGGCTTAAGCTTAGATGCCAGTTCAGGGCCTATCAGATTGGCGACTCTTTTGAACCTTGTCTAGGAGCGAGAGACTAGTAGCAGATGCACCAGCCCAAATGTGACAGCAATGGGCGAATGGTGGCATTATAGAGGTACAGGATACTTTCGGATGTTAGTAGTTTTCTAGCATGGTAGAGAGAGTCTACCTTCTTTGCAGCGACCCTGGCAATGCATTCAATGTAATTGCTCCAACTCATGTTTCCTGTGAACGTTAAGCCAAGCAGTTTGAAAGATGTACTCTCAGATAAAGAGTCACTGGCCTTGCTATTGGTGGCAGAGAAGGTTTCTTGTAATTATTGAAGGAAACCAATTTAGTCTTGGCAGCATTGAATGTGGCCATCCATTTTTGTCCCCATTCCACTACAGATTTGAGGTCATCCTCTAGTGTTTTTGCCATTTCTTTAGATATGTGTTCATTTGTTTTCCTGTCATTCCTATTATAGAGTGTGGTGTCATCAGCATATATACCTATCTCAGAGGCAATTTTGTCGGGGAGGTCATTAATGAATATTAGGAACAATAGAGGTTCAAGGATAGACCCCTGAGGCACTCCCGCATTTATATCATATTGTTTAGATGTACGACCGTCGAGGACAACCTGGATTTTTCTATTATCTAAGAAGGATTTAATTATCTTAAGTATTCTACCAGTGATACCGTATGATCTAATTTTCCTGAGGAGACCCTCATGCCATACCCTGTCAAAAGCGTTAGATATATCTAGAGCTACTGCTCTGCCCTCTCCCGCTTTGTCCAGTGAATGGTATATACGTTCAGAGATTACAGTGAGGATGTCTGCTGTGGAACGGGCTCGTCTAAATCCATATTGTTTGTCAGTCAGAAGTTTAGCATCTGTAAGGTGCCGGACTAGAGCATGGTTAATTATGGTCTCAAATATTTTGGCAAAAAGTGGGAGGAGGCTAATGGGGCGATAATTTGATGGGTCAGTTCTTTCGCCAGAATTCTTGAATATTGGTACCACAGAAGCAGTTTTCCAACAGCCCGGAAAGCAAAATTCATTAAGGCATTTGTTGTAGAGTTTGGAGAGAACTGGAGCTACTTCGGCTGAGCACTTTCTCAAGATTACTGTTTTTGTCATGAGTATCATTTTCACGATGTCTTGGTTGATGTAATCTCTGGCCTTGTTCAGGTATATCTTGTCGAACACGGGAACTTTTCTGTTGAACTTGGGAATCTGCATCAAATCCACAAGGACTCTTAGTGCAATAGTTAGAATACTTGGAAAAATTCAATTGTTGAAGTGACCTTCTGAAGGTAGATGGTTCAATCCTCAGTGTAGATGACCGAAAATACAACTGCGAAGAAGTTTTATCCAGTCATGGTTGACGGAACAAGAGCATGTTACTCCCATTAAATAAAGGGTTCCGTTAGAAATTCCATGTGGATTCCTGAGTTCAACATAAAAAATTCCTGAATTTGACAAGATCAGTTCGAAGGTTACATCGATTGAAATGTTTTGAAAACGATACTAAAGATGAGAATAGTAGTCTGAAGAATGCAAAATAATACGAAAGATGGTTATGTTTTAATAAAATTCAATTTTAATCAAAATTTATATCATTAGCAAGAGGAAAGATTGAATAAAAATTGTTTATACTTTAGCATCAAATATTTTCAAATAAAAAAAAAATGGCAAACAAGAAAAATGTATTGGTTTGGTTCAAAGCGTTAACAGCAAAATCTCTAAAAATCCAGATAATTTTTAGATGCTTCATCAAAATGTACAACTGCTGGATCTGTTTCATGCATGATCATTTGAGATGAGTTTTTTTTTTTTTTTATTGTTTTTGTTTTTTAATGAAGAATTATAGTTTTCCGGTTTCACATGCGTACCAAAAACTTTACAATTTTTTTTTCCAAAACCAAAACTAATAAATATGCTAACTGCTATTACTCTGGTCATATGAAAATAAACATGGTGGAAAATTGTCAATATTTTGATAAAATTAAACTTTATCAACATTTATACAATTAGTAAAAGAAAGGAACAAAGGTATTACATAAACATTTAATGATTTTTTTTTTTAATAATTTTTCTATTTTAACTAAAAATCTGGAAAAAGTATTGGTTTTAAATTTCAGCATTGGATATTTTCTAATGAAAAAAAAAAAAGCAAATAAATGATATTGTATGAAATTTACTTGTTTTATTCAATTTAAAATCAAAGTTGTAAAAAAATTGTAAAGATATTTAAGCTCGAGATCAACTCCAATATATTTTCAAAGAAAGGGATATGAAATCAATTTCAACAGATGTTACAAATTTATTTCAATCTTGTAACATTTGGAAATGAGGTGGGGGGGGGCAAACATCATTACACACACACACACACACACACACATTTTATTTCATTTTAACCAGCAATGTTTAGATTGAAAGGAAAATAAACTACTTGCATGTCAAAAAGTCAGGGATCACTTTTATGCTGTATTTATCTGGTAAATACAAAATGATAGATTTGTTGGCCGATTGCTTATTTGGACTTTATGGCATAGCAACCACGATAGTCATTCAATGCCAATGTGGTGCTATAGGTATCTGTTTTGTCTAATTCTGCTGTAAATTTCTGTTATACAGTTGACTTAGTATTCATTTGTTGGCTGCTACAAACTGATAGAAAATTAATGCATAAAAAGTAGAGAGTAGAAATAAAACAACTTCATAGTTGTCAGTTAAAATCTAGGAATTCTTGATTTTAAAGATAATTTATTTTTAAAAGTCATTACACTGCTATAAACAATGTAGCAATAACATTTTTTGATAAGTTTTTTTGAAGAGTTAAATTCTATAGAATTCTTGATTTTAAACATAATGAGTGGTTTTGTTTTTAAGGGTTACTACAAACAGTACCTTTTGGCTGGTTATAACATTCTTTTGATAATTTTCTAATTTACACATCTTTGGATTAATTGTTATTGATGCTAGAAAGGTCATGGTTTATGTATTTATGCATACGTTATGCATAGATTTTTGGTATGTCTGCAGTTTACAGACTGTGCTGTCACCAACGTTTTTGTCTGCATATTTCAACAGATTATGTAAATCACTAGGTGCTAAATGAACTGGGTTTTTTTTTTTGCCAAAAACGTTAGCAAACTTTAAAAATAAAGGAAAAAATATTTAAATAAAAAAAAAGTTAACATAGGGTAAGTTTCATGAATAAATATTTGTTTGAGCAAAGCAAATATAATGTTACAATCGATAGCAAGCAATTTTTTTATTTTGTAAATAATTCAAAGTATTCTTTTTCTTGCCTACTTTTTAATTTAAGGTCAGATGAGATGGGTTTTTTTTTCTTTTTTTTCTTCCCCAAGATTTTCTTACCTATTTTATTTTCAACCCTACAAACCAGATTAGGTTGTTTTTTAAAGTTAGGTTGTTTTTTTGTTAAGATTAGGGTTAAGTTGTGTTTTTCATAGATTTTATTTCAAGTTAGGGTTAATTTCCATAAATGGACAAAAGAAAAATGACCAAGTGACAAAGCCATTATTCAAAAATAAGTCAAAACCAAATAAGAAATGTTATAAACATTTAGCATTTCAAATATTAGTTCCAATAGCTACAGATTCAAATAGTACTTATAATTAGATATACAAAATGTACACTTTCAATTTGAAAAAAAAAGAAAAAAATTTCTGCAATATTTTTTTTTTGTTTGTTGGTTGCTCCATCCGAGTGGCTTAGAATTTAATCATTTTTTGTAAGTTTATGTAACTTGCCAACAGACCATTAGTTTTAGAGTAGTTAATAAATTGTTGAAGTACCACTTTTTTTTTTTATTAATATTTTTTCCGTTGCAAAAACTAAAACATTCAATTTATTCTTTTTTAATGTTAAAAAATATTGGGAAAAGTAAATATCGCATGAAAAATAAAAATTAATTAATGTTAAGCTTTGTTTTTAAATAAATAATTTTTTAAATAAAAACAATATGTGTGACATGATACATAAATAATAATTTTATTAAAAATAGCGAGTTGTTTTAAATTGTCCAATGCCAATAACATAACCAGACATTTGTGAACATGTTTTCTCTACCAAATGTTTTATTCAAAGACAAATGGACTTCCCGATCAGTGTAATATGTAATGTGTAATATCTGTCGGTGATAATTGAAAATAACATTAAATTAACTAAACTTTTCCCTGTTAAAATCGGGCTAAAGTTACAGCCCATTGACTTAGAATGAGTGCTTTATGCCAAATTAATGGTTGAATATGGTTAAATTTGTGCTAATTTTTGCATTAAATACTAATCTATATATTAATGCGATAGCATGTTATTTTCTGTGTCACACTTACATCCGGGTTGTTTAATTGTTATGTACTTCCATTTCTTGTAATAAATGATTTTAACAAGAATTCTTCATAAGTTTTGGTGTCGGTTATAGCTGATGACACTCAAGTCATTTAATTTTTTTATAAATAATTTTACCATGTATTCCTCATAAGTTTTGGTTTCGGTTTTGATTATAGCTGATGGCACTCCAATAATCTTTAAAATAATTTTTTGGTTTCAGCTGATGGCACCTTGGTAATCTATTTTTTCATAAATAATTTTATCAAGAATTCTTCATAAGTTTTGGTTTCGGTTAGAGTTGAAGGAACTAAAGTTATATACGGTTTCGATTCAAGCTGATGAACCAAAATCATATAGATATATTTTTTATTTTTGAAATCGCAACGTTATAATATATAAAAATCGGTAAAACATAGACTTTATAATAATAAATACGAAATCTGCAAGAATTAAAATTTCATATTTAAGCATACTTTACGACTGGCTACGCCGAGCGTCCTTGCTAGCTTAGATAAATACTTTTGCAGTTTTAACAAAAGAGCTACAATAACATCAGAGCGTCTCCATTTATGCTGAATATCTACAGAATGCCAACATCAATATATTACATATGAGTCCCCTGTGTAATTTCCACAGGTTTCACTAGTTCATAATAATCTCTAACTGTGCATTGAACGGATACCATAATACTTACTTTGCTGCACCTGATCATAGAAAAGGTTCGTACAAAATTTCAGCCAGATCAGCCCAATAGTTTAAAAAAAAAAAGAAAAAAAAGAGGAATCAACAGACAAACTAAGAAATTCTACCCTGTCATGACTGATCGAATGAGAACAATCTATATGTGTAGATTAAATACATAAATCTCTGAGAAGCCTTGTCAGCATTCCTCGGCAGGGGCGCCTCAGGTGAAGAATTAACTAACCCCTTCTCAAAAATAGAAGGTAAAGCCAGAAAGGGTGGACCTCTTATGACAGCAGAATGATACCTCAACCAGAAAGCAACAACAAGGCTACTGTCGTGCTGATTACCAAATGAAAACCATTTAGCAGAGAAAAAGTTATAATTAAAAAAAAAAAAAATTTTTTTAATTTAAAAAATGTGCAATAATAAAACTCACAAATAAAATAAGAGAGAAATGAGATAACGTTGGAATAAAAAAGTTGCAAAAACTAAATAAGCTTCACCTTGTCCATTAATTAGAATGTAGAGATCATAATCTTGAGGGTTCGTGATCCGGAATTTATGAGCAATCATCGCACCTGAAAATAAGACAAGATAAACATGCATAGTTATTGTTACTGTATTGATATTTAAAGTTTCTTTTTTTATAAACATAATGAATGAATCAAAACTATTCAGAAATCATAATTGATTTTATACCCAAAATATACAATTGTATTATTTGGATTAATGACAATCGATAAAGTACTAAGTAAAATTTATTTCTAAGTGGCACTCTTCGAGAAATTGAAGGTTCAATCCTTAGTGCAGGCAATACAAAGAATACAATTGTAAATTACTTAAGACTTCTTGGTTATGGCTGACAGAATGAGAGAATGCTACCTCCAGAGATTAAATAAAGAGTTAAATTCAAAATTCCATATAGATTCCTGTGTTTGATAGAAAGATCCGAGAGTTTGTCAAGATGAAGGTTAGATCAGCAAAAAATGTGAGAATAACACTCAAGTCCAAATAACTCAAATTATTAATCCTCATCTCAAAACTTGAGAAATACAAAATATACAAACAATTAATAAATGATTTTTTGTTTTAGTATTTAACAGTTTCTTGATTTTTGTTTCAATCACAAATACGTAGATCATCCAGAGTTTTCTTTATCCTGTTTTTTTTTTTTGTTGTTTTTATTTAATATGGGGAAATTCTAGACAAGTACCGAGTCTTAAGTATAATTGACCTCTAGGATTACAAAATTATTTTTCCAGTAGCTTCACTGTGTCAAGTGTGATATCTAGAAATTTTCAAATTCAGAGATGAAAAAACTGAATTTTGTCTCATTTTTGATAACCAGCTGCTCAGATTTTGTTGAGACATTTAATTGCACTCCATGCTTGGTTACTATGCTTATTCATATAAATCAAATATTTGAAGTCCTGAACATTTCGATTTATTTATTGTCAATCCCACGGATAAGAAAAAAATATTTTCTTTCCTCAAAGGCTTGCAATTGTATATGGAAAATAATTATTTTTTTTACTATAATAATTAAATATAAAATAAATATATATATATATATATATTACTTATTTTATCTTTATAGAAACAAAAAATTAAAAAAAATTTTTTAAAAAAAAGCCAAAAAAAAAAAAATTATGAACTAAACAAATAAAAATTTTAAAAAATCATAAGTTTTGTTTTCATACTTACACACATCTCGTGTCGTCATGTTGGGTCGAACAGGCAAAGTTTTCCAAATAATGCTGTCACGGTTTTCATCTGGAAACGCGACCTTCAAAAACCCTTGCATATCACTGATACTTGGCAGACGACCCTAACATAAGAAAATAAATGACTATTAGCGATATCATTAAAAAAAAAAATTTTAACAAGTGTTCACGTCAGGGATAAAATGTTTTAATGAAGTGATCATGTCTTCCAGTTTGATTTTTTTACTGACACTTTCAGATTTTCTTTTCAAATCATGTTCTTTACAACAGGACATCTTTTTTTTTCACAAGGGGATTACCACTTATCACTTTGAGAAAGTATTATTTTATTGCTCATTGCCTGAGGCACTCTTCCCGGAGAATGCCAACAAGACTGCTTTTTTTTTTTTGTAGGACAGAGTGTGCTAATCCTAGTGTACTGGCTTTTAAAACCCACACTTGACCTTGTCTAACTTTCTGAAGAGGTAAATGAAATAAGTTTTGTGATATTACACTGGACGAATTCTTTGATTCCAGACCATAAAAAATATCTCTAGCCTAATTTTAGTACTAAATACAGCTGAAGTCTTGTTTATTGACATACAGTATGTTGCTCAGTGGATAGGGAAGTCTTTATTTTTTTCCCCTCCATTATTATTAAACAGTCATCATAGTAAAAGTGTTGTTTAAAAAAAAAATGTCCTCGATAGTATCAGACCTGATGGAATGGTTAATTGTAAGTAAAGACTGCTTCATACCCTTCAAAAAATTTCAGCAAAAACCTAACAGTCAGCTGTTATTCTCTCCAGAATGTGCTGCTGCCAGCTTACAGCTTTGTAAGTATGGAAGCTAGTTCAGGTTGAAGCTTTTTCACCACTATAATTGGAATGCCGTAAGGGCCAGTTGCTTTACTGGATTGGTTGGTTGGTTGTTTCTGTTTTACGGCATATCAACCTTTTTCAGGTTATTTAATGCCGAATCTAGTTATTTTGAGAAACGATTTTTAATGGAGTATATTTTTTTTTAAAGTCAGATTCTATTTAACCCATAGTTGAGACCCTAACAGGTACTACCACTCCGGGTCAGAGTGGACCTGGGAGCAATGGCAATTAAAGGTTGGCTCCACACTCCCCAAAACCCGCAAGGTGGGGTCTCACCATCGGATATAGTTTTTGGTCATATCCAGGACCTGCTTTACTGGAATCAAGGTCGTTGCATTTTGTCATTGTTGGTTACACGTATCGAAAGTTTTGGCGAGACATACAAACATACACACACACTAACAGACGTTAGAGATTTATATTATAGACGTTTATTGGAAAAATATGTTTATTCAATTATATTTCACCCTTTATTTATACGAATCCTTTTATTTATGAAATTTAATGTATGTTAAATATAACTACAGAGCATAAAAGACAAAAAGTCTATATTCTAAATTCCACGATGTTGTTCATCTTACCGTTTATTTCTATTAGCATGTTAAAATGTCCAATTCTTGACAGCACCTATTTCGTAGCGTAGAAACAATCCTATAATTATCATGTCTGGTGTAAATATCATAAAACACAATGCAACTACTCTTCAGATTTTTTTCAGATTTATGCAATGATGCCCAAATTCTTTTCTTTTTACAGTTAACGAGTTCTTATTGTTCTCATAAATCAGGGTGAAAAATATTCAAAAGTTGACGTAATAATTATATGATTATTTCTGCGCTATGGAAAGGTGCTGTCAAGAATTGAAAATTTTAACATACTGAAAGAAATAAGCAGTAAGATGAACAACATTTTAATAATTTGGAATATAGACTTTCAGTCACATATATATATATATATATATATACACACACAGAGAATAAAAGATTAATAATTGTGAAATTATAAATCAGCTTCAGAAGGAGAAACAAAACATAATCCAAGTAAGTGTACGATTGTTTCAGAAACAATATCCATTTATTTGTTTAATATTGAATAATATTTAGATATTGTCTCCTCATCAGTACAATTGGGGGAGAGTGGAAGACACCAAAATTAAACTAGTGTATTGAAGTGAGTATGGCGGGTGAACCTAGAAATTGTTTAGAAACAAGTGAAGTATGCATGATCCTCCGTGAGTGCACAGTGAACGAGTCATAAAAAATGACTAAATTCAGCATTGCCCTCTCCCCCCCATTTAGTCCCAAAAGTCCCCAGGGGATGTCAAATCCTGGTGAAAATGAGCAAACGGTGCAATTTTAGGCCTAAACATATGTAAATTTGAATTCTGCACCATGCAAAAAAAAGAAATGACTAAGTCACTGCCCCCCATCATTTAGCCCCAAAAGTCCCCAAGGCCTTAAGATATTTAAATTTGAGTTCAGCACCATGCAAAACTGCTAAATAGACATACACAGAAAATTTTGGACAAATATGGTAAAATAGTCCAAAAAATGGAGTGTTTTAAAAAAATAGCGCCTAGGACACACGCAAGAAGTTATCGCAAAATATAGAAAAAACAAAATTATATAGAAATCAGTTAGTTACAACTTTTCAGATAGTTTTATAAAAATCCAAGGTTTAAATTTTTTTTAATAAGCACAAAAGTGTCAATTTTAGCCATTTTAACCTGAAAGGCACCCCTATTGAGGCAACCGGAGTTTTCCCAGAAAATTCGTTATGTTTTTACTCATATATTTAATATATTTAAAAAATTTCAAGGCATAGTTATTGAGAAAAGTGCGGACAGACAAACGGACAAGGGTGAATTTACAGGTCCACCCTCCTTTTGTCAGGGGACCAAAAAGAAAGATTTTGTAGAAATAATAAAAAAATATTTTTGTTTATATTTTTATAGATTTCATTTTTTTTGTTATATATTATCGGCATTTGCATTGAAATATTGCCACGATTACCTATTCGTCAACTCATCTAGATTCATGATTACAGTTCAACAAATATTCACATTGATCTCCAGCATTATATTTGAAAGACACATTTTTCAATGGAGTTTGGAATCAATGAAAGAAAAATAACACGTAAAAATCAATAAATCAATTATTTTCTTGTGACAACGTGCGTATGTTGCTCAGAAATATGTTCTGGTTTTGCTGACGTATGCGCAAACTACAGTTCTAAATAAATCCTATTTCCCTTTTTCGCTGTAAGTGCTGGTTTTTAGAAAAGAAAGAAACAAAACAAAAACTAGGGAGAGAAAAAAAAAAAAAAAAAAGGGAGAAAAACCAAAGAGGGAAGAAAAACCAAAAATGGAGAAAAACAAAAAAAAAAAAAAAAAAGAAGAAAGAAAAAACAAAAAATAGAGAAAGAAACAAAAAAGAGAGAAAGAAACAACAAAAAAAAAACAAGAAAGAAAAAGCAGACTGAAACTAACAGAGCATAGAAAGGAAAGAAATGGCTTAATCTGACAGTAACTGATCTTTCTCACTTTGCTAAGCAGGCTACAATAACATTGCACTCTTTTTCTAACTCTGATCAAATAACAAAATTCTTAAAATATAAAGCAACAAGAAAACCCGTAAAATTATTTTCTGGAAAAGAATAGTTTTGCACAACTTTTATGGCTCCTTACAAAAATTAAAATCAAGTTATAATTAAAAAAAAAAAAAAATTTTTTTTATTGCATTTTCACTCCAAACTAGGCACAATGCCACTTTGATGTAGGGGGCTACTATCTGAGACATAATTGCAGGGATACTATGTAAAGAGTTGAGCAGCAGAATGTCTGTTTACATTACACTTGAACTTCTGCATGTCAGTACAGTTGGGGAAGTAGGAACCCAGAAGAGAATTCCAAAGTCTAGCAGTTCTGGGGAAGAAACTATCAAAGTAGAAGGCTTTCTTACATCTAGGGATCTCAACTGTGTAGGGGTCGTATTTTGCTGCTTGTCAGGTTTGTCGGAGGTATTTATGTCGAGGAAGTGCAAGGGCTTGTAGTTCGTCGGGGCATCTACATTAAAGAACTTGTAAAACAGGCAGAGGGATGCAGCATTTCGTCAATGAGACAGAGGTTTGAGATCTATCAAATTGGCGACTCTCTTTTGAACCGTGTCCAGGAGTGAAAGACTAGTAGCAGATGCACCAACCCAAATGTGACAACAATACTCCATACATGGGCGGATGGTGGCCTTATAGAGGTACAGGATACTTTTAGACATAAGTAGCTTTCTAGCATAGTAGAGAGTGTCCACCTTCCTCGCAGCAGCTGCGGCAACGCCTTCGATATATCTGCTCCAACTCATGTTCCCTGTGAATGTTAAGCCAAGGAATTTGAAAGAATACTTTCAGGTAATGTATCTTTAGCCATAGCTATTAGAGGTTGAAAAGGTTTCTTGTAATTATTGAAGGAAACAAGTTTAGTCTTGGCAGCATTGAATGTTACCATCCATTTATGTCCTCATTCCACTACAAACTGAAGGTCTTTCTCTGGTGTTTCTGCCATTGCTTTAGATATGTGTTCTTTCGTTTTCCCCGCGTGCCTGTTATAAAGCGTGGTATCATCAGCAAATATACCCATCTCAGAGACAATTTTATCAGGGAGGTCATTTATGAATATAAGGAATAATAAAGGTTCAAGGATAGACCCCTGAAGTACACTTGCATTTATATCATACTAGCGAGGGGTACCCGGCGTTGCCCGGGTGTTTGGAGGTGTGTGTGTGTGTGGGGGGGGGGAAATAAAATTTTTAAAAAAGTAAGTATGAGGATCGAACCCGAACCCTTGAGGCAAAGTTGTAAATTAAAGTGTGAAAAAAAAAAAAAAAAAAAAAAAAAAAAAAAAACATGCGACGTTAACCATTGCCCCACCGCGAGATGCTAACGGAAACACATTTGAATTTATTTAATTACTTGGATTTAGCAGGTGCTCGTTTTAATGAGTTAATGAGGTCAAGTTTGACTGCAGGATTTCATTTACTGCTGAACGCCCCCCCCCCCCCAAGATGTTATAGGAAAAAGACTAACCCACATGCGGCGAGCAACAAATGTTGATTTATCTTCCCGAAATCGAGC
This sequence comes from Euprymna scolopes, assembly GCF_053919585.1. NCBI lineage: Eukaryota > Metazoa > Mollusca > Cephalopoda > Sepiida > Sepiolidae > Euprymna > Euprymna scolopes. The sequence continues at coordinate 139,744,081 of NC_136485.1, forward strand.
AAATTAAATAGGCAGGCGAGCTTTGTTGTTAACTGTGAGATATTACGATTTATATGTGATATAAAAAGTTTTAAGAAGTTGTGAAGCGAGCGACCGCTTCTCTGAAAAAGCCTTTTGTAGACACACAGAAAAAGCGAACACACATACATACATACATTTTCACTTTTATATTTATAGATTGTTTTGACATAAAACCATCGAGGACAATCTGGATTCTTCTCCTATTTAAGAATTTTATTATGTTAAGTATTCATCCAGTAATACCATAGGATCTTATTTTCCTGAGAAGACCATCGTGACATACCCTGTCAAAAGCCTTAGATATATCTAGGGCTACTGCCCTACCTTCCCCTGCTTTATCCATTGCATGGTATATACGTTCAGAGATTACAGTTAGGATATCTGCAGTAGAACATGCTTGCCTAAATCCAGATTGTTAGTTGGACATAAGTTTAGTAACTGTAAGGTGATGGACTAGAGCTTGATTAATTATGGACTCAAATATTTTGGTAGAAAAGAGGGAGAGTAATTTAATGGGTCAGTTCTTTTGCCAGTATTCTTGTAAATTGGTACCAAGAAGCACTTTTCCAGCAGTCAGGAAAGCAAAATTCGTTAAGGCATTTGTTGAAAAATTTGGAGAGAACTGGAGCAACCTCAATGGAGCATTTTTTTTTAATAGTACAGCCAGGATGAGATCAGGTCCACATGCTTTTGAGGTGTCTAGGATTTTTATATCATGCTCTTGAAAAGGTGTGATTTTCAGATCATCTAGTGTGGTTTCTGTCCGCAAAGGAAAATCAGGGAGGGAGTGGCTTGCTGGGTCTAATTTAGCATTTGAGGCAAACCAACTGGCAAGCAGGTTAGCCTTCTCGGTTGCAGTACAAATCTCATGATTGTTGGTTAATAGAGGAATTGTTGATTGCCCATTATTTATTACACTGTTGTAGATTTTCCAGAAATCATGAGTTCCTAATTTCTGTGCTTCAATGTGTTTTCTGGTGGTTTCAGTGTATTCTCTCTTAGCTTTTACTATTTCTTTCTTACAGGAAACCTTTTGTGAATAATTATTTTAATTTAATTATATAATTTTGAAATTTATTATATAATTTTGATTCTAGAAATGCCTAAATTTTTTTACTTAAGATTAAGGGGTTTTAATTCAAGTCATCTTAATTGGTATCTAATTAACTCTAGATCAAATTCAATGCAAATCTGAAATATTTTAATTTTCAAATGAGAGATTGTGTCAACATTATACTTCTTATAAACCCTTTAAAATACTCCAAAGGAACTGAAATTTGGGGAATACTTATTAATTGGTGTGTCATATTTATTGTTAAAATTTAATAAAATCCAGAGGTATCTGAACTTTCAAGAATAACTTCCACCTGTTTTCACCGCCTTTGTGTAAAACTAAATTACACTAAAATATAGCCCACATTATCACCTCTTACACCTATCAACAGTATTTCAAAATTTATAATTATCAGTTAATTAGTTTAGGAATGAATCATGTACATACATATATACATAACTTTAAATAGGCATTAGCATTTTATTGAAAACTTATAGAATTATGTGCTCCAATTTAATTAGCCCACTATCTTCTCTGCAACCTCTCCTCACAGATGTGATGTTGCTAGTCTCAGTCTTTTCTATAAATACTATTATGGTATGCGTTCTTCAGAATTGTTTGATTTATTCTTTGCTTTCTTTGTTTCAGCTCTCTTTGTGATACTCCTCATCAGTCGCTTTATGTTCACATCAATAAAGAGAGAAGTCAGATGATACTGCACACTTCTGCCTGACAATGTAAGGATGGGCTAAAGTCTTATCTAGGCCTTACTTCTTCATATTCTATGAAGTACTCCTGAAGTAATGCTATGGAAACGTTGATAACTCAAAAACTATTTATCTGAAATTTTGCATGCTTATTATTATCAGATCCATAATCCAACTTTTGAAAAGTTGAAAGTTGAAATTACATCAAAATTTCGACCATGACCAAACTCTTCAAAATCAAAGTCACACAAGACTAGTGAGACCTGTGGAAATTCCACAGTGGCAATGGAAATAACTATCGATTTTGTTTTAATAATAATTATTTTTAATTAAAGATATTTTTATAGAATTAAAAGACATTTAACTTACTCTGAGTCTATTATTTTTTAAAAAATAAACTTCATTGTAATAACGCTTCCTATTCCAGCAGCTTCTTTCCAAGAACGGCAAGCTTGTGGAATTCTTCCTACTCACTGTTTTACCCCTACTTTTAACCTATTTCAAGACTAAGGTCAATAGGCATCTCCTGTTTTTGTGATAATCATCTTTTGTCCTTGTTAACTCCTTCCATTAAGTGACTCCACACCTTATCTAGAGTGATTTCCATAAATATTTTAAAAAATTCTTTGCAAAGAATAAAATTATTAGATTGCTCGAAAGATGTGTCTAAAAAGTAGCAGGAGCAGTTGTTGTACATTAATCGTACCTAAATCAGTTGTACATAAATAATAAAGCTTAGGAGAATAACAATTATTAGAAATATATCAAATTTAAAAGCAAAATTTCCTTACAAAATATCCAGACTTGTTCTGTTGCATGGTTTTGAAGTTCTTAAGCAAAATGACGGCACTACTTAGAGTTGATAAGTAGTAATTAGCCTCGGCACTGACTTGGGATGTAGTCAAAAGACCCCACATATAATCGGCTTCAATCTCAGCAGATAGCAACCCAGCATTTACAATTACATAGGTTAACATAGGTAAAAAATCTGGAAAGAAAAAAAGAAAAGTAAAAAAAATAAGGCACTTCTTTGTCATAATAGTGAAATTCTAAATATTGAATTTCAAGTAAATCGAATGGTATTTACTTAATTCTCATGTCACAGTAATGAACATATCCAAAAATTACAAAAAATGACATGGTAGAAAATTAACTGGTGCACTTACTGATCCGCACTATTTTTTTTATCATATTTCCAAGTTTAATTAAAATTTTAGGATATGTTTTTTTATTCAATTGTAAGATTGAAGTTCAGAATAGGTACAAAACACCCTCCCTCCCCATGTTAAGAATGGCTTTTTAAATAACATTATTATTTCAGCACGGATCAATAAGTGCACTAGTACCAATTAACCCATTAGTGGCTGAATTAAGAGAAACATTTAGATGTAAATGTAGATATTTTTGAGCTTCCCATTAAATTAGGATGCTGGCGGGTAATAGGTTAATAAAAACAGGGCCCCACATTGCGAGTGAAACAGTCGCATTTGCGAAAAAAAAAGCGAAGTCATACCCCTGTTTAAATATTATAAAAACAAACAATGTTAAAACTATTTTTAAAAAATTGTGTAAAAAAAAAAAAAAACAATTAAAAAAATGAACGTGATGCAATACGAACGGTCCGGTGGTGACCGTGTGTTTGAAAAATCCAAAAAAAGTTTTTTTTTTTTTTTTTGGGGGGGGGGGGGGGGTCAAACTCGAATCATATAATGCAAGTGAATTCACGATATCGTTGCATTGTAATCTTTGTGTAAAAATAAATGTTGAGTTGAAAGTACTAATAAATAAAGGTCAGTTAGATTTCACAGGAGGAGGGTTGGTTGGTTGTTTTTGTTTTACGGCATATCAACCCTTTTCGGGTTATTTAATGCCGAATCCAAAGATTTTGAAGAAAATTTTTTTTAATAGAATATATTTGTTGTTTTCACGTCAGTTTCTATTTAACCCATAGTTGGGACCCTAACAGGTACTACCACTCCGGGTCAGAGTGGACCTGGGAGCAATGGTAATTAAAGGGTAGCTCCACACTCCCCAAAGCCCACAAGCTGGGGCCTCACCACTGGATATAGTTTAAGGTCATATCCAGGACCCTCATTGAGGGACTTTTACCTTCTGCAGGGGGGCAGTCGGCGTATTCTAATGCCCCACCGACAGGGCCGTTCACAGTTAGAGTCATTAAAACCGGAAGTAAAATCCGGTTAGTCTCGCAGATTGCGTTTTACACTAATGAAAAAAAAAGCAAAAAGAAAACAATGATAGTAATCGCGTTTTCACGTTTTTTTTTTTTTTTTTTTTTTCATTTTTTAAAATTTTTATTTTATTATGGAAAAAACAGAAAGCATAAATCAGGGAAAATAAATAAAGAAATAAAAAAATAAAGAAACGGCATAAGTAACCTTGTACGATTCCAAACTGGTATGTTTCCTCGTAGTGTTCCTTGTGAACACATCCGCTGCGGTGTAAATGGGGAGAGGGGGAAGGAGGAATCTAATAGAGAGAAAAGATGTTGCAACTTTCATTGAATCTAAGCTATTTTGGCAGTGGACTCTCACCGGAAAAAATATAGGAATGTACCATTGTCGAGGAACTGTAGAGGAAATAGGCCTATAGCAAACCTCAGGTAATGTGCTACAGTCTGTATGCATTACATTTGCATGTAATGTCATGATCTTTAATCCTATTAAGGTCAAAGTTGGAGGGGAAAAAATGAGTTCATTTTATTTATATAGATAGAAGATAGATAGAATAGAAGAAGATAGAAGATAAAAGGTTTAATAGAACAATATACTCTTTTTTTTTTTAACGAATGTTGTTTAAAAAAAAACATCTAAAGAAATTTGAATATTTATTATCTTCAAATCTTAACATAAAATTCAGTGCATATTTAGAATTACACTTATTTAAAAAAATAATCAGAAAATATTTATGATATACATACTCCTCACAGCATGGAGATGTCATATTCTAAAAATCATATGAATTTGGCTAGTAACTTTTCTATTTGGCTAGTAAACGAAAATCTTTCGTTGTCAAAGGTCAACTAAAGATGAATTTGTCTGTAGAGTTCTGAAAAACATTTTTCGAAGACAATTAGCGAAAATTGAGTTATGCTAAAACAAAAAAAAAAACAAAAAAACTGGAAAGTTCAAGTCACAATAAAAGGGAGGTAATTGTTTTCTGAAAACTGAAAATCTTAGGCCAATTTAGCAAAACTCAATTTATATAAACAGTATCTAATTTCAAGAAAATAATTAGTGTTTGACTTCTTCAGGGGTTAATTGTAAGCTAATTGAGTAGTTTCTTGAACTTAAAAAAATTTCTCAGGTGCAAGAAAATCAATAAAATATAAGTTACCATCTGTTTGCACTGAACAGCTGATTCTCCCAGTTTTGGTGCGACCATTCAACTAGAAAAAGAAAAAAGAGAGAGAGAGAGAGAGAAAATTAAAATGTTTTAATTTCTTTTTCTTTTTCTTTTTTTTTAATAAATCTATCAATAACATGCTCCTTCCTCTGGTTACATAGTTTTGCTAGTTTTTTTTTTTACTACCTGCATAATAAGCCATTCATTTCAATTGGAGTAAATTGGGAATCCGAACATTGATGGTGAAAAGAGAGAAATGTGGTTTTAGATGTATTAAAAATATCCAGTCACCTTTTTTTTTTTTTGTATCATGCACTCATGGGCGTAAGAGAGATCTTGATCATTATTGCTCTTCAAAGTGTTGCCATAGATGATCAGGTCATCTGTATAAATGTTGATGAATAATTTTAGGATGCAATAGCATTCTAAAATCAGCAGCAGCAGTTAAGATACTCTATCTTAGGATGTATCTGACCCTTATCCAAATAAAGGATGGTATCAGGGATGAGGTACTTTCTGGTGCGATGGAATGATCCAACCATTTTTGCAGTAGCTTTACTATTGAATGCAGTTTTATAGGGTAGAAAAGCTTTTTTTAGATGATAAAGTTTAGGAAAAGAGTAGAGGGTGATTGTATAAAAGGCTGGGAAAGATGGACACCTGTGACAAGATATCGCAGCTTCAATCACTAAATTCAGAAAAGTGAGGCATTCAGATTCTGGGAGGAGGGTATTCACTTGGTTAATCGATATTCTAAAGAGAGGGTTCTGAATTGAAGAAATTAATTCCAGGAGTTAATGAAAATATTTTTGTGATTGAAAAACAAAAAAAAACAAAAAAAAAAAAAAAACACGGAAACTAGTGATGGGGTGATTCCAATATAATTACAGATTATGTCTTTGAGTCTTCATTCCGATTCTTTCAAATTTGTCTAATTATAGCGAATGGATTAATGCTAAATCCTGTGTAATGAATGAATATATTTTCTCTATTTTCAAAAGTAAAAATACACAAAATGATAAAGTTTAAGAACAGAGTAGAGGGTGCATGTATAAAAGGCTGGAAAAGATGGACACCTGTTATTAAATATTGCAGCTTCAATCAATAAGTTCAGAAAAGCAAGGCTTTCAGATTCTGAGAGGAGAGTATTTACTTGGTTAATCAATATTCTAAACAAGAGGGGGTTCTGGATTGAAGATTTTTTTGCGATTGAAAACGAAACATGGAAACTAGTGATGGAACGATTCCAATACAATCACCGATTATGTTCTGGAATCTCAATTCTAATTCTTTCAAATATCTAATTATAGAGAATAGATTAATGTTCAATCTTGTGTAAGAAATAAATATATTTTCTCTTTTCTCAAAAATAAAAATATACTTGATGTACAATACACAAATAGATTTTTATAAGTATTTTTCTCCAATGTTGTCTTCAAAATTATTTAAAAAAAAAAAAAAAGAAAAAAAAAAGTGATTTGAAAATTTTATTTCTATTTTTCACGTTTTTTTCACTCATATTTTCAATTGTCATTTTTACTGTGCCAGTATTTCCGCTTTCATTTTTACCTAAAACCATCATAGCGATCTATAGACTTTAGTTGTACTGGTAGCTTAAAAATAATAGATATTTATCGTTAGTACTAATGATGGAAAATTTTTAAAAGTAAATAAATAAAAGAATCATTTTTGGAATCGGAAATTAGGCACAAATTTTTCCAATTCTGATACCCCATAACATTTTCATGTTCCCAGATTCACAATTCTGATTAATCATCCCGACACTAATGGAACCAATTAGAAAAAGAACTCACACAATTAGTAATACAGACAGAAGCTTTCAGTAGATTATCCAGTTTTTTGATTGGCGAATATGCTTGTTGGATTTGAACAAGATAATCTCTCATCTGATCCAAATCCTCTTTGTCAGGTGGCGTTAGATGACCCTGAAATAATAAACGCAAAATAACAATATATAGCATAATAATAATACAATAAATAACAATATATAAATGTAACATTTCTGAACACTTTACTGCAATTTCATGGTTTGTCCCTTCTTTACAAATGGTTTATGATATCATTTAATGAGATTACACTGTTAAATATTCATAGGTGTGTTTGTTCGTATAAATATTAATAAAAGAAATTGGTGCAACTTTACTATAGTGTGTCGTCTAATCCAATCGTGCATTTTCGAACAAAGGCATTTCAGAAAAAAACATTACATACCTATATGTCTTGTCGAAATTAGTATAAATTTCAAAATTTACAAAATATCATCCAGTAGAAGATGTGCTAGAGCTAATTTTCGAAAAAAAAAAAAAAAAAAGTGTACTATTATCGAGAATAAGCAAGATGGCCGACTTGAAAGCAGTTATCTCCCCCTGATTTCAAGCATCTAAAGGGTTAATTTACCGTGAAACTGCAACTTACTCTTATAATTATTTTTCTACAGGACCATTTTTTGTAATTTTTGGAATTTATATTAATTTTGGCATGACAAAGTAAGTTTTTCTCTGAAATTCATTTTTTCAAAGACACACTCTAGTAAAGTTGCAACAAGAATTTTTGCGTGGGTGGATCAAAAAATGGAGTCATAGAAAAAAGTCAGGAAGAAGTTTTCAGGAAATAAGCTGTATCATGAAAAGAGAAAGTTGCTGAGGCTTAGTAAGATGTTATGTCAGATGTATGTTGTAAAGTGTAGCAGTTACTATCTCTCAAAGATTTTGGCGGTAACAACCAAGGTAGTAAGATATATTTTTTAAGATGTTCTGATAAATCTATCTACTACCAGGGAAACCCGGCGATGCTCGAGAATGAATGAGGATCAATGAATGTTTCAACATTCCATATTTTATTGCCATCGCAATCAGTAAAATCACCCATTTTTCAATCCTCTCTGCAGTTACTTAGTCCACAATATACTGTAGTCTACATTACACTGTAGAGAAGCCAGTGTTGATTTAATAAAATTATTTTATATAATGGCTTGAATCAAAGATTAAAATATCAAATATCATGGTTCTAAACAGTCATTTCGAACACGCCCCTATCATATCAAAGAACCTACTGTTGATTTTATATGTTGGGCCTTTCTACTTGTGCATTAATAAAACTTCTCACATGCACTTGTGATGTTAAGCTGTATAAGGTGTTAACTTTAGTCAAAATCACCTGTTCATTCTTTCACTGGATCTTTTTGATTATCAATACTTACAGAAGACATTTCAATACAAAACTTATCTAAGAACACTGCCAGGCAAATAAAGTACATTTTTGTGAAATTTCAAAAATATCAGCCTGGCTATTTAGGAGTCCATAGGAAACAAACTCACAAACACACATACATAGACATGCGCAAAGTTCCTTTTATATAATAGTAGATATATATATGAGGTGCCTCCAATAAGTTTCCAGACTTTTTTTTTTTTTACTGGTACTTTTATTGATAATACACACATGAAATTCTAGTACACTTCGAAGTAATCTCGTCTCCTAGTGAGGAAGATTTTACATTCTTCTTAGCCAGATTTTATTTCAGATTTCCTGCTATCATATCGTTACGTAGCGCTAGCTAATATTTTTAACTTCTAATGCAAGTTTCCTTTCTCCGCTTAATCTTACCTTACGTGAAAAAATACCGTTTTTAACATTTATTAATCAAACTACATTCTTTTAAATTTTAAAATATTATAATGAACCTGTTGTTATTATCAGAATAATTACTTTTGAATTTAGTGCCACCGACATGTATTCAAATAAATAAACCTGAATAAATATTTTGGGAATTTTATTTATTTACTGATCCAAGAGACTTCCGGTTTATAAACTTGGCAGATGTAAATGGTGTTACTTAATCTGAAAACCTACTATACTACATTCTTCTACTTACTGCTTGACAATCAGCTGGATTTGTATTTATGTAGTTTAATTATATTTGGATGAATACAAATTTTCTTTTCATTATGCTTAATTTATTATTTAAAAAAAAATCATATTTTAGCTATGTTAAGTAAACATTCATTTATTTTATAATTAAAAAATATTTTACTCTCAATATTAATTATTTCTGTAAATGTTTTTTCTAAATAAACACATTCATTAAAAATACTTTTTGTAAATAAACATTCATTAAAAATATTTCTATAAATAAACATTTATTAACAATATTTCATAAACAAACATATTTATTAAAATATTTCTTTAAACAAACATATTTCAATGAAAATAAATTTCCGGTTATTCCTATATTCGATCTATGTTTTCGTCACAGTTTCCAGATTAACTAACATTGTTTACTTCTGACTAATTTCAAAACTCAAAGTTGCTTGGATCAGTAAATATGCAGGATTGCCAAGATTTTCAAGAGTTATAGACAAAAGCTTGCATTTCAATACTTACTCTAAGTCCGAGATCACTTAACGGTCTTGTTCGAGCATACACAATATTATCATACAATGTTGAAACACTTCCATTGCTAACAATAAAAAGAATATATAATTAATGGTTAATAATATTCTGTTTCAAAATAAAGTGAGCATTTAATATACAAAGAATATACAAAGTTTTTGTTTTAGTTTCTTAGATTTTCATTCAATTATTCTTATGAAAAAAAAAACAAAAAAACAAAAAAAAAAAACAAAGAGAAAATATTTAAGATTCAGAATTTTTTTTTTCATATATTTACATTATATTTTGAAGCCAAATGAAACAAAGAAAATACGAAAAAAATTCTATCTAAAAAATCTGAACAAAAAAAAAAAAATCAGAAATCTTATCTATATATATAAAAGGCAAAATGTGTGTAAGTGTGTGCACATTTTTTGTATATCCGGCAAAGGCTTTTGGAGGAGGAGGGGGGGCTCTCGGGGTGATTACTGTTTTTTTAGAACTTTTTATATACTTGCTAGATTATAATATCTACGATTTACAAAACAAGGTAGCAGCTATCTTTTATTTGAGCAACTTTTACATGCTATTACTCTCCGCATGTTTGTTTGGCTTTTCCGTATATAAGTGAAATTGAATCCAGAGCAAATGTCTCTCCTTGGTATGAGGGCCAGGGACGTCTAGTAAGCAATGAGGTTTGATCAATGCAGCCCAAACCAGTTATATCAGACAATTGCTATTCATTTGGATACTCCCCTTTACATGGAGAGCTGCTTTTTCCCCAACATCTTGAGGAAAACAAAGTTAAGTGCGGGATTTCATTTCATTCCCCTATGGCGTGATGTTTGACCTCATTAAATTTACGCACCTGTCACGTAACTTGTTAATCGTTTAATTTCAACCATTCTCACGTCTTTGCCTTCTTAACGTTGTGGTAAGATGTAAGGCTTACTTTTCCGCCTTCACCTCAAGGCTTCAGGTTCGAGCCTACCTACCTACTAAAACTTTTTTTTTTCTTTTACACCTCCAAACACCCAGGCAACGCCGAGCACCCACGTTAGTATAATTATATAAAAAGCAAAATGAGCGCGAGCGTTTTTTCCTCGGGCTTCTCACGTCGGTTACATTTATGGAGAAGTTTCCTTATATTTCCTAGATCGTAATATCTCTGATTTGCAGATGAAGACCATTTATCTCTAGTTTGATTGAGTTTTTAAAAATTCCCGTTTCCAGTGTTTGTCTTTCTCGTATAAATAAAGCGAAACTGATCAAAGCAAAGGCAATCGCCTGGCCTTCCGGGCCGGGACATTTTGAAGGCAATCAGGTTTGATCAATGTGGGAGAAACCCTTCATATCAGACAATTGCTATTCATTTGGACACTGCCAAAGTTCCCTCTTTTTGTGAGGAGCTGTTTTTCCCCAACTTCATGGGGAAACAAATATAGCAGAAAGCGGAGAGCTTAACTGGCCTGCAGCCACATTTAAGTGCGTGATTCTTAACTTAATTACCGATTCATTCATTTTGCTATCCACTATGGTGTAATGGTTAGCGAGTTATCTTTTTTTAGTTTTTTTATTTCGTCTCCTCCACGCGGCCAAAACTTAATTACCAACTCTTTTTTTCACTTTCTTTTCCTCCTTCTCTGTATGGGTTTTTAACACCTACAGACACCCGGGCAATGCCGGGCACCCCCGCTAGTCTATATATATAAAAGCGAAAATGTATGTATGTATGTATGTACGCTTTTCCTCAATGTCCACAAAAGGCTTATTTCAGAGAAGCGCTCGCTTGGTTCACAACTTCTTAAAACTTTTTATATCATCTATAAATTTTAATATCTCACAGTTAACCACGGAGCTCGCCTGTCTATTTAATTTTATTGACTTTCAAACGTTAATTATTCCACATTTCCCGCATCGGCACGCGTTACATTCGATTTTCGGTATAAAAAAAAGCGAAACTCGACTATAATCACTGGCCGAAAGCCAGTGGTCTCTAGAGAGCTAAGTAACGTTTGGTCAATGTCGACTTCGTCATATCAGAGGGTAGCTTTCATTTCGAGACGAGACGCTCCCCCTAATAAACAGGGAGCGGGTTTTTAAAAACAAACTGATTTATTGATCTCATTAAAAACTGTCCCGCAGAAAATGCTAACTGCTGAATAGCTATCGCCGTCACGTCAATCAAAAACGCGCACCTGTTTTATTTTCACACTTTACTATTTTCCAACTGTGCGTCGTCAAGGCTTCGTTTTTTTTTTCACGGGCAACTGTTTTTTTTTCACATTTCGGGTTTTTTTCAGAAACACCTACAAACACCTGGGCAATGCCGGGTACCCCTCGCTAGTCTTATATAAATAGTGATTTTATCTCCGTCTGTCTGTCTGTCAATCACAATTTTCTTAATAATGTTAATTAAATACATTGCAGAATTCGTTTAATTTTGAAATATCAGAGATCTTAACTTTTAAAAATATGTCTGAAAATCATAACCTGGAGATCAGCAGTCTGTCATTCTACCAACTATCAGGATTTTCTTAAAGCACTAGCGGGGTGTCCAGCATTGCCCGGGTGTTTGGAGGTGTGTGTGTGTGTGTTTGGTGAGGGTGGGGGTGTAGATCAAAACAAAATGGAAACTAAAAAATAAGCAAAGCTGTTTAAATATTAAAAAAACAAAACAAAAACAAAACAAAAAAAGACCAGCAAAAAAAACAAAACAAGACCAGCAAAAAAAAAAGTTTTGGGAGGGAGGTAAGCTTGAACCTGAAGTCTTGAGGTTAATAGTCTGATGACTTAGCATGACGCCACGAAGGCAGGGATTTGAGAACAGCTGAAAATAAACGTTTAAAAACGCAGGTGGTTGAATGTCAACGTCTGGTTTTCTAGGTCAAACATCACGCCGTAGTAGTAGTAGTAGTAGTAGTAGAGGAAACAAATTCACAGCGCAAATTTTGTAAGCGAAAAGTCGCTGAAATAAAAAATATTTACGACGTAGTTTCGTAAATCGTAGATATTATAATCTAAGGTGTATATAAAAAGTTCTAAGACATAGATAGTAACCCCCCGGAGAACTCCCCCCCAAAAAAGCCTTTGCCGGACATACAGAAAAAATGCACAACACACACACACACACATTTTGGCTTATATATATATATATATATATATATATATATATATATATATATATAGAGAGAGAGAGAGAGAGAGAGACTAGCCTGGGTGTCCGGCATTGCCCATGTGTTTGGAGATATGTGTTAAGCAAAAAAAAAAGTGGTAGTAGGCAGATAGGCAGGCTGGAACTTATATCGTGAAGGAGGAAAAGAATATTAAAAAAAAAAAAATGTGACGTCTTTGCTGTTGCACTCATCGCCAAACCGGAAGTGACAAAGGTTTAAATTATGGCTAGTCAATTGAAAAGAGATGACGACTTTCGAAAATATCGGTGAAAAAAGCGACTCGTCCCTGCAGAAAAGTGCCCAGTTGAGGGTGGCAGAATTAATGTTTTTAGCCAATTTTTCGATATTTGTCGTCTGAAGGGTCGAGCTTCAAAACAATACCGATCTCGTGAAAATCCGTCGCCTGTGTCGAAAGTTTTAGGCAGGCATACAAACATACATACATTTAAACAGACAGGTGAGATTTATATATATATATACTAGTGGGGGGTACCTGGCATTGTCTGGGTGTTTTTCGATGTGTGTGGTCAGTCGGGGTGGGGGTGGAGAGTGTTAATGAAAACTTAAGAATAAGCAAAATAAAAAAAACAGAAAAACGAACGTTTGAAAAATGGCTTAAATAACCCTGCTTCAATATTAAAATTTTTTAAAAAATCGAAAAAGACATCTCACACCACGATTCGAACCCAAAACCTTTAGATAATAAGGCCATGCTCTAAGCAACTGAGCTAAGACGACGTCGCCGAAATTGTGTCGCTTTTTCAAATATTTAAAGTAAATCAGGTTATGACGTCGTATGATGCATGCGTAGAAGCGAACTCGTGATGAGAGGCCGGTCTCACAGCTGAGCAAAAGTAGTCAACCGTCTATTTGCTAGTTATTTTAAAATAAATTATATTTTCCAGACAAATACCCAAATATTCATAACATAAAAATCTGGCCTATTTGGATTTTCTTATAAATAGAGCTTCAAATATTACCTTAAAATACTTAATGCTATGACATCGTAGATTTATTATTTCTATAATGCTTTTGTCTGTGATGTATCGTTATTTTCATGGAAAGTGTTTGACTGAGCTTCAGTCTATGGTCCCCCCTCGCCTAACTTTCACTAGAAACACTCGTCTAGCTGAAAACACTATCAATAATTCCCCCCACTCTTTATCTGTGCCCAAGCCTAAACGTAGATTCCATGAACAAAGCTTCATTCTTAGAACTGCATGCCTGTGGAATTGTCTTCCGTTTTCCTGCTTTCCGGCTGACTACAATATGATTGTGTTCAAGTCTAACGTAAATAAGTTCTTGATGAACCGTTCCATATAAGTTATCAAATTTACTGAATTTTCATTACTAATGATTACTATATTGTCCAATTTCTACTGTACACTATTTAACCCTTATCCTTGAGTGGCCTCTTGGCCTTGATAATGTAATGATGTCTGTGTAAAAAAAAACAAAAAAAACTATATACTGATATCAAAAAGAATTTAATAAAGATTATAATACTAGTTTTTAAAACAAATTTTTGCACAAAAAACAATTTTTAATAAATGATGAAACTTTGAAATTAAAGATGTGCATCTGAATATTTGTTTACATTGTCATATCCAGTCTGTTAGAATCAAAGTGTAGTATCTGTAGAGTAGCCCATATAATACATGCTGTAGTGTGTTGACTGCTAATGGATTAGGATAACAATCGTTCTCGCTCCCTACACTTTTGAACGACTTGTGCTGCCAAATTTTTTAAAACTGTTTCTTTTAGCAAATTCATGTTGGTTACTAGAAAAGCATGGATAGTTAAGGTTGAAAATTTTATTGTTTAAATTTTGAGTCTGGCTTACTTGCTTCTTTGATTTGCACGGATAACATTTTGAGCACCTTATTAGACTTTGAAGAACTTTAAAACACTTATTCTTTGTAAAAATAAATTATCGTTTGAAAAATTTTCCGCTTTCCTAGTGACCACTGTCAATAATTCAAAATGTAATATCTGTTCTATCACAAGAGGTTAATCTTCCAGGCATTACCTTCTCTATTCAGAGGACGGGTTTGGGTTTAGTTCTTTAATTTGTGAGGGAGTGCCGATAGAACAGACCAGGTTATTTATACAACCAGATCAGTCGTCCGTTTCAAAAGGAGCTGGATTTTCACTTTGATCCCGTGTCTAAACTTGTCTTTGTGGGATGTAAATAAATAACTGTTTTTACTACATTAAAAAATATATAGTCAAAACAACTTTAAAACGATAAAAAAAATAGCTATAGAAATATTGTTACAATAATTAAATTTTCTAGAAATTTGTATTTACAAATATGATCGAAAACAAAATATTTTACAATCCATGCATACTCACACTAGCATGTACTCATTGATTTTAAAACAGTAATTAGCCTGATGATTTCTCAGGAGAATAAAACAAGTGTACTTGTCATAAATGTATTTTCAAACTACTACTATGTTATATAAAACACACTACAGTTGATCCAGGGAAAAGTTAATCAGACGTGTACACACAGTGTGATAATGTTTGGGAAGTGAAACCTGGCCAGTCAGGGTTAATCATATGCGTTGTATGGAGAGAAATGTTGATGGATATGTAATGCGAGTTTTAAAGATAGCTTAGATTTAATATGCAGCTTACGACGATACAAATAAAATATTGGCACAAAGAAGGTCATACAGACCAAGAATTTGATTTGTCTATACAAGACAAACAGGGCACATACATATATACGCTTTACTAACAACCAATTTAGTATCACTTTTGGATATATATATATATATATATATATATATATATATCCTGTAATAAGTCTAAAATAATCTTATACATAAATTCAAATATAATATTAACATTTTAAATTCCGGGTATTTCTTCAGAATTTGAACCAAACTGTTTTTAAAATCCTAATTCAACCTTAAACTAATCTAAGTTTTAGGTAAAGTCGGTTTGTTTTGGTTCAAATTCTGTACAAGCACAAAATTCAGGTTTCCTTTTTCTGTCAAATAATAGTTTGTTTGACCAAAGTGACAAGAGTATGCACCAAAAATGGACCCAATAGATGACATGAATATTTATTGTTGAACTCACAATTCTAGTTTATTCATCTATTGTTTGATAGAATTGAGAAAGAAATATGATTAATGTTAAAATATTTATTAAAAAATATAATCATATACAGAAATCAAAACAAATTTTTACTGTATTTTGATTTTATTTTTAGTAGTTGGTCATTTTCACTGATATATAATTCAGAAATGTCTTTAATTTAAAATGTGTTTCTTGGTTAAAAATTACAAAACTTTGCACATTTAAAAAAAAAAAAAAAAGGTTTGTAGAAAACAAAAACAAACGCATACATTATAAGTCTTAATATAATTTTTAATACTTTAAACAGTTCTCCATCCTCAATCAAAAAGAATGTAGGTCTGATAAAAAAAAATAGGTAATAGTTAGCGTCTTCCCTAATTTTGTTGTGTGGTGCTGAAAAGACTAAACAGTACCATCATTCATTTTGTTTTTCCGTATTTGTATTTTGAAGCGATTTTTTGAAATGAAAAAAAAAAAAAAAAAAAAAAAAGGAACTATATTGAAAAGTATATTTTGATTTCAATAATTTCATAAATATATAAAATTTCAAAAAACAAAACAAAAAAAAACAATAAGTGTAAATAAAGACTAATTGTGTTATTTTATCTGTATAATTTTGTTATTTTTTATTCTATAAATCTCAATGATGTCCTTTTTATATTTAAATAGATTGCTTAAAAATACAATACTGAATAACAAAAGCAAAGATACTTGTTAAGCGTTTTCATTACTAATTGCTAATACATAATAAATAAATAACAATTAAATATGAAATTTTTGAAAAACTGGGTATTTTCCACTTTGAACATTTCAATTGCCTTTTGCTGAAGCTCCTCTGCTATCACCTGAAGTCGGCCATAGGATGCAGACTAGATTATAGGAGAAAAATTCTTTTGCAGTCCAAACGTAATTTCATGTGGAGTCATCATCATGGACATTTGAGAGGGTCATCAAAGTGTATTTGAAATTAGTTGGATTCAAAAACGAAAATTCAGTAACCTTTTATCAAGAAGTACATATTTTTCTTTTATAAAGGACGCAAGACTGTCCGAAATATGAACGCGGTGTTCAAAAATGGCAGTTAAAAATTGGAAACTTTTTATAACTCCAGAAATCTATATGAAAAGGGGAGATCACTCGTTTATTAATTTTATGCATTACCTCCCTTAGCTAAAAGTAATAAACGATATATTGGAGTAGCCTCCCTTTTTAAAACTGTGTGTGTGTGTATATATATATATATATAATATATATATATATATATATATATATATATATATATATATATATATATATATATATATATATACATACACACACACACACACACATACACTTTGAAGTATTAAAATGAATTAGATTACAGGTTTGTGAATCTAGTGTTTCAAATCTTATAGAATACTGGAAGAAATATTCATATAAGACAATCCCAGCCAAATAAAATTGCTCAATATATTAGACAGAGCAAATAAAAATTATAGATATGTTCAAATTTAATTTAAAAGAATCAATTTTCAAAATAAAATTTATTGATTGAATCAAAGAATACAATGTTTAAATTAATGTCCTTAATCCATGGATTTTCAATGTAAGTACATCTCAGAGGAAAATTCTAGCAAAATACTAATATTGGTTCGCAATTATTTTGCTAAATAGCACATACAGAGAAAATATTAAAGATGAAATGCCTTTAAGGGACATAAAGAAAGGGAATTAGTGTTGAAAGTAAAATATTTGGATACCAATTATCATATCCAAATATTTTACTTTTAACATTCAACTTTCAATAGATTTTCACAAAAAGCAGATAAATGCCCCTTTAAATGTGATAATTCAACTCTTCTCAATGAAAAGGATAACTATTGGAAAATATTCGTAAGAGATCAGATTATCTTTGGCATCTTAAAAAACAAACAAACAAAAAAAGCAAACAAACAAAAGCGAAAAAACAAGCTAACCTGGTGTATTCAATGGCTAATAATTGATATACATGTTCTTTTAATGGCAGAATCACGCATTCGTGCAAGGCACTTTCAATTATGGCATCAATATTAAGAATTTCATTGGTACCAAGCTACAAAAAACAAAGGAACAAAAACAATAATTAGGAAATAAATAACATAATTGTTACAACTAAAATTTCTTTATAAAAATAAATGTATTAATATGGATGGTGCATGTGCGTGAGTGTACGTATATATAAGTAAAACTTATAATTGAAAGACATTGGCTCACATTAAAAAAATATTTTTTGTTTTTGTTGTGAGATATTTAGCATCATAAGAGAGTAAATATTTGTTCTGACTAACAAAATACCATATTTTTTATTTAAACATTTAACAGAAAGTCGCAAAGCAAGCGGTTATAACAAAATCATGCTATGATAACTTAGCTAGTTTTTATTTTCAATCTTCTCTCTCAGCAAAATACTAAATTTATGTCAAAGAAGCTTCATCAGTCATAAGATCTCATACTATGGCTAACCTGCTTAAAACAACTTTTTTAAACAAATATGTGACCGGGGGGGGGGGGCTAAAAATCTCACATTCCAAAATAAGGATTATTTACAATGGGGGAAAAAAAATGATGTTAATAAAAAGACCTCCAATTACAAAACTCTGGCAGACACCCTGGTTTGCCAGTCAAATAGGTGATGCGAATTCAAACACTTTATTAATCAAAAACCTCTTACAAATACTTTAAAAGGAAACCCGCATCTCTGACAAATCAAATGATCTGTAACCTTATTGTGAACAGGATGGGAAACTGAAACCCCTAAAATTGGGGTTAAAAATACACTAAAAACAATAAGAGGAAAGGTGAACAAAAAGCAACACAAAAGACACGCGAGTAATAAAAAAAAAAAAAAAAAAAATCAGCGAAACAAGTGGTAACAAAATTAAACAAGGTAACAACTAACGCAGTGTAATCACAGTTAAGTCAATACATCACAAGAAAAACATTCTTATAAGACTGTATGATTACAAAGACTTATATTTATAACCAGGGGTGAAAAAAAAATATATTGAATGTCTTGGACTTCTTCAAATCATAGCTTTCGTTTTGACACAAGACGGGAACTATTCTCCGCTGATCATAAACTAGATAAATGTTACAAATTTTTACCTGGAATTCTTTATAACTCAAAAGTTTATGCTTCCTAATGTGTACAATATTTTTATTTTATTGTCTCAGAACTTTTTGGATGTTAACTGATAATTTAGATTATTTGAACTTCTATTCTGATCTACAACGTCATACTTGGGATGAGAACAATACTCCTGCAGACTAACTAAAAGATAAATCTACATATTAATATAATAGCGGGTGTTATTTTCTGTGTCATGCTTACATCCGGTTTGTTTAATTGCTATGTATTTCCATTTCTTGTCATAAATAATTTCATCAAGAATTCTTCATAAGTTTTGATTTCGATTATGGCTGAAGGAACTCCAGATATGTATACTATTTTTTTTTTTTCATAAGTTTTTATTTCACTTTTGATTAAAGCTAATTTTATTTTTGAAACCACAACTTTATAATATATAAAACTCGATAGAACATTAACTCTATCATAATATATATGAAAGCTGCAAGAATTAAAATATGATATTTAAGCGTACTTTACGACCGGACGTTGCCGGGCGTCCGTGCTAGTATAGATAAATACTTTTGCAGTTTTAACAAAAAAGCTACAATAATATCAGAGCGTCTCCATTTATACTGAATATCTACAGAATGCCAATATCAATATATTGCATATTAATGAGTCCCTTGTGGAATTTCCACAGGTCTCACTAGTCTTTATTATTCATAGATTTTATGATAAATAAATTTTTTTTTTACAACGCTTACAACCGAAATAAAAAGTCAGTACTAGTCTGGATTATATGGACTTCTATTCTGATCTATAATGCCATACTTTGGATGCGAACAATATTCCTGCAGACTAAGTAAAAGATTCAGCGCAAGATTCTGTATAGGTTCCAGAGTTTAACTCGAGGATTTCTGAGTTTGAACATATGTGACTGAAGGTCAGATGTAAGTATAAAATAAATGTGAACCTACCCCCACCCCACCAATATTCTCATCATATAAAAACAGATTTCATAGATAGATACAATAGATACATTTATTGCTGGGCATTTCTGTCTATTGGTTACTTAAAAGCTCCAAAACTACACAAAAGAATTTCAAACTTAGCATGAAATACCCTTGAAATGCTGATGGTGCAATATGGAAGTTGAAGTGTTGATACTACTACTACTAGTAATGCTATTGCTAAGCATAAAAAAATAAACACATAGGAGGTGTAAAACAACTAAAGATAAAGAATATCTAAAGTTAAGAAAAGGTAATAAACCTTTTCTTTATTCTATATATATGGTCCAGGATAGCAGATATAACTTCTTGCTGGAAGAAATAAAGCCTGGCTGATTAACACAGACACCCACCTGGCTGGAAGAATAAACATGCAGTGATTTGATGAAAAGACACCTGCAAAGGTCACTTGTAGACACAGGGAATGAAAACTCATCATTAAATAAACAAAAAAGAAAAAGATGACAGCTGTGTCCTGTAGGAAGCATCTCTACATTGGGCACATAAACAAAACATTGTGTGTTCAAAAACACTATATTAACTGACTAAAATAAAGATTGGTAGAAAGCCAGTTGACTAGGAAATTCATGTAGGGAAAATTATAGTGTGCATGATTAACGCAGGTGTCATTTGCTTAAGAAAAGAAAGAAAAAGTCTCAAATTCGAAACCTGACCAACATGAGACAAAAACATGTCTTATGCAAATTGAGATACGGTTGGGTTTGACAATATAAAAAGACAGCATTTATTTAGTTGGAGATGATTTTTTGTCAGCTCGATGTTGGTACAGTGTAGTTTGCAATAACATCGAAAAAGGGAACAGGACAGATTTTTGTTACGCGTTTCGATTTTTCTTTCTCTTTTACTCAAACATTCAACGATTAGGAATTCAAAAGATTACCTTCTGTCAACTCATGTACACCTTTCACTGAATCTACTCAGTCATCAAACAATAAAAATATACAAATGTATTTTTATAAGTGTTAATCGTCATTATTTTCAAGACAGCAGCAGAGTAATTATTCAATAAAAAATGTCTAATTTTGAAGAAAATTTGTTCATTAATTCAAGTAAAATCTATGAACAAAAACAGATAAAAGAAGAAAAGGAACAAAAATTCCAGAAATTAATGTTGTAGATGTTAGCAACACATTTCGAAAGAATGGAAAATAATTTTCTATTAATCTGCTAATTCTATGAAAAATATTAATACATAATTTTTATGCTTTCAAATTTTTTAGATGTAAATTGATTATCTGCATCACTCAAACTACTATTCTCACAATATTTTGAACGTTACCTCAGACCATCTCCAGATGTATCTTGTTGAACGTACACAAGGGCCCATGGTATAACGGATAAACCACTTGATATAATTCAGTTCTAATTGAAACTTTTGTGGAGTTTGAAGGTTCAATCCTCAGTGGAAGCGATACTAAACAATATAATTACAAAATACTTAAAACTTCTATACAGTCATATTTGACAGAATGAGAGCATGCTACCCCTGTAGATAGTTCGAAATTCCATTCGGATTCCAAAGTTTGCCAGAAAGATTCCCAGAATTTCAAGATCGGAGGTTACATTGACCAAAACACTGTGAGAATAACATTCAAGATGAGAACAGCAATCCAAATAATACAAATTATATAATTTTTGTTTAAATTTGACTTTAGAAGAAGGTATACGAAATAAATTTCTTTCATTTCTTTGCATCTAACAGAGCTATAAAATTCTCACAGCGGCTCGTGTGTGCGTACGTGTCAGAATGATGTATTGAACTAGGTAAACTTAAATCTGTCATGTTAAAAGTTTATTTTGTAACATGTATTCAGTAACACATATTTTGTAACATGTATTTTCTAGGAAAAATGAAAGATCAAAATAAAAGATAGCATGGGAAAATTAGAGGAGGAGAAAATAAAGAAAAAATTTTTTTAATTACCCGACTTGATTCACGTTCTATCAACATATTCAAGCCTTCTTCACTGTTGTGAAGTAAATAATTCTTGATGCCGGTCATGAATTGCCGCATCTGCAACAGAAAGGAAAATTGGGAATTAGTCAAACTAAATGCATATTAAAGAAATGCTGGTAAACAGGACTAGCTGAAACCACTGTCAATAATTTTCCCCACTCTTTATCCGTGCCTAAATCAAAACATAGATTCCATGAACAAAGCTTCTTTCTTAGAAGTGCACGCCTGTGGAACTCTCTGCCGCTTGCTCTCCCGACTTCAACTTGGATGTCTTCAACTCCAACAATAACAAATTCCTGATGAATCGCCCCCTTAAGTAATGACACTTTATCAAATCTCCAATACTAACTATTACTAAGACACTATCCCATTGATTACTGTACACACAATAACCCTTATCCCTGAGTGGCTTCTGGGCCTTGATAAGTGGTGACCATGTAAAAAAAAAAAAAAAAAAGTGGATATTTATGAAGGTTGATAGCAATGCAGAAAAAAAAGAAATGGTGAAAGAAAGTTTAAACAAAAACAAACAAAACAAATTGAAGACAGTATTTGGGTTATGAATCTTCATAAAATCTTCTTTTTTTTTTTTCGAAAGATCTTTCATATATTAAATCAGTAAACGAGACTTGTTGATAAATATTTATAAAAAAGTATCCAGGATGGTGTAACAGTTTTGATAATTTCTACAGTGAACCTCCCTTTCTCAAATCAATAAAATAAATTAAAATAGGCCTAAATGAAAGGCATATGGATTAATGTGATAGATTCAATATTATTATATTGTTGTTCGTATTGTTTCAGGGAAACATAGAAAAAAAAAAAAAACACAACTGTAAACTTAAATAAACAAAAGCAAAACTAAAAATAATGAATGGAAAAATATTTTTTTAAATTTAAATTTGAAAAATCAAATAAAAAAACCTTTTTTATATTATGAAAGACAAGATCTCCATTGAACCTATAATAATAACATAAACAAAGTACAACTTACATCAGTAAGAGCGAAGACGCCCAAGTAGCAGGAGCAGCCAGTGATAACAACAACAACACATAAGTAAAGATGGTGCAGACTTGTGTTTCACTTTGACAATCAATCAACTGCTAACAACACATAAAGTTGTCAGAAACTATGTTTTTCGTACCCATCCTTCCACTATGATATACAGTTCATTATAGCATAGAATTATCGGGCTAAGAACATTGCATAAGAAAATAGCTACACTAAGAGAGACGAGGTCAGAAAAAATTCGACAAATCAGGTACAGAAATATGTGGTAAAATATCTACAAAAGGACTACAAGTGAAAAACTTGATCTAAATTCTCTCACAGACACACCAGGTTTAAATGGAAACAACAAAACACGGATTCCGGGGAACATATATAAAGGCTGCATCATTGACTATCAGCAGCAGTTTTGTGGTGGGGGTTACCCTACGTCTTGCATAATTACTCCTCTTTTTCCTAACACAGTAGCAGTTCACATGAATTTCTTCCTCTTTTCTTTCTCTGACAGCGGCGTCAACAAATAATGCGAAAGCTTTCGCTCTTTCTTTCTCTTAGCAGCAAAAGCTGATCGCACAATGGCGGCAACAACACCACAGGATTTTCCTATTTCTCTTCTTGGAACATTTTGTCAAAAGAGACATTTTTATTTAATTTCAACTGAACTAACCTTGATGTTACAGGACTTTTCTATCTTGCTTCCCAGAAGTTTTTTTGTCAAGAAAGAACAATTAATTAATTTCAATTTTAACTAAGCTTGACGCTATAGAAACTTTCTGTGTTTTCCTCTCCAAACTTTGTTTTTTTTCAGCAAAGACGATTCTAATTAATTCCAGTCTGAACTTTTCGGAACTTTCTTATCATCAAGAGGATTTTTCATTCAATACGTTTCATCAATAAATATTTAATTAAATATTCTGTCTGTTTTTCTTGCTACCATACACTATTTTGTTATTGTGACAATTGTTATCGGGCATTGAGATACAATACTTCTTAGCATACAATATTATACTCGTGTCGATCGTGTTCACAACAACTAGTATCGAAGGTCACAATAGAACACCTTTGGAAGCCATGGATAAAATGCAAATATTTTTACATATTCTTCGGATTATTGAAACTACTGTTAGCATCTTGAGGTTTATTTTCACAAGGTTTCAGTTAATGTAACCCCTGACCTTCTTCAGGTGTATCTTGTTGAACACTGGAATCTTTCTCTTGGACTTTGAAATTTTGAACGGAACCCTTTATTTAATCCATGGAAATAGCATGTCAACCATAATCGGATAGAAGTCCTAAGTAATTTGCAATTGCATCTTAAGTGTTGTTCATACTGAGGATTGAGCATTCAACTACCAAAAGAGTGTAACTGAAGTTTTCCAAAGATTTTATTCACTGGTTCTTTGTAGACAATTCTAGTATGCATTTAGGGAGCCTTAAACCAATTTTTGTTTGTAGAAGTACAAGCTTACTACTTATTACTAAAAAATCTTTAAAATAAAAACTTGGAAAGAGATGTAGGTAAAATATTTTCTCATAGTTTTCCTTAAAAGGGAAATAGATTCCACATTGTTCATTGCAAACGTGTTTAATTTTTCAAAACGTCTGATGAGGCTGTTCTTGTGAAAGTTTTTGAATGATATAGGGTTGGAATTTGTCCGAATGGTCTTGAAACAATTGTAACGAACGATGAAATACATTATTTGTTGCTATCAATCCATTATTTGATGTCTTGATTTTGTTAACACAATATATGGATGCTCAATTACAAAACATGGTAATTTCGAAGCTTACAATTTAAGTCATCTCATTCTGTCTTAAAATTTATTGGTATATGAATGGTTACTGAATTATCAATTATATAAAACAATAAAATTTGGAATACTATAAATAATATATATATATATATATTACACACACACACGGGGGGTGGTGGTATCCAACAGAAATATTACAAATTTTGACAAGCTGCATTTGAAGATGGTTGGAGATTACATCGACCAAACCATTGTGAAAATAAAACAACAGTAGTCCGAATAATACAAATTATCAGTCCGTATCTCAAAAATTCAAAAGCAAATATTTTTTTTTTAAAAAGTAAAAAAAAAAAAAAATGTTAATTTATTGTTAACAACAAAATATTTGCATATAATTTGTGACTTTTAAACAACTTTTTGCTTTGTTTTCAAATTTAAAAATAAATTTTTTTTTCCTTCTCAAACACCTTAATTGAATTGGCTTTTAGGAGAAGAATTAATAATCTAAGTCATCAAATAAACTAGATTTATAAATGAAATCTTGATATCAGTCATAAGACCTAAGTATTAACAAATATTTGTGGAAAATAAATCATTAAAATAATATTATAAAACTTTATTTTAATTTCAAAATACATTCTCCATTTTTTTTTTTTTCTTATAAAAAAATAAAACTTATTTTTATATTCCAGAAATTCAACAAGGACATACATTGCTCATCACCGAGCGAGGATTCTGTTCCTGGCTTTCCAATGTACACTCAACAAAATTCTTCACAGCTAATCCAAATGTATTCTTTCGATCCTCCGATAACCTGAAAAAAATACATGATTGAAAAATAAAATTTAGAAATTTTTTTTTTCCTGTTATGCAGAAAGATAAAAAACAGACAAGGAATATTATTTTTAAATTATAATATATATGAGTCAGAAACTTGTCTAACTGCATTTTTAATGTTTTTAATAAAAAAGCATTTATTTTTTTTTTGTTTAAATGTAAAAGTAATGATTTTAGTTCTCCATTTAAAAACAAAATATTATTACGTATATTTTATTTTTCTTTTACAGTCAAGTAACCGTATAAACAACACATTAAAATCGAATTACAAACTAAAACAGTATATGGGTGTGAGCTTCCAAGAAGAAATTTAACTAAAACACCCCAATGCATGTTATAAGTTATCTCTATTCATTAAAAAACTAAAGGACATTATACAGAAAATAAGAGTTTTTTTTTTTGGTTTTTTTAATCATTGCCATGGATGTATGAGGGATGTTCCAAAATTAATGACTCATTTTTTATTCCATTCAATTCGATCAGAGGGACTGCAAATTGCATTGTTATGATGGCTGAACTTATGCATTTATGACCTGAAAGTTTCATCTCTCTGTTGCAAATATTGACCATGTGAAATTCTAAGAAAGCCAACCCTTGTGATGGCCGTGTGTCAGAACCAGAGATGCACCATTGAATTCCTCCATGCAGAAAAAAAATTGAACCAATACACATTCACTGGTGACTGTTGAATTTTTACGCAGCCAATGCAGTTGATGTCAGCACAGTTAGTAGATGAGTTTGTCGATTTCAAAGTGGTGGCAGAAATGTGAGTGACAATGCATGCTCCGGACTTTTACAACAGAGGCAAAAAATAAATTCTGGAGCACAAAATGTCACTCATTTTTAAAAGTACCACTCCCACCTTTCAACATTTTAACTTTTGAGTTTAAAAAAAAAAAAAAAAAAGGAGGCTATATTTTTGGAACAGTCCTCGTATAAACACGGTGCTAATAAAAGCAGATGAACACCACATGTGTTTTCTTAATTCTTGACTTGATATTTTGTTTTACTGTACTAAAATGGCTGATTTTTCTTGAAAAAAACATACATTTTAAAGTAAAATTCCTTTTTATTAGGATCAGTGTTTTAAAATGAAAAAAAAAAACAACAAAAAAAAAACAATGTCAATATTTTTATACATTTTTTTTTTTTAAATAAAAAAATCTGAAAAAAATCTAGAAAAAAAGGTTCTTGGCCTTTGGGCCAAGATCAAAATGTAAGAATTTTTCACACAATAAACTATATACCCAAGATCAAAGTGTAGTATCTGTTCTGATGCTGTACTTAACTTTTTTCTCACATTTTGGTCTCAATGGAGGAGAAATCCTTCATGACTGATACATTTTTTTTTATTTTTGTTACTAACCAGAGTGCTCCTTTTTTGGGGAACTAGTTTCCCACCACATAAAAACCGACCTTGTGTCTAACTCTGCCCTCGTGGGGAGGCAAGAAAAAATTTTTTTTTTTAAATAATTTCTTTTTATTAATTTTAGTATTTGAAAAAGAAAAAAAAATGTCAACATTTTTATATATATATATTTTTTTTTAAATAAATAAAAAAAAATCTGGTTTAGGTAAGTTTTATGCGAGAGTGCACGAAATATTGAAATATATAAAAGATTAATTTGTAACACAAAAGCAGAGTAATTACTCAACACCCCTTTTTAGAACAAAATAACGAGAGGTTTTATTTCGGAAGAAGGAGGACTGTATCCGAAGTGAAAGAAAAGGAATAGAAAGTTATCGAATGTTCTCGTGTCGTAAGGCAGAAACTTGAAGTGTCCCCACGTTGTCCAGTGGAGGTTTTCAGTGAAGTACTTGCAGCCTGGGGAAGATTGAGTGGACAGAGAGCAAGATGAGAGTGGCTTGTCTTCTGAGCTCTGCTGCTGGCTAGTTCTTGACAGGAGGAAATTAGTTCCTTAAGGGACATATAAGATTAATGCACCCCAGAAGCTGAGTAGTCAGCTGCATCAGTCAGCTAGGAGGCATTAATCCACAAGAGAAAATAGTTTGTTATGATGACTGCTACACTTGTCCAGCACTCCTCCCCACTCATAAAAAACAATAAAGAAAAGTTTGTATGTTGTACGTACCAGTGACAGAAACTGATCAAGTATTTTTATTTTAAACAAGGAAAATCAAATTTTATTACTGAAAAATAACAATCTCAAAGTCATTTTGCATGACAAGGGAAATAATTCCAAATAATTAAAATTTTTGCAAGATTTTAGAAAGCATAAAAAATAAAACTACTTGATCAATTTAGGTGGTTATTTTGAGTCAATATTGTTATCCTCACAGATACCTACATCAACAAGATCTTTTCTTTATTTTCATTTTTTAATGATAGAGAGGAGTTATGGAATAGAACTAAAAATTGTTACATGATAGTAAAGTTTGAATAAAAATCCTGGGAATTAACATTGTAGACATTAGTATCGCATTTTGAAAATATGGAAAATATTTTTTTTCATGAATCTGCTAATTCTAATGAAAAATATTAAGGTTTCACTTTTCGTTATTTAAATTTGATTTCAGAAGAATATTTATGAAATAAATTTCTTTCTGTATTTTTTCATCACCATGAATAAATAATAAAATGAGATTCTTTCTTGCGCAGTTAAAAAGAGAAAAACTGACATCTATTCCATGTAACCGCCTTCAGCTTCAATCACCACCTCAATATGGGTTTGGAACTGGGAGCATGCCTTTTCCACAAGCGCCGGTGGAAGCTTGGCAAATATTCGGTGGATAGCAGCAATCCGGCTGGCTTTGGTGTTGTGGGAGGTCATGTTGGTGATGTTCTCGACATATGACCAAACAAAGTAGTCCTACGGGTTTAGGTCGGTGGAAGAGGCGGGCCAACGAGAGAAGGGTACAAAGTCCTAGCACTTCTAAAGCCAAGCCAGGGTCTGCCAGCGGCCACCTGACTGCACCAGGGGATCACCACTGTCTTCAGCTCATCCAGGTACACTTTGGTGTTGAATTTCAAACCAACTTCAAAGATGTGAGGTGACATGATATGGCCCTCATTTGAAACCACACCAAAGACCATAACTGTGGTTGGAAACTTTGTTGAGCTGTGCCCTTAAGTGTTGAACCATCCAGATTCAGCATTTGAAGGTACTGGCAATGGTCCTGTTGCCATAACTTGGATTGGTAGAGAGCATGAGTTGTACACCGGCACATCTCCGATCTTGCTCATGGAATATTGTGTCACATTCAGATATGATAGAAGGCTCCTAACACTCTTGGGATTTGTACACAACTAGTCAACTAGAAGATGTTCTGCAACAAAAAAAGAAAACCGGTTTTCATCAAACAGAAATGGAATCATGCCGTCTTTTCTAGGACCAAAATTTTATCGCTTCACCTATAAAATATAAGTCTCACTTATCTGTTTAAATGTATGTATTTATATATGTCTGCCTAAAACTTTCGACAGAGGCAACAGATTTTCATGAGATCAGTATCATTTTGAAGCTCGACGTCTCGGACAACAAATATTGAAAAATTGGCTAAAAACATTAATTCCTCCACCCTCAACTGGGCAGTTTTCTACAAGGAGCGTTGTTTTTTTGTGTTGCCATTTACTAATTCCAATGTTCCGAACTTCCAGTCACGTCATGGAGTAGGGATAAGATGTCAGGTTTTCTTTCACTTTCTTTTCCGCCTTCGCGTCACAGGTTCGAGCCTGCCTTCCTGCCTACGACCACTTTTTTCTTTTTTGCTCATCACACATCTCCAAACACCTGGGCAACGTCGAGCACCCAGGCTAGTTACAACTAAAAATGTCATTCCGTTTATATTCTTGCATCATTCTTACCTGAGAATAAATTCCTTAAGATTCTCCCCTGGAGTCTTGCAGGAATTGAGGTGTTCTTCAACTGTAAATGAAAAGTTGAGAATGTACAAAATATTTTTATTGAAAAGAATGATATAAATTAAAAACAAGAAACCATTAATTTTCGATAATAAAATTACCTAAAAGAAACTTTTTTTTTTAATGTATACATATGAGTGTTTGCAAGGACCTCTGGCATAATGCATAAAGGTTAACAAGGTTTGGAATGAAGACATTCTCATGAAAATTCAATTGTACAGTTTTATTGGATGTAAACTTAATATAATCAGATGCTTTTCAGACGAGAAAATCCAGATTGTCATCTAAACAAGCCATACACAATATGGGTATATCCAAGGAGTCAATCCTAGGATCTTTGTTAACGATATTCATAAGCGACTTCTCTGATGAAATTGTGTCAGTGTTTGGTATATTTGCTGATGACGCCACACTCTATACTAGATATGTGGGGAAAAAACAAATCTTTACAAATCCAAGACAAGAAACCCTAGAACATAACCTTGCGTCTGTAGTAAAATGGGAACATAAATGGATGGTAACATTTAATGCTACTAAGACGAAGATCCTTTCCGTCAACGATTACAAAAAAAAAAAAAAAAAAAACCTTTCAAGCCATTGATTGCCAGGAATAATAATACTAGCTAAGAGCCTATCGTTCAACCTAGCATTCACAGGTAACATGAATTAGAACAAATACATATAAATGAAACATTGCCAAAGCTGCTGCAAAGAAGGTGAGTTCTTTCTACTGTGCTAGAAAAATGCTCATATTTGAGTATTTTATAGTTTCTACAAAGCCACCATTCGCCCATGCATGGAATACTGTTGCCACGTGTGGGTGGGTGCATCAACTACAAGTCTCTCTCTTGATTGGACAGGGTTCAAAAAAAGATTCTCCAATCTAATAGGTCCAACACTGCCAAACAAGTTCCAACCTTTGTCCCATTACCATGATGTCGCATCTCCATCAGAATTGGTATTAAAAAAAAAAATTTGTGTTTCGTTTCCGGTGTCAAAACAATCTTTCATATGCAAATTTTTTTTGGTTTGTTTAAAATTTAATTTTTATTACTAATGATAAAATTTATAAATATTCATTGATTTTAAACTATGATTTAAACTTAAGTGCATGTATCCCACTATAAATGTATTTTTTTTACTTTTGCGGAAATATATGTACATGTTGCATAGATTTTTATGGTAAGCTGAAAAAAAAAAATAAAATAAAAATTAAAAAAAACAACAACTCTACAGCTAAATATTAAGTTTTAAAAGAATCGGAATCTGTAATTGTATCAGAATTGGTATTAAAAAAAAAATTTGTGTTTCGTTTCAGGTGTCAAAACAATCTTTCATATGCAAAATTTTTTTGGTTTGTTTAAAATTTAATTTTTATTACTAATGATAAAATTTATAAATATTCATTGATTTTAAACTATGATTTAAACTTAAGTGCATGTATCCCACTATAAATGTATTTTTTTTTACTTTTGCGGAAATATATGTACATGTTGCATAGATTTTTATGGTAAGCTGAAAAAAAAATAAATAAATAAAAATAAAAAAAAAACAACAACTCTACAGCTAAATATTAAGTTTTAAAAGAATCGAAATCAGTAATTGTATCAGAGTTGGGAATTTTGAACAAAATCGATAATTGTATTGAAACAGAAATATATCGAAATCACCCTCATTACTAATTTACAAGTACTAAATTATAAATTATAAAATTATAAATTATAAAATATAAAATATAAATTATAAAATATAAATTATAAAATATAAAATATAAATTATAAAATATAAAATATAAAATATAAAAAACAAAATACCAAAACTTACAAAGTTTTGAATGTGTTTGAGATGAAGCTTGTTTATCGGTGTCTTTGACCCCAGCAAGAATTTCCTGCATGACCTTTTCTTCAAGTCGTTGGGCTTTGACCGATGCTGGAAGAACAGAATTATCCGATGTCGCCTGTGAGAGTTGACTAAACCTTTGACTAGAGTCGTAGTCGTGACTAGATTCCCTCCACACTTGTATACGTTCCAGTGGGTGCATGGTGGGTAATAACTTCGGATCATCGCAACTGAGCAAGTTATCCCATTTAGCACTATCCCAAGGCATCGAGAAGACGGTGCCTGCATCACTTACCATC
This sequence comes from Euprymna scolopes, assembly GCF_053919585.1. NCBI lineage: Eukaryota > Metazoa > Mollusca > Cephalopoda > Sepiida > Sepiolidae > Euprymna > Euprymna scolopes. Next base: position 139,775,587 of record NC_136485.1, read on the forward strand.
GACACAGCCCGACATTGAAGATTGTCATATTCAGAAGCTCTCGTATCAACAAATTCGTCCTGAACAAGAGGTTTTAAAGTCAATTCTGGAGAGACACGCCGAACCATATCCCCCAATGTTGAACAATCCGTCTCGGATCCTTTGGAATCTAAAGTTCTTTTATCGTAGACGGGAAATTTTCGTAATGTATGTAAGTTTGGTTTCATATCACAATTCTCTATGATTTCAAAGATTTTTTCGGTGAATTTTGGATTAACATGTAACGTTTGTCCTTCAGAATAATTGCTCTTGTTTTTGTTATCGTTTGCTTGAATTTGTGCGTTTGCTTGAATTTGTGCATTGTGTTCTGTGGCATTATTAACGCAATCTTTTGCCATTTTCCCATTTTGTATTTTGTATTTATCAAATGAAAAAATGGTCGGGTTCGGCGCTATAGATGGAGAATAAATAGTTTCGAGATTTGGACGATGAGAAGCGCGATTTTTTCTTTTATCTCGATGTAAATTATTCGTTTTCAGATCAGATACTTTGTTTTTGTTCGTAGCAGCAGGCATGATGACCGGTTGGATGCCAATAGAATCAAACGGTTCCGTATACACAGGACTTTTAGTGTTTTGTGAACCAAACTTTGGAATTTGTGTTAAAGCGGGAAGAGGGGGAGGTTTCATTTTGTCAGGGACCCTCAATGAGAATTGCACTTCACACTCATCTAACGAACCGCCAGATATAGTCGACTCTCGCTCATTTGGAAGAGAGAAAAGGTTTTCTTTGCTAACGTTCCGATTCTTTTTAGATGCAGTTTCTTCGTGAATGTTAAGCATAAGCGTTTGACCGGTCGATCCGCGCCGACACACAAAGCACTTAGAGTTCTGTGGTGTAAGAGACGACAAGGTCTCAGAACTATGCCGATCCTTACAAGGTTCGACGCACCGACCAAGTCCTTTAGGGGTACTCGCTGTTCGTTGGATCTTAACTTTATGCGCTTTTTTCTTTTTATAAACATTTTCAGCGGCACATTTTTTAAATCGAGCATCGTGTGTCGAAAGTGTATATAAATCTTCCGTCGGATGGTCTAAGTCTGTGGGAATTGCACGTTGGATGCGAGGCGGTTCACTTACATCATCACAGAGTTGTTTTTTTGAATATTCACCATCGTGATTTTTATTTGAGGGACAACTTTTCCAAACATCTTCATAGTCACTTAATTTGTCCGACAAATTACTCCGGAAATATTGCGGAACAGAGAGGAGATCAATTGAGGTACTAGAATAAAAATTGTTTTTTTGTTCTTTCATAATAGAGTTAATCTGCGGGTGGGTATTGGATCGGTGGACCTTTGTCGTAATAGCGCCTCCATTTTTGCCATCAGAATGTGGCTGATCCTCCACAGACGTGCAATGCATAGACAGCTGAGAATCCGAACAAGACGTTCGGACTTTACGCTCGTTTTTGCTTTCATTATATTTACAACTTGAAGAGGTTTTGTTTTTACGATTGATTCGAAATGAAGTTGCACGTTGACCATCATTTTTTTTCACCGAGACAGCATCGACGGAAATTGATGGTAGTTTTTGTTCGTTTTTAATATTATACGTTTTTTCTTCGGAAACATTCAGTTTTGTATTTTCTTGTTCATATGGTGGCACGCTCTGCAATCTCTTCGCTTGCCTGTTAGCATTATGCTTCTTATAAGCAGCTACAGAGTTTTTCAGCAGAGCAGATGACCAAAAGTCTGCAAAACAGAAATAGAAAAACATCTATATAATAATGTTAAGGCATTTTATGCTTGTATGTACGTAATCATAGTTAGTAGTAATCACCTTGACACACACATTTTTTTATTTTTTTCATTTAGAATCTATATTATATTTCTATTTGTCTGTTCATTGCACTTTTTCTCAGAAACTTCTGGACCGATCTGACTAAAATTTTGTATGGACCTTTCTTTGTAATAAGGTGCAGCAAACCAAGTATTATAATATCTGTTCATTGCAGCACAGTTAGGAATTAGTTACCACAATACCATATTTACTCTAAAAGTTTTCTCGGAAACTACTGGACTGATTTGGCTGAAATTTTGTATGAACCTTTGCTATAAGGTGCAGCGAGGTAAGTATTATAGCATTCGTTCGATACACAGTTAAGGATCATACTGGTCACATAATACAGAAATTAACAGGAAATAATAACCATGCATCAAGTATGTTTTATAACAAGTAAAATCTTTGTTTGGATGGATGGATAATGCGTACAGAAATATGTCGGCAAGTTGAAATGGTAAAATTTCAACTTGTCGACATATTTTTATTAGTTTTACACACGTACAAATTCAGTCATTAGTTAGAAGTGGTTTAATATTAAATCTTTTTTTTATTTATATATTGGACTATCTCAAACGGTAGGAAATGCAACTTGAGTATTAAATGTTTCAATTTTAGCTGATAGCACCCAAGTCATTTTTTTTTTTTTTTTTTTTTTTAAATCAGTACTATATATATATATATATTTTTTTTTCAATAGAAAATTGGGTCTGTAATAATAAATACGAAATTTGCACAAATTAAAATTAAGCTTATTTTAAGACTGGCAAGGATGCTTCCCTGCTAATAAATAAATAAACTTCCTCTAACAGGTTGTTTTACAAAACAGAAATAACAGGGAATGCTGCCTTTCTTCTATTATATGGCAGCCAGCCATACATATATCTGATGATTTTAAAGCCAAATCCAGAAAGAGGATAATATTCAGTTCTATATTATTTTTCTTGTTCAAAGAATCAGATTGCATTCTATCATTGGCCAGTATGGTTCAAGGGAGATAACTTAGATATAATCTAAGGATGCCAACAACAAGTTTAGTAATGCTATGTACTAATTTTTAAAGCAGTGTATTCTATGAATTGAATGAGTTTAGTAATTCTATGTACTAATTTTTAAAGCAGTGTATTCTATGAATTCAATGAGTTTAGTAATGCTATGTACTAATTTTTAAAGCAGTGTATTCTATGAATTCAATGAGTTTAGTAATTCTATGTACTAATTTTTAAAGCAGTGTATTCTATGAATTCAATGAATTTTAATTATTTCAATCGCAACATTAAAGTGACTGTTGATGTTTGAAATTCAAAAACTTAAAGTAAAAAAACAAAAAAAAAAAAACTTTACCTTGTCCTAATAATGCAAGTGAAGCCAATTCTTGGGATGTTTTTGCTTTCATGATTGGTTCTGGCAGCACCAAAAGGTGCGGTAAATCCTCTCTGAAATTATTCATAAAAAAAATGGAAGTATGGTAAATATTAAGTGAGATCATGTGTGTTACAGAGTTTGAAGGTCGACAAAATAACCATCCCTTATGCCTATTTTACAAGTACTTTAATGAAATGTGCTCTGATGAACTCATAGCACTTGTGTCCCTCCTTGACATACATACTCCCGATTAACCCATCCAGCCGCAAAATCCCACCCCTTCACTGCTCAAGTCTTTAAATTCTGGAAAGTTTTCTACTCTAATAGCTTCTTCACGCTAACAGCTAGACTTTGGAATTCCCTCATTATTTCCTGCTTCCCTCACTGTACTAACATGCAGAAGTTTAAATGTAATAATGCAACTGAACTCCACACATGATCCCAAATAGTAGACACTCTATGCCTAAGTGAATATGTCTTGCTTAAAGTGAATAAGAGTACAAAAAAAAAAAAAAATACATAAAAATAAAATTAAAAAAAAGCTCTTTTGATAAAGATTAGAATCAAAAAGAAAAAAAAAACCCAAGGAATTCAATAAAAGTTTATATATTAGAGAAATTACAAAAAAAAAAAAAAAAAAAATGGTTCACATGGACGGGCGGTACCCATTTTTTTTTTTCCCCCCAATTTTTTCAGTAGATTATTATCGAACTGACATGAATCTACCAAATTATCAAATAAAAATAATTTTTTTTTTTTAAAAAGTCAATATTTAAATATTTGTGGGTGAGGCTCAGTTTCTAATGCAAAGGTCTAGTAAATTGATTACCCATTTTAGAACCACTTGACGTTTTTAGGCCAAATTTTACAAATTTAACCTTTTTTCAAGTTTAGCTGTTTTTTTTTTTTTTGTTTTTTTTTTAAATTTTGTTTGAAATTTGCTCTTTTTCGATTATTTTATATAAATATTTCTGGTTATTTTTAAGTTTTGTCACCTGACATTAACAAAGGTTTTGCCTGGACGAGTTAATAAAATTTTTTCCCCCCAATTTTTTTTTTTTTTTAAACACACAATCTTTTGTCACCTGACATTTAAAATTTTTAATCAACAGAAGATCCCCCAATATTGGAAATACTCAACGATAACATGGACACCCCTTTTATATAAATGATCTTTTCCATTTATTAAAATAAAAGTAATAATTAATGGCCAAAATAAAGACTTACTTTTAGAAGTTGATTTTAGGGGTATTCGGGTTCATATTTTATATTGTTTTCACTGGTGGCCATCTTTGTTTTTACTCGCTCATTGAATTTTTACATGCGTGCGAAACAAACATGCAACTGAAGTAGAATTTTTTTTTTTTTAATCAAAGTTTTCATTTATAATACTAAAACAGAATAAGATTAAAATTTTTTTAAATAATCTTATGATCTTATCTATTATATAGTTTTATAGTTATCCAGAGAATGATTGCTATGTCACACAAGCATTGATCACTATAATCATCATCATCGGCGGTCACTCGTGTCTGAGTAAGACTGTCCTCCGTTGTGGCTTCTGTGGGTCCTCAGGCGAGCATAAAGCCCAATCCTAGACCCAATTTGTCTTGTGCAATTTGGGCAGATAAAGGTAGTGGTGGTGGGGTGGGGTTGGGTGTGTCTGGTTGATGATCTGTCCTTTCTGTGCTTGTGTTTATCCTCAGCAGCTTGATTTAGGTCACTACTATAAAGCACAGCACCTTTGTGGACAGCGCTCCTCCATGCCAACCTGCTCCCAGCCGCGTCCTCCCATGTCTCAAGGTCCATGTGAAACCGCTTTAGATTTGCTTTGATGTTGTCCTTATACCTCATCTTTTGGCCACCCTGGGCACGCTTTCCCTCAACAAGCTGAGAGTAGAAAATCTGTTTTGGGAGGCGGAGATCCGGCATTCGGACAACATGACTAGTCCATCTGAGCTGGCGTTGAGCAACAGTAGCGGTGATAGTGGGAATGTTAGCCTCACTCAGGACGCTGGTGTTGGTGCGTCGGTCCTTCCAACTAATTCTGAGGATTTTTCGGAGGCATCTTTGGTGGTACGTCTCCAGGGTTTTTACGTGCCTCCTGTATGTGGTCCAGGTCTCCGATCCATAGAGAAGAGTGGGCAGCAAGACAGCTTTATATACCATGATTTTGGTCTTTGCCAGGTCACGGTTCTCAAATACTCTCTTCCTTAGCCTTGAGAAAGCCCCACTGGCACAGCTGGGGCGGTGTTATATTTCATCATCTATGTTGGCTTTTGATGATAGGATGCTGCCTAGGTATGGGAAGTGGTCCACATTTTCCAGTCTAGCGTTGTCGATGGAGATGTTTGGGGGTGAGACTGGAGTACTGTTTGGTGGTGATTGATGGAGGATTTGGGTTTTTTTTATATTAATTGTTAGTCCTAGCTGTTTGTACGCCCTCGTGAAGGCAACCAGTGTACACTGTAGGTCCTCTTCTGAGAGGGCTACAAGGGCGTTATTGTCTGCATACTGTAGCTCCATAATGGATATGGTGTTCGTTCGACCTTTGGCCCTAAATCTGTTGATGTTAAAAAGTCGCCCGTCAGTTCTGTACATAATCCGAACTCCATGGGGAAGATGTTTGTCCGTGAGATGGAGGATAGCAGTAATGAAGATGGAGAACAGGGTTGGGGCAATGACACATCCCTGTTTCACTCCCGTGTCAATCCTGAAGGGCTCTGTTTCATCTCCACTACTACTGAGGACTGTAGCTGACATATTGTCATGTAGCAGTCTCAGTACCCGAATGTACCTCTCTGGGCATCCAAACCTTGCAAGAACCAGCCAAAGGGCTTGACGGTTCACAGAGTCAAAGGCTTTAGTAAGGTCTATAAAAGCCATGTATAATGGTAAATTTTGCTCCCTGCACTTTTCTTGGAGTTGACGAGCAGTGAAGATCATGTCCATCGTGCCTCTATTTGGTCGAAAACCACTTTGGGACTCGGGAAGGATGGTTTCTGCAAGGGGTGTAAGCCTGTTGGCCAAAACCCGAGCTAGGGCTTTCCCTGTGGTAGAGAGGAGAGAAATGCCCCGGTAGTTCCCACAGTTTGCCTTGTCTCCCTTCTTAAAGATGGAGACAACTAGGGCATCTCTAAGTTGTGCAGGGATTTTCTCTTGTTCCCATATTTTGAGCAGCAGGGCATGGATGTGTCTGAGAAGATCAGGCTGCTGATCACTATAATAGTGTAGCTGTAAAGGTATTTATTTAGCATGTCATCTTTATTTAGCATGTCATCTCACTGCATCATAAACCTCTTGAAACCTACAGGGGTTTAGAAACTAGTCTAGTAACTATGTCAGGTGCTGGCTTGGTGAACCACCAGGGGACACGCGCGCTGGCTTGGTTAATCAACAAATACATGCGCAGTAAAATCAAACACAGGACTTTAATTATGTCAACACATACCATCACTACAACACTTGCTACATCTGTGATACTGCATGTACAAGTCATATCCATTTCTATCACAGGAAGATCTCTCACAAGTATCACATAGATACGCAAAAAGTTGTTCCATTAAAAACGAGTATGCAGCCATCATATATAAAGAGTGGCGCATAAGTCACTGTGGCCACAGAAAGAACTTCACCATTTTAAAATGAAATATCATTTTTGTAAAGGAGTCTTTATTAACTGGAATTTTATTTTGATTTATTTATGTATGAAAAGTAATGTCACCTAAATGAAAATTAATTTGTTGAAAAAAAAAAAAAAAAGCGCATTGTAAAATGTTTAAGTGACTAGTGACTTATACGCCAACTTATAGAAATATAAAAAAAAAAAAAAATCAAGTAAAAATTAAGTTTACAAGCGCAAAGTTTCTGTAAACTTAAAGAGAATATAAATATAAATATTTATATCGTAATCTCAACCAAATAAAAAAGCCCAATACAACTAAAATAGAAAATAGAGCTTGTCTGTAAATTAAATTATAATTTACAAGCATTTATTGTCAGACAGGATACTCAAAAAGAATTGCTATGATTTCCTTTACTTGTGTAAACTGCTTCTATGACCAGCGAAAAATTTACTAAGACAAATGCTCCATTTCTAATTGAAAAAAAAATTGAATGCTTTGAAAAAAATCTTTCTCCCTCAAACTGGATTTTTATAGATTATGCTCATTTTTGATTTTTAATTTGGATCTCTTTCTCAATATAACAAATCCAACTACTTCTTATGAGAACATTGAATCTTATAACCATTTCGCTTTTTGAAAATACCTAACCACCATATATCCTTTTATTTGCATTTTTAATTTTAATTTATTTCTTTCATTTATTTTTTTTCATTTCATGAACTCTTTACACTATTTTTGCATATATTAGTTTTCATATAATGTAGTTCCAATTTATGCTAGTACCAGCAAATTCATATCTTTGCTATTATAATCTTACTAATATCTTTCCCCAGATGAAAAGGACACATTATTTGAAACTCTGCAGATTAAGGGAATCATAATATTTCTTTTTGAGTATCCTATCAAACAATAAATTCTTATATATATATTCATTCCAGGTTAAATATATCCAAAAGTAAAAACTATTGAATTTCAATAATGTTGTTGATAGTGCTAAATAAAAAGAGTAGGGTATTTTATTCAATTTTGGTAAACAAAATTGCCATAAGTCACTACAATAAATCTACTGTTTCAGTCTAAGAATACTGTCAGGAAAGAATAAAAGGATTGGTTTTGAGTAAGACCAGAGGTATATTGTCGCCTGACAATGTCTTTTCAGACTGAAACAGTAGATTTATTGTAGCAACTTATAGTAATTTTTTTTAATGAAATGAATTAAAGTTCAAATGTATTTATAAAAATCAACTTAAAACTAATACTTTTTTTTAGAAATGCTAAGTTCTATAAATATTTATTACATAAACATTTGGTATGGTTTACGTAACTATACCTGCCTTTAAAGTCATACCCTCAAACCCAATGTGCTATTCTTTTTTTTTTCTTGTTTTATTTCTTTTGTCTCTAATATCCATTATCCAAATTTATATTCGTATAATTACTGTTGGCTCCGAGAAGCATAAGTGTAATTGCTGAAAAAAAGCTATCGTTAAAAAAATAATAATTTCAAATAATCTCTGAAACGATCGTATGCCAGATCATTGTTGATCTAAATTCTAAAAACACTAGCAATAAATAATGTTGAAAAACGTTGGAATACTTTTTGCTTTAAAATAAATAAAATGATAAAATAAAGATAATAAAAAATAGTAAAAATTATAAAATAAAAAAAATCTGCTTTTTCTGATTTAAAAAAAAAAGAGTGGAGCTCCCACATCTGTTTAAATCAAAAAGATCACTTACAGATTTAAACTGTAGTTGTAGATCAAATCAGGAACATTATTGAAAGATTTTGAGGCTCCTTGCAAGTGAGGTTCAGTATTATAATTTTCGATGAGATAATGCTCAACAATAGGACCAGACTCTTGATATAAATGAACGGATAGTGCCATGGCGTCTTTACGACTAGATTCACGCACAATGAACATCTGGAGAAAAAAAAAAAAATTTCAATTAAACATTATGTTCTTTACCAAAGAAACATGGCCAGAAATCTATGGAAAATGATTTAACGAATTTATGTGAACTATATTAAAAAATAATTAAATTATATTAAAAAATATGCAGAATTCTAATAACAAAAGTAGGATAAATCCTGTTGAGAAGCTTTAAATACAAAAAGTGTTGCATTTCACAACTCAACGACACCCTCAAATCAAGTTTTTGGTCCCATATTGGGGCACATATATAACGGGACTCATGTAATACAGACTTAACGACAGTGATGATGAGGGAGAGAAGACATTTACATTACAGCTCTTTTAAAACAAATTAGAGGAGAGGGTGATATGATGCACAGTTCTTAACACAAAGGAGGGGGAGGTACATAATCTCCGAAGGGTTTACAATGTTCATTATAAGATGATACACACAATTACCTTTCGTTCATGATGAAGGATGACAAGACAACAGTTACAAATAATGATGACTTCTTTATTCATCTGATCGGCCGGTCGATGACGTCAGGAATTCAACTGTTATGGCTACATTGGTTTACTCCTCTCCCCTCGCCTCCAAGGGGCTCTGACTCCAACTCATCAACTGACCAACTGACTGCCCAACTCTCTGACTTTCTCCTCAACTCTCTGCTTAACTAACTAACTCTTAGATCCTATATTGAGAATCTCCCTTTGTCTATGACGTCAGAAGTGTGTTTTCAAATGTGACTAATTTTCACGTGGCTATGCATATGTCTGTCCAAAACACACTTTTGGCAAACAAAAGAATCCTCAATTCTACTCTAACCTATTTTTTAACAATATATTTTTAATTTCTATTATTCATTCTTTTAGCTGACATTTTCAATATTCCAATTTCTAAATGAATGGACAATCAACTCTTTTTCTAATATAAACAATATTTAACTATTCTAATAAAATTCAACAATAGACTAAATTTAACATTCCATTTCTTAACCTTGCTTACAAGGTTTTGAGTCTCGGCTTATCCTAATCTCATTTTCACTTATCTAATATTCTTCTTATTTACATGGAAAGGGGACAGCCCTTTTTCATGTAACACTGCTAGGGGTGCCTTTCGTGTTAAAATGGCTAAAATTGATACTTTTGTGCTTATTAAAAAAAAATTGATGCCTTGGATTTTTATAAAACTTTCTTAAAAGTTGTAACTAACTGATTTCTATATAATTTTATTTATCTATACTTCACGATAACTCTTGGGTGTGCCCCAGGCGCTCTTTTAGGGCTAATAAAAACACTCCATTTTTGGGACTATTTTACCATCTTTGTCCAAAATTTTCTGTATATGTCTATTTATTAGCAGTTTTGCATGGTGCTGAACTCAAATTTAAATATGTTAAGGCGTTGAAGACTTTTGGGCTAAAAAGGGGGGGGGGTGATGGACTTAGTCATTTCTTTTTTTTGCATGATGCAGAATTCAAATTTACATAGGTTAAGGCCTAAAACTGCAGCATTTGTTCATTTTCACCAGGATTTGACATCCCTTGGGGACTTTTTGGCTAAATGGGGGTGGGAGGAGTCAAATGCTGAACTTAATAATTTTTTTTTATGCCTCGTTCGTTCACTGTGCACTCACGGGGGACCATGCATGCTTCACTTGTATTAAAATATGATATCGGCATACATTTTTGTTGTTTTAAATTAAAATAAGTCTATATAAATTGGATTCATGTTATCATATTAGGTTTGGAAAAAATTTTTTGCAGAAATAATAATTTTAATTTCAAATGATGTATTTTCAAATAAATTTTCATTATAATACCTTTACTTTACATATGATTTTAAAGAGCGTTTTTTTTGGGTTTTTTTTTCACTATCTAATCATTTAAATTACAATTGTTTTAAAACAATTATGTCTTTTCAGAATGTTAAATACAATATGGAAAAAAAAAGCAAATTTGCACAATTTTCTTATTTCGATTCAAGCTAGGCCGAAAAGCTGCTGAAACAGTTTGCAAGACGAACAAAGCGTTTGGCCCAGGAACCTCTACTGAACGCACAGCACAATGGTGGTTTAAGAAATTTCGTGGCGACAACGAGTCTTGAAGATGATGAACATAGTGGTCGGCCATTGGATGTTGATGATGACCAATTAAGAGCCTTAGTTGAAATCAATCCATGCACAACTGTTTGAGAACTTGCTTTTGAATTAGATGCAATGTATATGATTTCCGACTACCTAAGTGAGATTGAGAAGACAAAAAACTTAATGAGTGCCGCACGAATTGAATGATAACCAAAAGAAACGCTGTTATGAAGTGTCATCGTCCCTTCTTTTACGCATTTCACGATTTTACCCGTTTCTTGACCATGTTATGACTTGCGATGAAAAGTGGGTTCTTTACGACAACCAATGATGCTCAGTTCAGTGATTAGATGCTGACGAAGCTTCAGGACACTTCCCAAATCCACAGTTGCACCAAAAGAAAATCATATTGACTGTTTGGTGGTCTGCAGTCGGTCTCATCCATTAGTTTTTTGGATGCAGGCAAAACTATTATGGTGGTGAAGTACTGCCAACAAATGAATTAAATGCATCAGAAACTTTGACAACAACACCCAGCATTAGTCAATAGAAAAGGCCCAATTATCCTCCACGACAATGCCTGACCTGCAGAAGTTGAACGAATTGGGCTAAAAACGGTCTCATTTCATATACTCCCTAGATCTCTCTCCCTCTTTTTTAAGCATCTCGACAACTTTCTGTATGATCGTTGGTAATAAATTAAAACATGATACCTTAATACTTCATATGCTGTGGTGCTTGTTAAGATCCAGTCGACAGATTGTTTTTTAAATATGTTGTTTTAAGCAAAAACAATATTACATACTTAATTATCATACCGAAAATAGTGATATATCCAAAAATTATGAAAAAAATCAGAGTAGAAATTTATTTCTAGTTAAAAGTAAGTTTTATAGAAAACTGGATAAAATCGCATTTTTCTTAGATGTTATGAAGTAGGCATTAACAGGGGAAATAACTCCAATAAAAATATTTTAGATTACTTGTGTCATGGCTGCAATATTTGTTGTCTATAGCAGTTGTTCTACTCAAATTTTTGTAATTTTTGGATATATTACTATTTTCGACATGACAAGTATGTAATTTTGTTTTTGCTTAAAAAATTGATTTGTCGACTATAGCTTAACTATGCTGCTTTATAGGTTTTTTTTTTCTTTCTGTTCATGAAGAGATCATGGCAATGATGAAATTAAGCAACAATAATACAGTTTATACTGTTTTAATTAATCAACTATGATGTAACAAAACAGCATGCAACTCAATATACCACAGGTGTCCACTTAGCTGATTTTTGCTTAAAAAACGACCCTGGTGTCTAACTCTGTCCCGTGGGGAGGCATAGTAAATAGGTACAATTATTTATGCCTTAAAAAGAATATGTCCAATAAGTTTGATTGTAAACAATTGTGTGGGTGTTGACAGAAATGAAACTCTTGTGACTAGTTGTGGATGTTTAGGGAAAAAATATGAACAAATTAACTGCATCAAAGTTCAACACATTTAATTATATATGACTGAAAATTCAGGACTATGATTAAATTGTTTTATTTAGAGAACTGTAGTCCTCATATGAAGACATCAGTAATGTTGTCTCCCTTTGTATTAAGATAAAAAAGATGTCTGTTCTTAGAGTTATGTCCCTTGCTTGTTGTGGATTTTTTTTCAATAATGTCTTGAATCATCTATGTTATTATTGTACCTATTTACAATGCCTCAATGGGACAGAGTTAGACATTTGAAAATTGAATTCCAAGTGAAACCAATAGTATTTATTGAATTGTCACGTTGCAGTTATGAAAATATCCAAAAACGATAACATAGAAAATTAATTATTAATGAAAACAGTTTTCAAAGACAATTAGCAAAAATTGTTTTGCTAAATTGCCGAAGATTTTCAGAAAATATTTACCTCCTTTTTGTTACAATTTTTTTTTTTTTTTTAATTTTTTGGCAAAACTCAATTTTCGCTAATTGTCTTCAAAATGTTTTCATTAATAATTTTCTACCTTATCGGTTTTTGTAATTTTTGTGATATGTTCATTCCTGTGACATGACTATTGAGTAGGGTTTCATTCGAAATTCAATATTTCAATTTTCGAATTTCGCTACATGTGCATATATTTATTTGGCCTTTTGGTCAAGATCAAAGTGTAGTATCTGTTCTTCAGATGCGGCACTTCCATTTCTCATTCTCTTTCAGTGGAGGAGAAATCCTTCACGGCTGAGACAATTTTTATTTTTGTACCTTTTCTCCACGTTAAAAACCGACCCTGGTGTCTAACTCTGCCCCATGGGGAGGCATTGTAAATAGGTACAATAAAGAAGAACCGAGGTCTGTTGTTAGAGTGATCTCCCTTGCTTGTTGTGGATTTTCAATAACGTCACGTCTTTAATCATTTATCAATTGATGATGAAGCAACCGCAAAGTTTAGCGTCATGATACTAGCTCACTTATTGCAACTAAAATCTTCAATCTCGAGAGACCAGTATCTTTCTCCAAAAGAAGGAGTCCTAATCACAATACCTGGCCTTCCAGCTAGCCACTTGACTACTGGGGACCACAGAGACACTTTTCCAGTAAGTTCTTTAACCCTTATCCTTGAGTGGCCTCTTGGCCTTGATAAGTGGTGATGCCTATGTAAAAAAAAAAAAAAAAAAAAAAAAAAGTTCATTGTGTCAGGATATATGCCCATGCCAGTGGCAAAAGTTGGTGTTAACCAACTACAGAGATGGTAATCATGCAATATTTTGTCTGTTATATGATCTCGTCATGATATCTTATAGATAACATACAAATTTTTTTTTTTTTCTTTTTACATAGGAGGCACCACTTATCAAGCCCCAGAAGCCACTCGAGGATAAGGGTTAAAGAGTGTACAGTAGTCAATGGGACAATATCATAGTAATCGTTAGTAGTGGAAATTTGGTAAATTGGATTACTTAAGGGGAACACCTCATCAAGAATTTGTTTACATTGGACTTGAAGACAACCATATTGTAGTCAGCTTGAAAACAGGCAAACGGTTGGTTGGTTGTTTTGTTTTACGGCATATCAACCCTTTTCAGGTTATTTAATGCCAAATCTGGTGATTTTGAAGAACGATTTTTTAATATAGTATATTTGTTTTTTAAGTTGTATTCCATTTAACCCATAGTTGGGACCCTAACAGGTGCTGCCACTCCGGGTCAGAGTGGACCTGGGAGCAATGGCAATTAAAGGGTGGCTCCACACTCCCTAAGGCCTGCAAGCTGGGGCCCTCACCATCGGATATAGTTTAAGGTCATATCCAGGACCACAGGCAAACGGAAGAGAGTTCCACAGGTGTGCAGTTCTAAGAAAGAAGCTTTGTTCATGGAATCTACGTTTAGGTTTAGGCACAGATAAAGAGTAAGGGAAATTATTGATAGTGGTTTCAGCTAGACAAATGTTTCTCGTGAAAGTTTGGCAAGGAGAGGACCATAGATTAGAGCTCAGACGAGCACTTGCCATGAAAATAATGATAAAGCAGGTTGCAGATAAAGGGGGTGTACAGAAGAGAAAAGGGCATCCCCTACTAGGCTATGAAGTCTATTCTGAACTGTCAAGGCAGGATAAGACTTTCTGACCCAATTAAGCAATAAAAAGACAATAGACGATTATCAAAATTATTTGATAACGTATTGTTAGAAGGCTGAAATATCAGCCGTGTTGGCTTTTTTAATTAATCTTTATATATCAGATGTGCATAAGGGTTAAATAGAGCAATATTTAGTGTTCAATACATAACATGGCATAATCATGTTGACACACCAATTCCCATCAGATCACCAAAGTTAAGCAACATTGAGCCTGGTCATTACTAAAATGGGTGACCAATTTGGGAATTCCAGGCCCTGTAAGTAGGATGACGTCAACACCTCCCTGCATGAGTTGTAAAAACCTAACGTCATTTCCCCTAACGGGGATATACATGCGACTGGGGATCGCTTATGAATTTCATACTCCCATCAAATTTCCTCCTTCAGAGGAAGTCGGTTAAACCCAAAATAGAGTTAATGCTGTTTCACACACATAGTGGTAGAAATTATTTCAATAATTATGCAATTTTGGATTATGCAAACTACTGTTCTCATCTCGGGTATTATTTTCACAACATTTCGGTCAATATAACCTTTGACCTTCTTCTCGTCTTGAAGAAGCTTCTAGGATTGACCTTAACTCCTGATCTGAAATAGAACACCTACATCAAATCTGTTGCCAATATCACTGGAAAAATGGTTGGATCACTCTACTGCTCCAGATGTAATAAGAGTATCTGTATAAGAGTCAGGTATGCCCCAAAATGAGTATTGTAGTCACATCTGAGCAGAAGCTGCTCAGTGCGCCTTAATCCAGCCTTGATAGTCTAAACTGGCTTCGAAATCTAGTAGGTGATGCCATTTTCTCTTTTCTGCAACCTCTTTACCACAGAAGAGATGTTGCAAGTCTGTCTCTGCTCTATCGTTATTTTCATGGCAAGCGCTCGACTAAACTCCCATCTATAGTACCCCCTTGCCAAACCTTCACAAAAAACACTACTAGCTACAACCACTATATACGATTTTCCCCACTGTCTATCTGTACCTAAATCTAAACACAGATTTCATGAACAAAGCTTCTTTCCCAGAACTGCCTGTGGAACACCGTTTCGCTGGCCTGCTTCTCACTTGAATACAGCATGGTAGCTTTCAAATCTAATGTAAACAAGTTCTTGCTAAGCTGTCCTCATAAATAATCAAATTCTACCCAATTTACACCATTAATGATTACTACACTTACATTCATTAACCCTTATCCCCGAGTGGCCTTTGAGTCTTGTTAAGTGGTGAATCCCAGGTTAAAAAATTCTATCTTGTTGAACATGGGTATATTTGTTGAATTCGTAAATCTGCATGGAATTTCCAACGGAACTTTTTCTTTAATCCATCAGAGTAGCATGCTCTCATTCTATCAATCATGACCCGGTAGAAGTCCTAAGTAATTTGCAATTGTATTTTGAGTATCGCCCACACCGAGGATTGAACCTTCAACCCCTAGGAGAGTGTAACTTACATCTGAGTTTTACCGAATACTTTATCCATTACACCACACGTCTTTGTGGAGGTTACTTCAACCGAAACGTTGTGAAAATGAGAACAATCGTCTGAATAATTAAAATAATACAAACTAGTGGAACCTGTGAAAATTCCACAGAGGACTCATTCATATGTAATATATTGATGCTGACACTGCAGATGTTCAGTGTAAAATGTAGATGCTCTGATATTATTGTAGCTATTTTGTTAAAACTACAAAAGTATTTATCCAAGCTAGCAGGGACACCTGGCATAGCCAGGTCATAAAATATGCTTAAATATGATATTTTAATTCTTGCAGATTTTGTATATATTATTATAATGTTCTCTTGATTTTTATATATTATAAAGTTGCGATTTCAAAAATAAAATATCTATATAACTTGGGTTCATCGGCTTGAATCGAAACCAAATCGTATATATATATATATATATAAAAAACTTTGATTTGGTTTCGATTCAAGCCGATGAACTTTAGTTCCTTTAGCTATAATCAAAACCGAAACCAAAACTTATAAAGAATTCATGATAAAATTATTTATAAAAAAATACATTACTAAGGTGCCATCAGCTAAAATAGAAACTGAAACCAAGACTTATGAAGAATTCTTGATAAATTATTTTAAAAAAATAGATTATTGGAGTGCCATCAGCTATAATCGAAACTAAAACCAAAATTATGAAGAATTTTTGGTAAAATTATTTATTACAAGAAATGAAAGTACATAAGAATTAAATGAGCCGGATGTAAGCGTGACACAGAAAATAACACACACGCTAGCGTATTAATATATAGATGATCAATTCTTTCGTTTTTTTTTTTTCTTCATAAAGCCATTGTTTATAAAACTGTTAGTAATAGATAGAGGCTACTAAGTCAATTAGGGAATGCGTAAAAGTTATGAACATAACAGTAGTTAACCAATACAGAACTCTGAAAATGTGACAGTGATAGATTTCAAAACTCCAGAAACATAGCTATACCATTTGTCTTGAACACCTAAGCACTTAATGGCAGAAGAGACAAAGAAGTATAGCCAATGACAATGTACCTGTGCCGTCAAAAGGAACTGTTCCAGCTATTATATTAACGGCCTTATTCCATCATTGCAATGTCGCATCTCTGCGCTTGTTTTAATGGAATGTAGTCTGATGAACTCATACCACTGGTGCCCCCTCAACATACATATGCTCTGACTTACTAGATAAGCAGCAAAACTCCACCCTTTCACTGTTGATATCCCTAGATGTCAGAAAGCCTTCTACTCTAATAGTTCCTTCTCTTATACTGCTAAATTTTAGAATTCCCTCCTCGTCTCCTGCTTCCCTGACTGTACTAATATAAAGAAGTTTAAATATAACATAAACAGACATCTTGCTGCTCAACTCTCTACATAGTAATCCCTTGCAGACATGATCCCAAATAGTAGCTCCTTACATCCAAGTGGCAATATGCCTTGTTCGGAGTGAATAAGATTAAAAATAAAAAATATTAAATATTTGTTTGTAGTAATATTGTGATTCATCAGACTACAGTTCTCATCTTGGGTATGATTTTCAAAACGTTTCGGTCGATGTAAACTCCGACCTTCTTCAACTGTATTTTGTCGAACTCTGGAATGTTTCTGCTGAACTCGGGAATTTGGATGGAATATCGATACACCTGAAGAAGGTCGGAAGTTATATCAACCAAAACGTTATGAAAATCGCACTCAAGATGAGAACAATAGTCCGATGAATCCAAATAATACAAATAACCAATCCTCATCTCAAAAATTCAGGAATGTCATTTGTTTGTAGGTTTGATTTTTATATTTGAACTATGCCTTATCAACTATTATACATAATAGTTAGGTGCATGTCAGAGGCAGTGAAGACGAAGCGGTAGAGTTCATTATCAGAGATGCAATCTGTGATGAGGTTTATGACTGGGTGTGTTGGAACTGATATGTAGAGGGAGACAACGTCAAGGCTAAATGCATATTTGTTGTTTTGGTGTTGAGGTTGAAGCCTGTGCAGTCTGTTGATGACCTTGTCAGAGTTTTTAATATGTCCTGGATATGTGGTGAGTAGTCGTTGGGATAGAAACCATGATATTTTGTAAAGTGGTCTTTCGATTCTTGGTACGATGGCTCTTATTTATTGTGTTCTTAGGCCGTTTTTAGGTGTTTTCATTAAGTGATAGAATGAAGGTAGCCTACTGTTTCAGGTGGTGAGGTTTCAGAGAAATGAGGCAAATAATATTAAGCGCATAGTATTTTTACTATGATTTTGATTTTCTAAATGCAACAAAATGAGGAGAGATTTCATTCTGTACAAACATTTTATCAAATTAAATGACAGAAAAAATAACAGGCTACTTACCCCAGGCAAGCCATCTTTCAAGAAGTGCACAGCACCAATTCGACCGATGGAAGGTAAATACCAAATTGGTAGACTTTTATCAAGGCGTTCTCGAAAGTCAATAGGTCGGACTTTCAAGTCAACTAATAATGGCATGATCACCTACAAACAAACAAAAATTACAAATTTGAACAAAAAATAATTATGAAAGAGAGAAAGATAATAAAGGGACAAAATAAATTTAATTGTATGAATTAAAGATGGAAATGTGAAAGACCTAAAATTCAATGTTTTGCAGATTTTATCTAGAGAAAAAAAAACTTAAAAGCATGGCACATAACATATGTAATTTGGGGTATATATATATAAAAATAAAAATTACAATTAAATTTACCAAAATGATCCAAGATGGTAAAACTAAAGTATATTATAAATATTAAAGAATTAATATTTATAAAGTAATCTCAACCAGATGTAAAAGCTTGATAAAACCAAATAGGAGATAGAGCTTATAATAAGAGCAAATAGTTAATAAAACATGTTAAAAAACACTTTGAAAAAGAGTTAAAAACATTTAATTTGAAAGGGAAACACTAAATAATGGATAGTCCTTAATATGCAGAGTTTCGAAGAAATATTTTCCTTCTCATCAGAGGGTAAGAATTAGCAAAATGCGGGATCGGATTTTGCTTGCAAAAGTATTTGATGAAACTGCAAGTAAGTCAAAGATCCTACTTGATAACAAAAAGTGAAGCAGAGGGAATAGGGTGAAGAAGGTGAATATGTTTTTAACATGTTTTAAATATATATATATATATATATATATATATATATATTTGTATATATTTCTTTTAAGTTACAAAAAGAAAAAAAAAATTCCGGAATTCTGTTTTTTCTAAATTACAAAAAAAGTAGCAGTCTTACATTCCTAGAAATAAGATCTCAAAAATAAAAAAAATAAAAATAAAACAGAGGTTGGGATTCAGAGATTAGAGTTATGTGGGTTTTTTTTTTAAATTGATGCCAGAATTAATTTTGAGGAGAGGACAAACCTCTGTAAAATATTTAGATTCAGTAATAAGTATCACCTGTGAATGATTGTTTTTCCCTCCTTGACTGATAATACTATTATCATAAGGCACAGGACTGCCATCTGTGTCATCTCTGAAAAATAAATAAATAAATAAATAAAAATCAGTAAAAAAAAATAAACTAGAAATTACAGTCACAATTTCTTTTTCAGCTTCGTGAATCAAAAGCACGATTTGAACTCCTTTATTTTAGAAATTTCATTTATTGCACGATATATTGAATGCTTTATTACTCCTGATTGTTCTCTCTCTCTCTCGGGCAGTCCGTCGATTTCGACCATGACGCAGAGGTCGGTTAGTGTCCGTGTCGAAGGTGCGATGTGAGTCCGATCGGAGTTCTGAAACCCCAGCTGCAGATGTGACACCTGATGGCAGGAAATCCGGGTAGTGGCGCCTGTAGTCGTGCTATTTTTGCTTCCCAAGCAGCAATGTTTTGATCTCTAATGGCATCGGCTGTGCCTGATACCACACTTCTCCAAACTATCCGATCTTCAGCTTTTCTTCTCCAGTCGTTGAGTTGGTCTGTGTTTTTCAAATGTCTCTTGAACACGTCTTTATAGCGAAGTTTCGATGCGCCTAGGAGTTGTGTACCTTCTTTGAGCTCACCAAAGAAAACTGTTTTTGGTAGCATGACATGCGCGTGACATGTCCTGTCCATCTCAGCTGGTTTGTTACGATTATTTCTTCAGCACTGGGCATCTTAGCCTGATTGTTATGTCATGATAAAAAACAAAATCAAAAATTATAAGTGAGACTAATCTAATTGAACATTTTATTTTCAAGTTTTCTCTTTAAAACAGTTGTTGCTCTATCAAGGCTTTGAAATCCTGTCTATCACCACTTCATTCAAAAGATAAGATTCATACACATTCCCGAGAATAAAAATTTTTTTTTTTTTTAAAACACAGGATGACCATACAGAAATGTTATACTATTTGGCTTGAAGAACTACCAGCGAGGGGGGGGGGTACAAACTGATTGTTAACTGAAAATCAAGGTCTGTTGAATATGTATAAAAAAGAATATAAAAACATGAAATGACTAATTTCAACAACGGATATAGAGAGAATATCTTTTATTCGGACTCCTTCTAGCTACATGTATTTACAATAATGGTACTCATACAATTTCTGTCCGGAAGCCACTTCACTGGTTTGGAGAGTCTTCAGGGGAGATTACTTGCATGGATTAACATAGTTATCATCTATCATTGATTCTATATCTACTGAGTATAACCTTGCCGCAGTAGGTCAGTAATTGCCTGGAGATTGCAGCGACGCCAGCAAAGAAGTCTGGCGTCGCTGCAATCTCCAGGCAATTACTGACCTACTGCGGGCCCGACGCCTTCGATGGTTCGGCCATGCCTCTCGCTGTGATGCAGGGGTCTTTATCCACGAGGCTATCTCCCCACGTCCTCTACCCGGCTGGAAAAAACGTGTCGGTGGCCAGCTAAGAACGTGGCTCGGGACTATCAAAGCCGACGCAGAGCTTATTTCGGGCCTGCTCATCTATGGCCTGTCTCGTTGGAGACGTGACTGGCTATTGCTCACTCGGGATCTTGCCTCCGATCGCCGGGCTTGGGCCACAGCGGTACGAGATGTGCATCTTCATGAAGCCGACTCAACTCCTCCAGGGTGAATGTTGTTTCAAGTACAAGTAAGTAACAGAGGGCTACACCGTTGTCTTCTTTGGGAGTGGTGAATCCAAGTGCTTCAACTGCATTGACTAGGCTTTTGTGTCTGGATCGTAGCAATAGACCCAGGTTTCATCCTATGTAATCAGTTTTTTGAAAAACTTTGACTCATCTTTTTGGCACTTCTCCAAATTTATCCTTAATCACTTGACACGTTCTCACGTCTGGAAAGATGTTAGCAACCTGGAAATCTATCTAGTACACACCTTATGCATATGCAAATGGTCATGAATGATAGCTTCTACCGACCCTTTACTAATCTTGACCTATTTGGGGATATCGAAATCAGTAAAAAATTTTAATGTTTATTTTTTATTTTATTTTTTTAAACAAATTCTTCCACTGATGGTAGTAATGATGAAATGATAAATATTTATTGATTTTAAACTACCACTAAAACTAAATCTATAAATATAAAAGCGAAAATGTATGTATGTGTGTATGTTCGCTTTTTCTGTGTGTCTACAAAAGGCTTCTTTCAGAGAAGCGGTAACTCGCTTAACTTTTTAAAACTTTTTATATCACATATAAATCGTAATATCTCACAGTTAACAACGAAACTCGCCTGTCTATTTAATTTGGTCGATTTTGGGAAGATAAATATTCAATATTTGTCGCTCGCCGCATGTGGGTTAGTCTTTTTCCTATAACATCTTCGGGGGGAAAAAAAAAAGCGTTCAGCAGTAAATACTATCCCGCAGTCAAACCTGACCTCATTAACTCATTAAAATGAGCACCTGCCAAATCCAAATAATTAAATAAATTCAAACATGTTTCCGTTAGCATCTCGCAGTGGGGCAATTTTAACGTTGTACGTTTTTTTTTTTTCACACTTTAATTTACAACTTTGCCTCAACGGTTCGGGTTTGATCCTCATACTTACTTTTTTTTTTTTTTTAAACCCCCTCCCCACACACCTCCAAACACCCAGGCAACGCCGGGTACTCCTCGCTAGTATTTCATAAATCAGAATCCATTTTCTGTAGGCTGTTTTCGAACCCAGTCAACGACGGGAACTTTTGCTAGTATCTATATAAAACTAAAATCTATATTAGATCATCCCCCACCTTTTTTTTATGTTTGAGAAAATATCTGCACACTTAACATGTGTTTTTACAGTAATCAAAAAAATATCCTTAGGGTTAGATATTTAGAAATTTATAAAAAATCAGAACAGGAATTTAGTATGGAATTAGCAATTGCATCGGAATTGGGAAAAAAAACGTAGATCCTAGAAAATCCTTGTGCAGAAAATGTTGTGCATAACTGCAAAATTCTATTCTCAGAATAATCAAAAGTTTAGTGGTTTAGTTTTATGGAATTTCAACCCTTTTTTCGAAATATTTAATGCCGACTCCAGTAGTTTTGAAGAAAGATTTTATGCTTCAAATCCTTTACATCTGCAAATATTTATTCATGGTGTTTAGTTTGATTGTTTTGTAGAGGAAAATTGTTGCTTTTTGTTTTAAATTTTGTGGGACATTCAATTTTGGAAAGGGAAAGGAAAAAAACAATCGCATCAATATTTAGTGCAGTTTTCGTCAGGAAGCCAGTATCTTCAGACAGCTTGTTATATGATAGCACCAGCTTGTCCTATGTAAACGTACATTTATATCTTGTATTCCTAAAAACTAAAATAAATAAAAATTTCTTAGTTTTTTTTTTTTTTTTCAAAGAAACAAAATTTGTTTTTGTTTCAAAAAAAATTTTCAAGTCAAAAAAAAAAAAAAAAAAAAAAAAAAAAAAAAAAAAAAAAAAAAGGGACGTAAATCTGTAAGAATTATTTTCTTTTGAACCACAGCATTGTATTAAAAACAAACGCTGGTATAGTTTAAAAAAGACAAAACAAGAACAAACTGCTACTGAAAATATTACTGGGTAACATTGGCTAGGTGCAGAGTTACAAGAATATTTTTTAGCAATAGTTATTCAATTTTTTTTCTTTGTGTGTGTTAGTATTAAAAAAATAATAATGATAAAATGCAACTTGATTTAATTCTTGCCAAAAATACAGGTATATTTGCTGATGTCATCACACTCTATAATCGACACAAGGAGAAAACAAATGAACACATATCTAAGGCAATGGCAGAAACACTAGAGGAAAAACTGCAATCTGTAGTATAATGAGGACAAAAATGGATGACCACATTTAATAATGCCAAGACTAAGCTTGTTTCCTTCAATAATTACAAGAAACTTTCTCAACCACCAATAGCTAATGAAACATTGCCTAAAACTACTTCTTTCAAACTCCTCGGCTTAATCTTCACAGGGAACATGAGTTGGAACAGATACATTGAGAGCATTGTCAAGGCTGCTGCGAAGAAGGTGGACTCTCTCTGCCATGCTAGAAAGTTACTTACGCCTAAAAGTATCCTGTACCTCTATAAGGCCATCATTCGCCCATGTATGGAGTATTATTGTCACATTTGGGCTGGTGCATCTGCTACTAGTCTCTTACTCCTGGACAGGATTCAAACGAGAGTCTCCATACTGATAGGTCCTGAACTGTCATCTAGGCTTCAACCTCTGTCCCATCACTGCCTGTTTTACAAGTATTTTAAAGGTAGATGCTTCAACAAACTACAAGCCCTTATACGCCCTTGACGTAAATACCCTCATCAAACCTGACAAGCAGCAAAGTCCCACCCCTGCACAGTAGAGATCCATAGATGTAAGAAAGTCTTCTACTCTAAAAGTTTCTCCCTCAGAACTGCTAGACTCTGGAATTTCCTTCTAGGTTCCTGCTTCCCCAATTGTACTGATATGCAGAAGTTCAAGTGTAATGTGAACAGACATCTTACTGCTCAATTCCCTAGATAGTATCCCTGCAACTTAGGTCCCTGATAGTAGCCCCCTACATAAAAGTGGAATTGTGCCTTGTTTGGAGTGAAAATGTAAAAAAAAAAAAAAAAAAAAAAAAAAAAAATTTTGTTTTAATTATTTTTAAATAAAAAAAAAAAGAAAAAACAGCTTAGAATTATGTTCATATGGAGACCATTAAAAAAAAAAAAAAGTGATGTAACTGTTATATAGAATTAGTTCCTTTTATTTTGAGCAAAAAATATTTTTAAAAAATAAAACACTACAAGTTGTTAGTAAAAACACTACCAAGCAACGCCGGTTAGTTACATGGAGTTGAAAATATTTTCAATCATAGATATTCATTTAATTTTTCTTTCTGTGTGTGTGTGTGTGTTAGTATTAAAAAAATGGTTTTGACTAAAACATTTTGAATGGAATTTTTGGGTGATAACCGTGACTACCCATCCTTATTAAGTGGCATTATGGGTTGAATAAAAGACTATCCCAATGAAATTACGTCAGAAAGTGACCTTGTGTAAACAGCATTCCAAATTGACACAAAAATAAGCAGCCATCAAAAACCAAACATCAACGATATATAATCAACGAACTGAAAAGAGCAAATCACTTGAAATCTTAAAAAAAAAAAAAGCATATTTGGTATTCTATTCTTATATTTTATAATAACGTACATGTTGGGGTCTCTTCTCTAACACGTAGGGCTAACAATTTATAGAGAGATGCATAGGCGATGTAGAATAAGCATGACATATTTTTAGTAATTACCGGTCGGGATATGACGGTGGTCTAATGTTTAACGACACGGACTGATGATCTAGGTGTTTCAAGTTCGAATCCAGTTCGTTCCACAAAAATCAGTTTCACTTAGGACATTGGTAACCTTCTCATTGCCCCCTCCTGAAAGTAACTGATGTTTTTCTAGAAAGAATCCTGATTAGCAAAATATCGGAGAAACCAAAGCCAACAATAGAATCTTTGAATTCAAACGATATAATGATGACGATGAGTATAATTGTTAGGGTTTCAATCCTAAGTTAATCCATATCAAAGATTGTTTTTTTTTTTTTAATTCCTTGGAGATGAGGCTTCATAATTTATGTATTCATTCTTTTTGCAGACTGTTATCCTCATCTTCATAGTTCTTGTTTCGCCATATTTCAGCCAACTCAATGCCTCTATCCACTGTCATTGAGGCCTGTGGCGCAGTGGATAGAGGCATTGAGTCTCTACAGTTCCAGGTGAGCATTGTCTGAAGATAGTGGTTTCAATCCTGCCTAAAGCAGGCCAGATGATTAGTTGACAAAAACGTGTTGAGGCAACAACAACTATGGAAGGCAGTAATTACTGGGGATACAGTTACAAGACTCAGCATTCCTATCTGTCACGGTTAACCACCTGAATAGGCCAAAAGGTGAGTTGGCTAAAACATGGTAACACAACAACAACTAAGATGAGGATAACCGTCTACAAAAAGAATGAATACACAAACAAAAAAAAAAAAGAAGATATTTGGGACTTCCTTACTAAACACTCAGTATTATAAGGTATGAATAAGGAGCAATACTCTTCAAAAAGCAGTGTCACTCTCCCCTACATCAGTATAGTAATCAATGAAGGGATCGCCCTTGACTATAGTTGATCAATTTGTTTTATTTTGATATTATCTAGAAATTATTGTTGCAATCAATAGAAAGTCTCTATGCTGAGATGGTTAATTGTATGGGAGTTTCATTTAATTGTGACCAGAAATGAGATCTGAGGAAATGGCATCAAAGGTTTGAAAAACATGTAAAAATACAGAGTCAGCTGGAATGCGTCTGCCTAACTTAAAGCACAAGGTCAAAAAGAGGAAAAACATAGATCATAGATTTTGAATTTTGCGTATGCATGGAGTCTCTCTATACTTCTTAATAGAAGAGTGCACTCTATGGTTGCTCGGTATAGTTTCAGGGGAGATAACTTTAATATGATTCAAGAAAAATTGTAAACATGCACTGCACAGCATGTTTTGGTGATGTATACGAGTGGCAAATGCTGTAGACAATAGTTATTTGGACGAGAGAAGAGAGATGGCACAGTTAATCGGAAATAAATCTGATCACCCGAAAGACATTTTCTTTGTTTAAAAAATAAGAATCTCATTGGATGGGAATGTCATGCTGGAAATGGCCTTTATTAGAAACTCAATATACAGAGATTATCTGCAGATAAATCTCCATGAATGGAGATGGTCTGGATGTTACCATCAGTGGATATCTTGAATGATCAACTTCTGGGTGGTCGAATGATGATTACTGACAAAACCCAGAATCAGTCAGAAGTGAAAAGATTCCAGTAGATGGAAAGAGGGGGCGGTCAGAGCTCTCCTTCTCTTCAGAGGAGGAGTTGCACATTTGAGAAAGGCCGTTGATTTTTCACTGTGTAATGAGATTTATGTATTTCCAGTCTGGTCAGGCAAAGATGTACAAGTCTGTCATTCAATCTGAGGAGGACGAGTACTACTTGTAGTATCTCTTACAGACTGGTCGCTAGAAAAGCAGGAAATTTGTCAAACAAAGAATTTTTACAAAGTTTTTCAAAGACAAATGTTATATTATACTCATAGATACTCAAAATGTCGTCCGTGCACTTCACTGCAGCGTCAAACAACGATTTATTTTTATAACACTCACACAGCACTAATCAAAAAATAGCAATCACGCATTTTATTCATGATCTAAGCTGACTTTCAAATTTCCCGCTTTTCTAGCGACCACCTTGTATAAGGGAAAGTTGCGTTAGTGTGTGTGTGTGTGTGTCTGCTAAAAGCTTTTGTCAGCCGCATCTGACTGGGTCGAAACTGGTACCATCTGAAAGAGCAATCCCTCGGATGCATAATATGTGAAAATTAGAAAAAACTGTAGCAGTCAACTGGGCCAATTTGGATGGGGGGAGGAGGAGTTAGGAGTCAGTTTTCGCGTTGCTGTTTTTGTAAGTCATGCATGCATAATTAACTAAAACTATGTTTAAAAACCTTATTTTACAATGTCATGGTGTCATAAGCACTTGTGGCTGTGCTGGCAAATGCGTTTGCCAGTAACTTTCTCTTCTTTTCCTCTTCCATGGCTTAGTTTTATTTTATTTTAGTCACACGGGCACTTGAAGCTATTTTGATTGAAAGAAAAGTTGTTTTGTTTCATTTATATTTGGGGGTAGGGGGGAGATCCAGTATATGGACAACACAAAATGCTCAATATCCAGAGAATAGCTTCTCTTCGTATCCCTTCTGTCAAAATATCTGGTGGGGAGGTTGTCGCATACTTCTTTTTTTGGGGGGCAATTCCATTCTTTTATTTTTTAAATTGTGGGGGTATCAATAAAGTGCTCAATATCCTTAGTCTAACAGGTGTGTCCAAATCGAACTTCATGTTGACCCGGGCAATGCCAGATATCCCTGCTAGTATATATATATATATATATATATATATATATATATATATATATATAAAAGAAACATTGGCTATTTATAAAATGGGCTTGTGGTTTTTGTTTTGGAGGAAAAATTCCTTTGTTGCAGGACTGACTGAATGGTGCAACAATTTTGGACTGGCCCAACAAGTCAGGCGATCATGGCCAATGCAGTGAATGCACAAGGGTGTATTCATAAAATTGAATTTTCTTTTTTTAAAAAACTTTAAGCAATCAGAACTTTATATATATATATATATATATATATATATATATATATATATATATATATAGAGAGAGAGAGAGAGAGAGAGAGAGAGATTTTATGGAAATCACTCAAGACAAGGCAGGAAGTCACTTGATGTAAGGAGCTAACAAAAATGAAAGACGATTATCACAAAGACAAAAAATGCTTATTGATATAAATCTTGAAAAGACCAAGGATATAGTTGGAAGGAAAACAGTAAACAGGAAGAGAGTTACACAAGGTTGCAGTTCTAGGAAAGAACTAAAACAGCCAACTGATGGAGACCACTAGACCAACGAGTCAAACGAGCTGCAACAAAGGAAGCAGGAAATAGATCAGACAATTCTGAAGAACATATACTTTAAAGTTATCAAAATATGCTGATACTATTGTACATTTTACTTCAAAATTGACAGAAAGAAAATCATGTTTTCGAAATGCTCACACAGACTCTTATTGAGATATATTACTAAAATACTGATGTAAACTTATTCAATTATGTTAGGAGCTTAATTTTTTTGTTATATGCTGAGCATAGAAAAAGAAAACCTCCACTGTTTACTTATTATTACAGACTAGGAGATTTCTTTCTAAATTCATTTCAGGCAGTAGGACAAATCTGAAGTAGTTTTAGGTTTCTAAATTTTTAAGATGAAGATTGATTATTCGGAACCCTGTTCACATCTCGAGTATTATTCTCACAACATTTCGGCTGATGTAACCTCCGATCTTTTTTCCAGTGTATTTTGATGAACTCTGGAATCTTTCTGTCAAACTTGTACAGAATTTGAGACAGGATCCATGGATGCAGATTGCTCTCATTCCATCAACTATGCCCGGTTAGAAGTCTTAAGTAATTTGTATTTGTATTCTTACTATTGTCTGCATTTTAAGATTGAGCCTTCAACCTCCAGAACAGTGTCACAACTGAATTTTTATTTAATATCATATTGGCTACACCATGGGTTCTTGCCTAACATAATGAATAAAGTACTAAGAATCTACATAAAATCAAAAAGTGTATTCGCTCACAAATTTAACGGACAAGACGATGGAAATGTTCCCAAATCTCTAAAAGCAACCCTTAAAATTTCTAATCTTTCTCTCTCTCTCTCTATATATATATATATATAGATATATATATATATATTGGAACCCGCAAGGTAGGAGGTCAGAAGCTTCACTACAAAGACGTAACAAAGCAGCACCTGAAGGTGATGAACATCAATGTCGAGAGTTGGGAGGAACAAGCCAAAGAAAGGAGTAGCTGGCAGAACAGTCTCCACAAAGGGAAAGATTGGCAAAGCCTTAGAGCTGAGACACTATCGACAACACAACCCTGGCACCCACATATGAGAGGACTACGGCAACACTGAGGGATAAAGCACAGAGGTCCCGACTAGTTGTCAAAACTGACGGACCGCATGATGATGACGATCATCATATATATTTGTTTATATATATATATGTAAAATGACCTTGTCTGTGTGTGTGGAACAGTTTCTACCAAACTACTGTACATTTTTGAGTCTGCAGACTTTAAACTTGACAAATAGAGGATTCGAACCTGTAAAATAAGTTTGATTTGGTTTTTAGCCGGTAAAAAATAGCTAAGGGAGTCAAAAAAATTTTTAAAATCAAAACTTTGCAGAAAACTTAAAGTGTTGCTCTGCACACTTGCAAATATACATTTATTAAAATAAAATTAAAGATGGTTAATTTTTAAAGCTTTGATATCCTTCTGCCATGAGCTCAGATGGTAACAAATAGCACTGGAGTGCTAACTGTTTTGGTTTCAATTCTAGCTGATGATACCAAAGTCATTTTTTTTTTTCATTTTTTGAACTTTTGAAATCATTACTATATTGGGTACAATATAATAATCAAACAATTGGCTCTTATAATAATAAATATCAAATTTGCATAAGTTAAAACATCATATTTAAGCATATTTGAAGACCGGGCAATGCCGGACTGTATGCTAGTGTATTCTATTTTTATGGAATTTTAATCACATGTATATTTTCTAGGAAAGATAACGAAAGTGAACGAGAACATGCTATCCTGCCTCCAATGGATTAAATAAAAGGTTCTGGTTAGGGTTAGTCAATTTTTCTGGGGAAGATAATAAAAATTCCCCCCCCCTCCCGGAATCTTTATATAGGATTTGGGGGGGAGGGGTTCGAAGCTCATTTGAAGCTTCTAAATATTTCCTATTTTAATGTCATTTATATCACATGCATAAAATTCTGACAAACATAATCAAAGTGGTCCTAAATTTCTATGCTATGTTCTATGTCCCAAATATTTATATGCCTCCGCCTCTAAGTGATCCAGGGTGACAGAACCTCCCCCTCTTAAAACTTCTAATATGTATATCCGATTTTACTAAAATTTGTACGATATGTATAAGATACTAATTGAGAGAGCATTCTAATATTTTAGCTTCTGACTATATTTCTGGTTGAAACGAAAAGGGGGTGGGGGTAAAAACACAATACCATGGTGGTATGAGTACAGTGAATAGTACATTCAATCCCAAGCAATATTACTTCCTGCAAGTATGTACACATATTCATAAAAGTGTGAAATGTACTTTAAATTGTATTGTTGGATGGGTGTAGGTGTATATGTTAAACTGACGGGGACGGGGCTTTGCCTGGTAGTAAAATACGCTTAAATAAGATATTTTAATTTGTCCAGATTATATACATATATTATTATAAAATCGTGATTTCAAAAGCAAAAGTAAAAAGTATTTAGGTGCCGTCAGCTAGAATCGAAACCAAAACTGTAGTATTCAAAGCTGATGACGTTACCACTGTACCAACAGGACATGCATATAAACCAATTAAAAATAAACTAAGATGAATGTCCAAAATGTTTAACGATATTTTTTTTTTTTTTCAATTTTGACCCATTTTTGACCCCTTAAAAACAATTTTAACCGGCTAAAGACCCATAAAAAAAACTGCCTGTAAAAAATACAATCATTTGAGCTGCAACTTTTAGTTTAGGAGATAGAGTTTGAAAATATGGTGACAGACCGACAGACAGACATGTAGCCGTTTATATACTAGATTATTAGTATATTTGTACAGCATTTTCTCCTTTATGCATGTTTCGTTGAAGAGCAGAGACAACTCTCGTTCGTTTTCTCTTAGAATCCATTTTTTCTTTTTGACAGACTAGTTTCTGAACATTCTGTTAGAGTGCAAAAAGAAATTTGTCGTATTCGCAAACATTTTCGACTCCCATAAATCATCCTCAGGCGAGTGATGAAAAATAATATAAGGTAATGAATTAAATGGAAAAAAACAATTAAAATCGTTTAAAATACTTAAAAGCATTTAAGCGTGCCATCCGCTTCATATTGAGCTTGATTAATGGTTGTTTTTTTTTTAATACGGATTAACAAGGCTTCAATAATTGAGAGGCATACATCACAGTATGAGACAGCTAAAATGGCAATGTTTTTTTTTATTAGTAGGTCTCTAAATTCGGGTTTGAGGGTGTTGTGTGCTGTGAGGTGCTAATAAATGGAGCTATTCGGGGAAGATAGGTGACATGTTAGTTGACAAGAGATGCTGGTTCGAGTCATGCCGATGTATGTGAGGTCAAAGACGTTTGTGAATACAGCAAATTTCTTTTTACACTCGAACAGAATGTTCGGACACTAGTCCGTCAAAAAGAAAAATAAAAAAACATTGTAAGAGAAACAATCAAGAGTTGTCTGCTCTTCAATAAAACGTGCATATTTGATTATGTGCATACTGACTACTGTATGGTCTTTAATAAAAGTAAGTATAGATATATACAGGGTGACCCCCCCAAAAAAAAACAAAACAAAATGGAAGCCATCTAGAACATATGCTGTAGAACGGAAAAAAAAAAAAAGGGCCAAAGACCCTAGTGTTTTGATGTGAATGTTTTGAATATAATAAAACTAGTTATGATAAAAGTTTCATTTCATTCGGACAAAACATTAAGAAGCAGAGCCTAATTAGAGTTGGGGCCCGTTTTTTTTTGGGGGGGGGGGTCACCCTGTATATTGACGAAGCAAAGAAGCCACTATATTCAACGTAAGAAATTAAAATTAGAAGCGAAAGGTAAATAGAATTAATAAAGAAACTGTACAAGCAAGATAGATTAAGAAAGAATATTATCAAAGAAAAAATAACGATAAAGCAGAGACAGGCTCGCAGCATCTCTTCTGTGAGAAAGAGGTTGCAAGGAGGAGAAAAGGGCATCTCCCCACTAAGCTACAAAGTCTGTTTTGAATTCTATCAAGGCAGGATATGACCTTTCTAGCAGCTCCTACCCAGATGTGGCAACAGTACTCCACCCTTGGACGTACCTGGCTCTTATATAGATAGAGAATTGCATCAGCAGTGAGATATCTACTGAATCAATAGAAGGATCCCACCATTTTTCCAGCGGCCTTGGCAACAGATTTAATGTATGTGTTACATTTAAGATCAGAGTAAAGGTCACTAGGCTACGAAGTCTGTTTTGAACTCTGTCAAGGCAGGATAAGTCTTTCTAGCAGCTCCTGCCCAGATGTGGCAACAGTACTCCATCCTTGGCATACCTGGCTCTTATATAGGTAAAGAATTATAAAATTTCTCTTTAAGATCAGTTGATTGAAAATAGATAGGAATTCACATACCCAACCTTAAAACTGACCAACCTATAGAAACCTCCCTTCTCTCTCTCCACTTTTTCTTCCCTCCATCTCTTCCCCTACTTGAACTCTCACTCCCATTTAAATTATATGTTGTTTTTCCTCTTCTCTTTAGTAAAAGTAAAAAAAAAAAAATTACCTTTTATATAAAATGAATAAATCTTGATTTTGGTCTTGGAAATTATTTTTTGGCTTGACAAAGTGGGCTCTCTGAAAAGAAGCACTATAGAAACCTGTATGTACGCATGTAACCAATAATGTTTGTATAAATAAATATACTATAAATATGCTCTATTCATTCATTAAGCACTCTTTGATAAACAAGAGTTTCAGTGGATTTACATCTAGGAAATAAAAGCTATACAACCATTATATATATATATTTAGTAATGCGATTGATAATTTAAAATTCAAATTCAAATTAAAAATCTGTTTCATAAGAAGGAACAACAACAAAGTCAATAATTTGTACGATCGTTTCAGAAACGATGTCTTTATTGTGATAGACATTAAGTCACGGACAATAATTTTGACATATAGTTTTTAAAAGGTGCACAATTAAAAGATACATCTGCCTTACTTAAAAATTGCTAGGTTTATTTATGGTGTCTTTTACATTTAAAAAACACCCAATATTTTTGCTGATGAGGAGACTTTGTTTGAAAAAATACTATATGTCAAAATTATTGTCCATGGCTTAATGTCTATCACAAGAAAAACATCGTTTCCGAAACGATCGTATAAATTACTAGACCACCCGTGACCCGTTGGGTCAGTACGTTATATTAGCTATGGAATTCATGTATGAGCGTGACACTTGTGGCATAAAGAAAATAGTTTTTTTTTACATAACAGAAGCATTTCTATGAAAGTATATTAAAATGAAAAAAGAATATAGATAGATTTCTATGAGTCGTTCTGTTTATTATAATTGTTATTTTTTTTTAAATTACAGTTACTGAATTATAAGTGGTTGGTCATACTTATAGGTAAATATGCACTGAACAGGTATCATAATCCTTATTATAGTTAAATTCAAATTTTGATATATCATCTTTTAAATGAAATTGTTAGTTGAAAGTACAGAATAATAAAAAAAACACTCTCCACATGTTAATAATGGCTTTTTAAATAGAAAATGAAAATAAAATGTAACTTTTTTCATTTAATTTAAGCAAACATTCAGTACCCATTGTGTAAAGGAAAACACTATTTAATGTAATAGAAATGTGTGCATTTACCGATTCAGCTTTCCGTTTGGAAATGTAAGCAGACGACTTTAAAAAACATGGGAAGAAGAAAAAGAAATTTTTTTGTAATAACGCCCTCTAGTAAAAAGGTCTGCATTAGTTAAGGGGGATAACTCTTTCCAGTTTTACATCGCTCCCTTTTTCTTTCTCTCACACATACACGTAACTATTTCTCGCGTACGTAACGAAAACAGAGGGAGTAGGAGTGTTGAAATCTATTAGAGGGAAAGTGAGAGGTGTTTTCTTTCCATAAATTGTATAGGGTAATATTTCATATTATTAATAGATTCATAGATAAATAGATTTTATAATATATATTATAATTATCTATGAATCTATGTATTATTTGTATATATAAATAACTATTTGATCAAATTAAATGAAATTGTTTGTATTAAAAGCGATATAAAAATTCCGGAATTGGAATAACGGATTGAAGACGTTGCTATTTACGCATGCGCAACCGGATGTTGAAAACCGGAAATCTGATTGCAAACATACAAGATCCATAGACTTTTAGTATTATATAGATTGACTTTGTTGTCGTACCTTTTTATGAAACAGATTTTTAATTTTTAATTCTAATTTGAATTTTAAATTATCAATCACATTACTAAATATTAAAATAGCTCTAGAATATTTGCCTATCGAGCTTATTATATATCTGCATTACAACGAGCACTGTTCTTTTCTCGTCTTTTAATGAAATTAGTAATTTTACTATCACATTAAAATACACTCTGCACTTTAGACTACTGTTCTAACCCCCTTTAAATTTATATATATATATATATATATATATATATATATATATATATACACACACACACACACACACACTGCTGACTGTCAATGCGATGGTTGTATGTTCGATCCACGGCTGGGGAAAGGTGTATGTCTAGCCGCACTGATGAGTTGTGATACAACGAAACAGTACTGTGTGTTGATGACAAGTACCCCCCCTTTTTGGGGTTGAGCACTTTGTAAATATATTTTCACCCAACGCGAATTTAAGCAATTAAGCGGAGCCCACTATTTATTTGTTTGTAAACAAACTGATGGTTAGAGCACTGTTGCGACGAGCGGGTGTGGATTTAATATACACTCGAGGAAAAATATTTACAGCACTGATTCGTGGTCTGATGGTGAGAGCTACCGACTGTCAATGCGATGGTTGTAGGTTCAATTCACAGCTGGGGAAAGGTGTATGTCTAGCCGCACTGATGAGTTGTGATACAATGAAACAGTACTGTATGTGTATGGCATATATATATCTCCCTCTTATTTATTTTGACTTAGATCGTCTGACGAGATTGGCAGGATAATTTATTGTCCTATCTATTGAAACAACTTGTAATGATTTCAGTAAAAATGCGTAACGTAATAGCTACTGATTCAGGCTTCAATTTTTAGTTTTGCTGCAGACATGTCTTCATAGCTCAGACTTTAACATCAAAAGAAAAGTAAATTGTAAGCTAAACGTTTTGGTTCTCGCATGAGTTATTTTTTTTTTTTTTTTTTTAAACTTTTTAAACCATTACTATATATAGGGTCCAATATAATAAATACAAAATCTGCATTAATCAAAATATCATATTTAAGCGTATTTTACGACCAGGCAATGCCGGGCGACCTGCTAATATATATATATAGTAAGTTATGAAAATATATATGGCAATTTAGCTACACAGAATATTCTGCATTTCATTCTTGTGAGAATTCGTCAGTTATATATATATATATATACATATATATATATATATATATATATATATATATATACACACACACACTTTTTTTTTTTTTTTTTTTTCCAGAACAAAAACTCATGTTTCTCAAAAAGTTTGTATATTGATTATTGAACTAAACAATTGTTTTGGCTCGTACTAATATATATAATCTCCACTGTATATGTATTTTTTATGTCGGTACGAGTACTCGACAGTACTAAAGTATACACAAAAACCAAATGTCACCTCCACCTGGGAATAATTTTCTTGCAAACCGTCTGTTCATTTAGTATTAGAAGGCTTTTTCATGAGTCCTAACGCCCTATCATATATATATATATATATATATATATATATATATATATATATATTTCCCCAAAATGTGATTAAGATCAAAGAGAAATAGACTGTTTATTACCAGAGAGATAAATTAAAGATAAGAAAATTGTTTATTTTGAAAAATAACATCTTTACATAAGAGAAAAAATGTGCAGAAAATAACCTGGGGAAAATTGAGGTGCGTCTCTAGATTGCACGAATAGTTTACTGTGTCCTTTTTGATTTTTTTTGTGCATCAAGGAGACATAAATAGCAACTTCGACATAATGTATATAAAACTCCAAGTTACAGAAGACGGAAATATCATATTTCATTCCATGAAAAACGTTTAAAGCAATTTCAAGCAAATACACTCGAGAAATTGTGTAACATGATACTTGATGAATTTATTTTCAGACGTAAAAAAATATTTTAAACTATAAAAACAATCGAAATGGTGTGTGAAAATGTTATTTGTAAAAGGTAAGAACAATAAGAAATCGTCAAGTAGGAAGTCTGGTAACTTATAAAGGTTGCGGCCACTGAAAGTAGAGATAATGCCTGGGAAGACGGTTACCTTTGAATCAAACAGAACCATGCTACATTCTTATATAAGTTCGAGAGCCTGGTATTTTGCTCCCTACAAGATGTGACATGAAGTGAAATTAATGTAACTGATAGAATCCAGGTGCTCTGGAGAAAGCACATTTGAAAAGTACAAAAGTTTCTAATTGCTAATAATCATGGTCATAGTTGGTTGGTTGTTTTACGGCATATTAACCCTTCTCAGGTTATTTAATGTCGAATCCAGTAATTTGGAAGAAAAAGTTTTAATAGAATATTTTTTTTTTTTAAGTCATTTTTTATTTAACCCATAGTTGGGACCCTAACAGGTACTACCATTCCGGGTCAGAGTGGACCTGGGAGCAATGGCAATTAAAGGGTTGCTCCACACTCGCCAAAGCCTGCAAGCTGGGGCCTCACCATCGGATATAGTTTAATGGTCATGGAAGAATTTGAAAAAAGAAACTCTATATAGAAATAAAAAAAAAAAAAGAAGAGTTACATTGTTGCTTTTGTTTTATGTTACTGAATGAGGAATCATTTACCTTAAAAATTCAGTTAGTATTACGGATCTAAAATTGAGAAACGCATTTTTGAAAAGTGTCTACGTTGTGTGAAAGAAGCTGAAGCGAAACAAAATGGCCACCTAATTTGAACAATGTCCTGTTTATCTAGCAACAAAACTCAAATTTTAACTCAAAATGATTCTCCATTTAATAATATTTATTAATAATAATAATATAAATTAATATTAATTAATAATATAAATTAATTAATAATATAAATTAATTAACAATAATATAAATTAATAATATTTAACAATAACATAATACTTTTAATGCCTAAAGAGATTTTTTTTTAATTCGAGTTACCACTTATTAAGGCACGATAGCCCCTCAAGGATAAGGGTTAATGAATGCAAGGTGGTAGTAATCATTAATGGTGTAAATTGGGTAGAATTTGATTATTTAGGAGGACGTCTCAACAAAAACTTGTTTACATTGAACTTGAAAGCTACCATGTTGTATTCAACTGGGAAGCAGGCCAGCAGAACAGTTCCAAAAGCAGGCAGTTCTAGGAAAGAAGCTTTATTCATGGGATCGGTTTAGATTTAGACACTGTGGGAGAAATCACATATAGTAGTTGTAGCTAGTAGAGTCTTTTTTGCGTGAAAGTTTGGCAAGGGGGAGACCATAGATTGGAGTTCAGTCGAGTACTTGCCATGAAAATAGCGATAGAGCAGAGACAGGCTTGCAACGTCTCTTCTCTGGGAAAGAGGTTGCAGGGAAGAGAAAAGGACATCTGGGCAGGAGCTGGTAGGCACGCCCTATCCTGCCTTGATAGAGTTCAAAACCGCCTTCAAAATCTAGAAATCAAGAAGGCAGTTTTGAACTCTATCAAGGCATGATAGGGAACTCCTAGCAGCTCTTGCCCAGATGTGGCAACAGTACTCATTTTAAGACAAACCTGGCTCTTATCCAGATAGAGGATTGCATTTTTGCTCATGTTTTTCTATGGTCGTAATCTTCATAAATTATCAAAAGTTTATATTGAAAGACTAGCAGTATTTACCTGTCGTTGCTTGGGTGGTAACATTGCCAGGTGAGTTAGAGTTCAGGAAAAAAAATTAATACTGACAGTAACATGCACTCTTTGGTTGCATATTTTTTGCTAGTACATATATATATATACACATATATATATATACACACACATATATATATATACACACATATATATATATATATATATATGGTTGTTGGCATCTGTTAGTCTAGAACACTACGGAATTGCAGAGGTGATCGAACACTGTCTTTTGTGAGACTGATAAGCCTATCTTCAATCTATATTGTCTTGCAGACGTCATAGAAGTAGCTTAGTGTATCATATTGGTGATCTGTTGAATTTTGCTGACTGGCCTTCCTGAATAGTCTTTTTGTCTCTGTCCATTCAGCCAACATGTAAAATGGATGTTAAGCTGAATATGATACTGGATGAGCAATAACCATGTTTACCTTAGTCAGGTGGATTCGATTTCTTCCTTGTCCTGACCAAGGCAGCAAGAGATGGTTAGTCAATAGCGACTTCATCATCAAAGACAGAACACTTGTACATTTATTTGGTTTGGTTGTTTGTTTTATGGCATATCAATCGTTTTGGGGCTTATTTAATGCTGAATCCGATCATTTTGGGAAAAAGTTTATGCTTTTATACTTTTCAATATTTATTCATGGTGTTTGGTTTGATTGTTTTGTTTTACTACATATTTCAGGTTATTTAATGCTAAATCAAGTAAATGGGCAAAAAAGTTTTCATGATTCAGGTTCTTTATATATTGAAATATCTATCCATAGTATGTTATTTGGTTATTTTGTAAAGGAAAATTGTTGTTTTTGACTTTGCAGAAGATGATTGAGTTTTACAAAAGGGGGGGGTGACACCATCATTGTTTAGTGTATTTTAGGTCAAAAAGCCAGTCTCTGCAGACAGCCTGATCTGGTAGCACCAGTTTGTGGACCTGGGAACTCTGTCAAGTCTTAACAGACGATTGTTGCCCACAATCTCAGCTGCCCACCGATACCCTTGCACCAGAGAGAGGTAGGGTGAATTACATCGCAACTCAAGCATTAATGGCTCCACAAAAAGACGGATTGAGACTGTTCAACCTCTGCTTCATGTAGACATCCCTTTCAGAGAGTATTCATTGTTTCTCTAAACTGAACTAGGCCAGTCAGTCGGTGTGAGCGGGTACGGGCAACTGGAAGTGGGGGACATAATTTCCTACTAATTCGAAACATGTTCAATTTCCCCCACAGCTGAACAAACACTCAACTCTTATTCATGCGCATTACAAAAGTTAGTTCATCATTAATTCGCAATGGCGAGAGAAGTTTAAGCTGTAAATGCGGAGGCAACGATGTCACAGATGCTATACAGCAAGGAGCAGTTTAATCAGACACGAATGTAAACAGATTAAAAAGCAATATTATGAGTTATGCAGGACTAATCTAAAGTCAAAGACTGACCCCACCCACTTGATACAACAAGGGTTTATGGCACAGATGCAGAATCCATTTCCTTGCCAATATAAAGAAAATAATACTGTACGTTCAGATTGGCTTTTCGTACTTTTTCGTTCATTTGTCTACTGAGGTTACTGTTTTCTTTGGGGTCTTTTTTTTTTTTTTTTTTTGCCCCCCTGATTACAAAGTTATGGCCATATCCAGGTACAAAGTTAATAGGGTAGAATAAACATTTGCACCATTAGAGACAAGTTTATAAGTGTTACTACAAAGAAAAAAAAACAATTCAAAGAGATATGTGAAATAAAGAATGTATAGTCTACATCAATAGTTACTAAATTTATTATTCAATTTTCACTCCAAACAATGCACAGTGCCACTCTGAATTAGAGGGGCTACTATCAGGGATATAAGGTGCAGGGATATTATGAAGGGTTGGTTTGTTGTTTTTGTTTTATGGCATATCAACCCTTTTTGGGTTATTTAATGCCGAATCCAAGGATTTTGAAGAAAAATGTTTTAATAGAATATATTTGTTGTTTTCAAGTTGGTTTCTATTCAACCCATAGTCGGGACCCTAACAGGTACTACTATTCCGGATCAGAGTGGACCTGGGAGCAATGGCAATTAAAGAGTGGCTCCACACTCCCCAAAGCCCGCAAGCTGAGGTCTCACCATCGGATATAGTTTAAGGTCATATCCAGGACCTATTATGAAGGGAGATGAGCAGCAAGATGTCTGTTCACATTACACTTGAACTTCTGCATGTCAGTACAGTTGGGAAAGCAGAATCCTGGAAGGGAGTTCCAAAATCTAACAGTTCTGGGGGAAGAAACTATTGGAGTAGGTTTTATTACACCTAGAGATCTCTACTGTGTAGGGGTTGGATTTAGCTGCTTGTAGGGTTTGTTAGGGGTATTTATGTCGAGGGGGTGCAAGTGCTTGTGGTTCCTCAGAGCATTTACCATTAAAATACTTGTAGAACAGGCAGAGGGATGCAACATTTCGTCAATGGGACAAAGGCTGAAGCTAAGATGACAGTTCAGGACCTATCAGGTTGGCGACTCTTTTAAACACTGTCTAGGAGCGAGAGACTAGTAACAGATGCACCAGCCCAAATGTGACAACAATACTCCATACATGGGCGAATGGTGGCCTTATAGAGGTACAGGGTACCTTCAGGTGTTAGTAGTTTTCTAGCACGGTAGTGAGAGTCTACCTTCTTCACTGCGGTCCTGGCAATTCTTTTCAGGGCTCTGATTTTTAGTAGCAGATGCACCAGTCCAAATATGACAACAGTACCCCATACATGAGCGAATGGTGGCCTTATAGAGGTAAATACAGTTGAGATTTATAGAGCCATTACCTTTTATATAAACAAAAGAAAAAACTCTTCAGCTCTAGAAGAACATAAAAATATAGGATTCAGAGGTGGTAGCTCAAATTTGATATTTATATCAATACTAAGGGGGGGGGGTCTTGGTATAAAATACGCTTAAATATATTTTAATTTGTCCAGATTTCATATATAATATTATACAGTGGCGATTTCAAAAGTAAAAAAAAAGTATTTGGGTGCCATCAGCTTGAATTGAAACTGAAACCAAAACTATACCATTCAAAGCTGATGACGTTACCACTGTACCAACATGAAACGCATATGAACTGATTAAAAATTAAACTTAGATGAATGTACAAAATGTATTACGATTTTTGACCCCTTTAAAAACTATTTTAACCGGCTAAAGACCCATAAAAGAATGGTCTATAAAAAATCCAATCATTTGAGGCCCCTAGTGCTGGTCTGTAACTTTTAGTTTCAGAAGAGATAGAGTTTGAAAATATGGAGACAAACATATAG
Organism: Euprymna scolopes; assembly: GCF_053919585.1. NCBI lineage: Eukaryota > Metazoa > Mollusca > Cephalopoda > Sepiida > Sepiolidae > Euprymna > Euprymna scolopes. The sequence goes on from NC_136485.1 coordinate 139,816,574, forward strand.
CCTTTTATATATTGGATAATATTAAAATAAAAAATTTTAAATTAGCCCTTTTTGGTTGAAATAAATTCATAGGCTAATTTTTTTTTTTTCTGTTACAAATTAAGCTCTCCTACTTGAGATTTGCTCTATCCTTTACAGATATAACCTTGTATATATTTTTTTTTCTTCCCTGCAACTTCTTTCCCACAGAAGAGACGTTGCAAGCCTGTCTCTGCTTTATCGTTATTTTCATGGCAAGTCTTCATCTGAGCTCTAATTTATGGTCCCCACGAGTCAAATGTTTATGAAAAACACTCGTCTAGCTGAAAACACTATCAATAATTTCCCCCACTCTTTATATATGCTTAAACCTAAATGTAAATTCCATGAACAAAGCTTCTTTTTATAGAACTGCACAAATGTGAAACTCTGTTCCATTTGCCTGCTTTCCAGCAGACTACAATATGGTTGTCTTCAAATCCAATGTGAACAAGTTCTTGATGAGCCGTCCCCTTAAGTAATCAAATTTACCAAATTTGTACTATTAACGATAACTAGGATACTGTCTCATTAACTACTGTAACACTCATTAATCCTTATCCTCGAGTGGCCTCCAGGCCTTGATAAGTGGTGACTCATTTGTAAAAATATATTTATATTTATTCCAGGTTAAAAGTATTCAAAAGTAAAAAAACCATTGAATTTCAACAAAGTTGTTAATAATGCTCATTAAAAAGAGCAGGAATATTATTATAGTGGTCCGAAGGATCAAAATCATATGACTGTTGGATTTGTTTCTATGTTTAAAATTAATTTCACTAAAGAATGGTTAAAGAGATGGTATTAAAAAAAAAAATCATTTGTTCTTAACTCTTATTGAAATTTGATGAATTAATTTTTATAAACAAAATTATAGAAAAAGCAGATGCGTGTCGGGTGGGGTAAAAATAATGTTAAAAATGCGACTTTCACAAGAGGTTATAATGGAAGAGAAGTAGATGATGTTCAAGAAAATTAATTATAAACATTTCCTAAATCTAGATAGACTAACAAACATACCAATAGTGAAGTTAAAAATATTTAGTTTCTGGGGGGGGGGGATGCGAAAAGGTCATTTATAAAAATAAGGGGGAAGGAGACAATTTCAATAAATACGGATGTACATCCTTTGTTTGATAAACTAAGTATACCACTGGCAAAGTGAAGGTGAGAAAGAAAACCTCTGGGTTGTCTATTCAAACAGTTGACACACAAGATGAGCTTCGTTCTAGTTCTTAGAGGCTCTATTAGATAAACAGATATAAACATTTTAGATAGGATTTATCATGGCTGCTTGTAATTGCTCAGCCACCATTATCCAAAACATAACCCTGTGTAAATAAACAACTTCCTTGGGAGTTTCAGTTTTATTCTTTTAATTCCCCCCTCCCCTTAGCTTCAGAAACGTGATTTTCTCCCTGATTGAAACAATATTTGGAGATCAAATGCAATACTCATGCTGGTGAAACGATCAGAGCTGTTAGGAGTGGACAGCCCAAATCACATGATGGTCTATTCAAATCTTTAGTTCCGACTCACGAAATGTGAATGAGACTCATTATATCGAGCCATTAACAAAATGTCCTCTCTTTCCAGTCAAAACTTTGACTTAGGAGAGCGACATGTCATGTCACACCTTCAGTTCCCGTTGACTCTCAAAAGACCAAATTAGTGCATTTCTCACAAAAGATCTACAAGATGAACCATTCCATATCCAGCATCTTTGAAAAAGTCAGATTCATATAAGAAGAGAACCACTTACATTTAATTGTATGCAAATCAATACATGGATCAGTGTTGTAACAGCTAAAGGTGCTGAGTGCAATCAGTGAGCAAGTTTTCGGAAGGTTGATGGTTCAATCCTTACTACAGACTATATTATCTAAATACATAATTTAAAAAAAAAAATACTTATCAGTTTCATCTAGTCATGGCTGCCAGAATATGAATAATCTACCTCATGGATTAGATAAAAAGGTTCAGTTTGAAATTCTATGTCAATTCATGAGTTCAAATAAATATGCCTGGGAAAGGTCACAAGGATATGAGTACTGAATGGCAAAAAAAAAAAGTTAAAATAGAAATGAATTTTCCAACCTAAGGGTCACTTTTTTTCACAAAAAATTAACTTCTTATGAAAAAAAAAAAAAAAAAAAAAAGTTCACTTATTTAAAAAGTAAATATTTATGCTTTCATTCTTTTTGCGGACTGTTATCCTTATCTTTATAATTGTTGTTGTTGTTTCATCATATTTCGGGTAACTAACTCATCATCTGGCCTTCTTCAAGTGATAAACCGCAATGGGATAGGAACGCTGATGTCTTGCAACGTATCCTTAATTACTGCCTTCCATAGTTGTCGCCTCTCCATGTTTTGGCCACTAATCCTTTGACCTACTGGTGTAGGATTGAAATCGCTATCTTCAGACAATGCTCACCTAGATAGAAGCATTGGGTCTCTATGATTCCAGGTGCGCATTGTCTGAAGATAGCGGTTTCATTCCTACCCGAGAAAGCCAGAGGATTAGTTGACCAAAACGTGATGAGACAATAACAACTATGAAAGGCAGTGATTACCAGAGATAAGTTACAAGACTCAGTATTCCTATTCCATCACGGTTAATCACCTGAAGAAGGCCGGAGGATAAATTGGCCAAAATATGGTGAAACAACAACCATGCAAGTGAGGATAATAGTCCATAAAAAAATGAATGCACAAATTATGAAGCCTCATCTGAAAGGATTCCAAAAATAAAAAACGAAAAAATAAATATTTATTCATGAAACTTACGATAGGTCGATGTTATTCATTATTTATTGTACCTATTTACAATGCCTCCCCACGGGACAGAGTTAGACACCAGGATCGTTTTTTAACGTGGAGAAAAGGTACAAAAATAAAAAAAATTGTCTCAGTCGTGAAGGACTGCTCCTCCACCGAAAGAGAACAAAAAATGGAAGTGCAGCATCTGAAGAACAGATACTACACTTTGATCTTGACCAAAAGGCCAAGTTGTAGTGCCCTCTCTATATTTCAGGATTTATTATTTATTGTATTTCATTTTTATTCCTTGTAATTAGCATACGATAAATGCTGTCCTTTTTATTTCTAGCATTTTAAAATTTGATTAGTGCTCGGTATATTCTTGTGGTTTATGCCAGCTGCTGGGCTATGCCGAAGCAACATCACAAAAATGCAGATCAGTAAATGCAGAAGTACCTCTATTATATAATAATTTACTCTGAAAGGTAAAATTCACCATCAGCTGCTTACAGGTTTGAAATGCTATATTTTAGAACCAATAAAAAAAGGGTGCTTGTTAAGATAGAGTCGACAAATCGATTTATGTCATTTTAAGCAAAAGCAATATTACGTACTTAATTGGCATGTTGGAAATAGTAATATACCCAAAAATTACGAAAATTCATCAAATAGAAAGTTATTTATAGTTAAAAGTTAAAAAAAAAAGAGGCTATCATGTGATTTAGTCAGTTTGTGTGAAAATTTGAGCTGTTTGATCCACCCCTTTTCGTTTCACCAGTATAAGTGTTGCATTTGATCTCCAGATATTATGTTTCAATTGGGGACAAAATCAAACCTTTATAAAACTAAAAAAATAAAAGAAAAAAAGACAAGAAACCGACACTCCTCCAGAACTTGTTTATTTATACAGGGTTGTGTTTTCGATAATGATGATTGAGAAACTACAAGCAGCTGTGATAAATCTTATCTAAAATGTTTATATCTGTTTATCCAATGGCGCTTCTCATAAGAACTAAAACTAAGCTCATCACGTGTGTCAAACAAAGCTGTTTAAATAGACAACCCAAATGTTTTTATTTCTCATCTGGAATTACCTATACATTACACTTTGCCAATGTGATACCAAGTCTATCAAATGGAGACTGTACACCTGAATTAATTAAAATGGTCTCTTTTCTTGGTAAATTTTTTTTTTAATTTTCTTCAGTAACTAAATGTTTTTAACTTTACTATTGGTTTGCCATTTAATCTATTTACATTTAGAAAAGAATATTTATAGTTAATTTTCTGAATCATCATCAAACTTCTAATGGAATTTTCCACTTCTCTTCCATTATAGCTTTATGTTGAAAATACCATTATTAACATTATTTTTACGCCCTCTCCAACATCCAGCCTTTCTAAACTTCGGCTAGCAGAAATCAATTCCTCAATTGTTAAAAACAAAAAATTAAAATCAAGTTAAAAACAAAAAAAATTGTTTAATTCATATTTTTTTTTTTTTTTTTTTAAATCTCTTTAATCATTCGCTGATTAAATTAATTTTGAACGCGCAAGCAAACCCAACAACAATGCTTGTAGTTTTCTTGAACATCATTGTAAGGAAAATTGTAGTGTGCATAATTAGCCTGAGTGTCATTCGCTTAAGGAAAGAAAGAGAAAGTCTTAAACTCGAAACCTGACCGACACGAAACAAAAACGTGTTTTATGCAAATTAAAGCGTGGTCGAGTTTGACAATATAAAAAGCCAGCATTTCTTCAGGTGGAAACGATTCTTATTTGTCGGCTCGACGTCGGTATGGTGTACTTTGCAACGTGGTGTCAGTTAAAGAAAGACTGTTTACAATAACTTGAAAAGGGAATATGTTTTTTTGTTGTTACATGTGCTTCAATGGGTGAACTTAGTGATCTGAAATACATTTTTTTTTTCTTCATGTTGATTTTAAACATTGAAACAAGTCAAACATTAATTCAGTCTAATAATTTTGTTGTATAGTCGGTTTTGGGGGATATACCCCCCACCCCCAATCTCCCATAATCAAATATATTCTGAAGCTAAATTGGACCAGAGTACTTTGATAAATATGTTACGTGTTCATACCGGACGTCCATGGAATGGAAACATTTTTAAAAATATTTTTTTTATTTTACTACTATGGTGTCACCACTGATTAAGGCTTAAAGGTTATTCGAGGATAAGGGGTAAATAATTGTCAGACGGATGGTGGGACAACACTGATTAATGATGGTTTGTAATGGGCAGAATTTGATTATTTCAAAGATGGGGGGGGGTCTATAAGAATTTATTTACATTGGCGATTTCATGTTTCAGATCATATATTGACTCGGGCAACAACCCTGATTTGATTCCAGATGTGCCAAATCGTTTTCTTGAAAGCTATCAGCTACATATGCCAATATTGTAATTAAAAAAAAAATTTTTTAATTATATGCTGACAATCTTCAGGCTTTTATTTTAACACTTCAGCAGACATCAACCAATGAACTCGAGTAAATGTATAGTCTTGAAGTACGCAAAAAAAATTTCAAAGTTACTTCTGGATTTGTCTTTCGCCCCCATTTCCTACTGAATTGTTTTCAGGGCTCTGATTTTTTTTTTTTTAGCCAAATCCATTTGGATGCAGCCAGTACTTCATTTATTATTTTCCTGAAAGCATGAGTCTTTGCTGCTCCCACACTATCTATTTTTGTACAGTTAAGAATTCAAAGAAATTAATAGGGATTATTATTTAATGTAAAAATGAGCACAAATTTTACCATATTTATCAATTAGGCATAAGGCACTCATCCTAAATTAATAGACTATGACTTTTGCCAGGTTTTAAATGGCAACGCCCCTTCAAGAATACTTAAGGATGGACACTGTTTGCGAAGTATAAACTAAGCGGCAGTTAACTAGTGTTTTATGCAACGTTCAGAACTTCCTGTCATTTGAACACTATGAACTGTTTAATGTCTGTGCCCGCAATTGTTTAGTAGCTTGGAGGTAGAAGCTTAGTAAATGGAGTCAAAGGTGGTTTTGTAGCTGGGTTCGAATCTCCTGACCGGCAGGAATTGTCATCCTACGCTGATAATTGCATAAGCATAAAACACTAGTGTCTGCAGGTATAAAAGAATAAGCATTATTTAATTATAATTATCAAGTTCCTTTAAGAATACTTAAGAATAGGCACTGTATGAGAAGTATAAACTTAGAGGCAGTCAACTAGTGTTTATGCAATGTTCACGACTTCCTGTTATTCGAAAACTATGGATTGTCTAATGTCTGCGCTCGTAATTGATCGTTGATTAGTTCTTAATTCTCTTTATTCTCGTTGCAATTGTTTGGTAGTCCGTAGGTGAAGGCTTAGCAAATGGCGTTGAAGGTGGCTTCATGGCTGGGTTCGAATCTCCCGACTGGCAAGAATTGTCATCCTACACTGATGATTGCATAAGGATGAAACACTAGTGTCTGTATAAGAATAATTATTATTTAACTCCTTGCACTTGTGCCCCCCTCGACATACATACCTCAGACAAACCCGCTTAACAAAATCACACCCCTTCAATGTTAAGGTCTCTAAATGCTGGAAAGCTTTCTACTCTAATAGTTTCTTCCTTCGAACAGCTAGATTTTGGAATTTCCTTCCTGCTACCTGCTTCTCTGATTGAACTAATATGCAGAAGTTTAAATGTAACACAAACCAACATCTTGTTAACCTTCCGAAGGCATGGTCCCAAATAGTAGCCCCTTATATCTATTTGGGCTGGTACATCTGCTACTAGTCTCTCGCTTCTGGGCAGGGTTCAAAAGAGTTGCCAACCTGATAGGTCCTGAACTGTCATTCAAGCTTCAACCTCTGTCCCATCAACGAAATGTTACATCCCTCTGCCTGTTCTACAAGTATTTTAATGGTGGATGCTAAGACGGACTACAAGCCTTTGTACACCCGCGACAAATATCCTCAGCAAACTTGACAAGCAGCAAAACCCCACCCCTTCACAGTAGAGATCCCTAGATGTAAGAAAGCCTTCTACTCTAATAGTTTCTTCGCCAGAACTGCTGGACTCTGGAACTCCTTTCCCGGTTCCCAAACTGTACTGACATGCAGAAGTTCAAGTATAATGTGAACAAACATCTTGCTGCTCAACTCCCTACATAGTATCCCTGCTACTCATGTCCCTGATAGTAGCCCCCCCCCCCTACATCAAAGTGGCACTGTGCCTTGTTTGGGGTGAAAATAGAACAATATATATATATATATATATATATATGTATGCACACTCACACTTTCAAAAAACAAATGTTTAATAACCTACTAACTCGTCCCCTGAAGACTAAGGCAGAAAAGCAGATTTAACACATAAGAAATTAAGACACACATACACACACACGCATTCAAGTATACAGAAGGACTGAAAGAAAAAAAAAATATATTTGAAACTTGATAATGAACTCGGACAGCTGGAAAATCAGCATGTCACCTAACAGCGGTTATAGCAGGGGAGGCGGGGTATGTAATAAAATAAAAATAGGGTACAGAAATAGAAATAGGCCAATGGGAATGCACACAACCCAGCTAAGTTAATAAAGATCAAAAACTTACATAAAATCTAATCCAACTTGAATTGGGTTAGATTTTCATGGCCATTTCAGAGAATCATAATGGCCAAATCGTGCATATTTAAGCAGTCAGCATCATCCACATAAAATGATCTGTTGAGAATATGGAGACAATATTTGTAATTGAACTTAAGCATTATCAATGTAAATTATGCACAAGGTCAAAAGTGGGGGATGGTCATATACGCCTGTCTAATGACTTTATCTAACTCTACACTAATCTCAATTACTATAATACGGGCTAATGCTACTTAAAATACTCCCAAATCTTTTTTTGAAAAATTAATTTTATTTACAAAAATAACATTAAAGCTTGGAAGTGGGGCAAGTTATAATTTATAATTATAAAAAGACGGAAAAAATAAAGTACTAAATAAAATAAGATAATGGGGCAGATTAATAAGGTCCTCCCAACCTTTTATAAGTGTAGACTGCCCACCGTTTTCCAGATTGTTTAAAAGTATGAAAACAAGCAGATTAATCTCCAAGTGGGAGTGGGGTCTAAACAGAAAAGATAAAAGAACAATAAGGATGGGATATGAGAAAGAATAGAGTTTTCCGAGATGAAAAATACCTTCAGCATTCGTCTTATTATTCAGACTACTGTTTTAATCTTGAGTATTATTTTCACAATGTTTCGGCCCATGTAACCTCCAGCCTTCTTCAGGTATATATTGTCGAACTCTAGAATTTCCACAGAACCCTTTATTTAATTCATGGAGGTAACTTGCTCTCATTTTATCAGCCATGGCCGGGAAGGTCCTAAATGATTTGCAATTGTATCCCGAATATCGTCCACACTGACAAGTAAACCTTCATCTTCCAGAAGAGTATCACAACTGAATTCTACCAAGTACTTTATCCACTATGTCTTGGGTCCTTGTAGACAATTCAAAAACATTATAGCTTCAGCATATCAGCAATTTAAGCCTCTGGGCTCTTTCAATTCTTACCTTATCAGTTTCCATAAGAATGTTGGCTAAAGAAATGTAAAGAGTTTGATAAAATAGGAGCAAGAAGTCTTTAATAAGCTTTCAATTTTCATTGTCACATGACCAAACGATGTTAGCTAATGACTGTTAGCAGACAATGTTGCTGCTGCTTATGTTGACTCATGCGCAAACATTCTTTTAACCCAAGTCCTAATTACTTCTTGGTAAATAATGAGGACAACATTGAATTAATTGAAGTTACTTCTCAATATTCAAATGTAACAATGTTGCTTATTCTTGATGCTAATGTTATTTGTGATAATAATCGAAATTGGTAAAGGCCACAAATAAAAATAACTCCTAATCTGAAGAAAGATTATTATTTTTACATATAGTCAATTTGATACTGTATCAATTTTTTTTTAAATATAATAAATTTGACACCAAATCAATTTTTTTTTAAATATAGTAAATTTGATATCATATCAATTTTTTAAAAAAATATAATACATTTGATATCATATCATTTTTTTTAAATATAATACATTTGATATCATATCATTTTTTTTAAATATAATACATTTGATATCATATCATTTTTTTTAAATATAATAAATTTGATATATCAATATTTTTTAAATATAAATTTGGTATCATATCAATTTTTTTTAATATAATAAATTTGATATCATTATTTTTCTAAATATAGTAAATTTGATATGAATTTTTTTTAATATAAATTTGATATCATATCAATTTTTTTAAATATACTAAATTTAGTATCATATCAATTTTTTAAATATAGTAAATTTGATATCAATATTTTTAAAATAAAATAAATTTGATATCAATATTTTTTAAATAAAATAAATTTGATATCAATATTTTTTAAATAAAATAAATTTGATATCAATATTTTTTAAATAAAATAAATTTGATATCTCAATATTTTTTAAATAAAATAAATTTGATATCAATATTTTTTAAATAAAATAAATTTGATATCAATATTTTTTAAATAAAATAAATTTGATATCATCAATTCTTTTTAAATATTATAAATTTGATATCATATCAATTTTTAAAATATAGTAAATTTAATGTATCAATTTTTTAAAATATAATAAATTTGATATACCAATTTTTAAAATATAGTAAATTTTAATCATATCAATTTTTTTAAATATAAATTTGACACCATATCAATTTTTTGGAATATACTAAATTTGATATCAATTTTTTTTTAATATAATACATTTGATATCATATCAATTTTTTAAAATATAAATTCGATGTATCAATTTTTTTTAAATATAAATTTGATGTATCAATTTTTTAAAATATAAATTTGATGTATCAATTTTTTTTAAATATAAATTTGATATATCAATATTTTTAAAATATAATAAATTGGATACCATATAAAATTTTTTTAAATATAGTAAATTTTACACCATATCAATTTTTTTTAAATATACTAAATTTGATATATCATTTTTTTTAACATAAATTTGATACCATATCTATTTTTTTTTAAATATAGTAAATTTGATATATCATTTTTTTTTTAAATATAGTCAATTTGATACAATATCAATTTTTTTAAATATAGTCAATTTGATACCATCACAATTTTCTAAATATAATGAATATATTAAATATTAAAAATAAATATAATAAATTTTCTACATATAATAAATTTGATACAATATCATTTTTGCAAATTTAGTAAATATAATAAATTTGGTATATCAATTTTTTTTATCAGATAATTTTATCAATATTTTTTTTTTTTTTCATTCAAGAAAATAAAATTTTATTGTTTTGATGAGGGTGAAAAAAGCGTCTGATGAATAGGGCAGACAACACAGATGCATGTGGAAACTATCAAAATGGTCACTGATTATCTCCTCTTATGTTTTCTAAATAAACATGGTCTTGTCTGTAAAAACGGTAAATTTGTTTTTCGTAAATAAAATAAAAACATGTACTGGATCAATTTTTGTGATTTTTGGAATATAAAATTTTCATTCAGTGACAAATAGGTATAATATAAAAGTTTTTCTTCATTTTTGTTTTTTGATGTGACAATCTGAAAAAGCACCATTTTTTTTTTTTTAAATATAGTAAATTTAACAATTATTTTTTATATTATTAGTTAAATAACATTTTTTTAATATAATAAATTTGATAAGAATTTTTTAATATAAAATTTGTCATCGTTGTGATAGACTTTTGACATGATGCACTGCCTCGATGAAATATTACTTTTTTTTTTACATGGAGTTCACCACTTATCAAGGCCCAATGGCCACTCGGGGATAAGGGTTATTGTGTGTACAGTAATCAATCGGATAGTGTAGCAATTGTATTAGAGAATTGATAAAGTGTCATTATTTAAGGGGGCGGTTCATCAGGAATTTGTTTGTGTTGGACTTGAAGACATCCAGGTTGAAGTCGGGAGGGAAACAGACAAGCGGAACAGAGTTCCACAGGCGTGCAGTTCCAAAAAAGAAGCTTTGTTCATGGAATCTACGTTTTGATTTAGGCACAGATAAGGAGTGGGGAACATTATTGATGGTGGTTTCAGCTAGTCGGGTGTTTTTTGAAAAAGATTGGCGAGGGGGGACCAGAGAATGAAGCTCAGACGAGCACTTGCCATGGAAATAACGATAGAACAAAGATAGGCTCGCTACGTCTCTTCTGTGGGAAAGAGGTGGCAGGGAAGAGAAAAGGGCATCCCCCACCAAGCCACAAAGTCTATTTTGTACTCTGTCAAGGCAGGATAGGCTGTTTTTAGCAGCTCCTGCCCAGATGTGGCAGCAGCTTTTTCTTCATTTAGAGCCGGTTTTTTTTTTGTGCGTGTCTGTATGTGTGACTTTTTTCTTTCCAGAAGCACCAATAAATAATACTATATAATATTTGCTATTAATGGTCATTCTTTTGTATAGGTAATTGGTGAATAAAATATTTTGCACATCGCCTAAAATACAGAGGCCAAAACCTTGCCTGCTAATGTTTGCGTTTTGGTTTATTTTAGATGACTTTCACTTGCTGCTGTCCACTTAGCTGATTGCTGATTTGACTCCAGAATGAATTGAGGAATCAAGGTTTCATCTATTGTCACATATGGATGCAGAAAGTTCTTTTTTTCATGTTGAAACATTTGCAAATAATGATCTGAATCATTGACACATTCTTGATTTTAATGGACTGCGAGCAAATGCAGCACTCACTCTGAACAGTTTTCTCACTGACCAATGTTCATGCAAAATGGTGAATATACAACCTTTTGAAAGCTTCAACTTGTCTGCTATATCATGTAACTTGAGTTTATGATTGGCTAAAATGGGTTTGTGGACCTAAAGGTTTTCTGGAACAACTGCTGAATTTGAGCAACATGAGCATCCAGCATCATTTCTGCCTGTACAACTTCATTTCAAAGTCATGTTATCACTTAACCATTGTTTCCGACAGAACACTTACCAAGCTATTGCTTTGCTTGAATAGTATTTTTCTCATCAGAAAGCAAGGCTTTATTAATGCACAAAATTTAGATTTTTTTTTCGTTGTTTTGAAAATTTGTAACAATAGTTTCACTAAAATAAATGTAATTTGTAAACTAATAATCCAATTGGGCTTAAATTTTGACATGAGCAATTTAAAGGTTAGTACTCCATAAAAATCATATAGATTTCTTATTAGTGGTGCTATCTACATGTTAGACCTGGAACTTATTGAGTTGATCATACTGTTCTTAAATTACTGAAGTTAAGCAACACTCAGCCTGGTTAGTACTAGATGAGTGACCATTTGAAAATACCAGGTGTTGTATGTGAAAGGACGGAGGTACCTGCCTACAGAAACTGCTAAGTCTAACACCCCCAAAATTATCTCCCTTTTTTTTTTCTTAATTTTCTTATTAGTTTGTTCAAGCTTGGGATGCCAAACATTCACCTGCTATCTTATATATTCCAACCATTCTGACGGTCCCTTTAAGTGCAATTGCTTGCATCTCTCTTGCACTTGGTTCACCAGGTATATCTGTCAGGTAGCTTTTGAAATTCTTTACTGTTGCTCCTATAATTACTGGAATGATGGAGATTTTTTTCAAAGATTCCAGTTTTTCATGTCATACATAAGACCTTGGGATTTCATCATCTTTTCCCTTTTCAGCTCTGTTTGACGCAGCATCATTGGCGACACTAATGTTGCTTCTTGTTCTTCTCCCGTATCTTTATGTCAGGTTTAATAGCTCCATTTTCTAGGGACAAAGCTGCAGAGATTGCATAGCCATACTGTACAGTGTACGGCCTTTTTCCAATTGTTCTTTCTGGTATATATTCTGAAGACTTGCAACTTGATCTGGATACACCATGTGATTGGAGATCATTTATGAATTTAATATTCTCTAGAAACTTTTTTCATGGTGAATGCTCTTTGTAGAATGAACACAGGGCTGGCCTTTGGGCCGAGATCACAGTGTAGTATCTGTTCTCCAGATGCTGCACTTCAATTTCTTGCTCTGTCAGTGGAGGAGAAGTCCTTCATGACAGAGACAATTTTTAATTTTTGTTCCTTTTCTCCACGTTTAAAAAAGACCCTGGTGTCTAACTGTCCCGTGGGGAGACATTGTAAATAGAAACATTGCAGTGATGGGACAAAGGTTGGAGCTTGGTTCATAGTGTGAGACCTATTAGTTTGGAGATTTTTTTTTTTGTAATTAGGATTTATTGCATTAATACATAGTTCAAAGCATAGCTGTACACAAAGCAGAATCATGTATAACATGTTATGGTTTAATCTCAAGGTCATTCGCAATTGTATCGACCTTTCGTTGCTCAACATTTTCTTTGTTATCTGACAAAGATTTTTTTTTTGTAACACTGAATTATGAGTAACATGTTTGTTTTTTTCGGGGTGGGGGGCAAGATCACAGCGTAGTATCTGTTTTGATGCTACACTTCACCTTTTTTGTCCTCGGTCAGTGGATACAAATCTTTATACTCTTAAAAGAAAAACAGACAGGGACAATTTTAATTTTTGTTCCTATCCAGAGTGCCCCTTTTTGGAGAGCTGGATTTTCCCCACATTAAAAACCGACCTAGTGTCTAATTCCACCCTCGAGGGGAGGCAAGTAAATAGGAACATGTCGGGGGAAGGGGGGGTCACCAATTTGTAGGTATTACGTGTACTAAATCCACAATATAAAAAGAAAAAAAAAAAAACTAAAATGATTTTATGAAAGAGAATAATAACAATTTATGTATGTGGGAATGTACAAAGCTTGCTCTTTGTCGTGTGAGATGAGAGGTATTAGCCGAATTCTATTTAAGTAGAATATAAAAGGGAGTCTTTGTAATCAGCAAATAAAGAAATGATGTTTCTGTTCTTTAAGTAGAATTCGTGAGGGAAAGAGGTTTTGTGTATATTAGCTGGTGTGATGGAAGAAGAGATAATAACTTATCTGTCTTACGTGTGAGACCAGCAATGAGGGGTTCTTCGGTTTAGTTTGCGTGGTGAACAATCTCACTGAAATCAGGTCAGTTCAAATTGATGATTTGTTATTTCCCATCTGGCTCTTGTGGCGAGACAGGTAGATACTGCCAGGTTCTTTCCTGTTTCACAAGTTTCCTGGACTCTTTTATAGCCTTTAGTAGGTTCACAAAGAGGATAATTATATTAGGTAGGTAGAAGTTTCTATTTCTCCTTTCATTATACCAGCCGTGGTTTCCTTTTTCTATAATAAGTAGGTAGATATTTTTTTTTTTTTTGGATTGTAAATTTGATTTTTTTTTTTTTTTTTTTTTTTTGCATGACTTCTATTTTTGATCTTATGATCAATGCAGAAGAAAGACTTTCTGAAATCATCTCAAATAATAGGAGATAAAATATTTAAAATCGGTTTAGAAATGATCATATGCCAAATATTTGTTGTGTTTGAACTCATGGGACTGACATAGATAATTTGTTAATTTTATTTAGCTCAACCTATAATATATATATGAGCTTAATGTGGTTTTTTTGAACCATTGTGTGTGCATATATATATATATATGCAAAATTAAAAATTGAAAGACCAAAACAAGCAGAAATTTTTTTCAATAAATAAACACATTTATCAAAATTAAATTCGATATTTCGATTCATAACAGAATCTTCATCAGCAAATACAGGTTTTTCTTTTTTTTCGTACCATGGTGGTAATGCTTGGCAGGTTTCCCTTCAGATGTTGGTATCAAATTTAATTTCAATAAATAAATGTTTATTTATTGAAAAAAGTTCTGCACTCTTTTTGGTCTTTAAACTGTTAAATTTTCAATTTTACATTCCATATCAGCAGTGCTTATAAGCAGTAGATTTTTTATTACTATATGTGGCAGAGTCCTCACCTTGCATGCAAGAGGCTTGGATATATCTAACTGATGAGCCCAAATGAGGGCAAAATTTCTGGTTTGTTGGCTGTCATGGCTCTTGTTAAGCTGCATTATTGTTTGGCTGTGGAAATAATTATATAATCTCTCACATTCTGAAAATTCTATCACTAATTGCTCAGTAGGTTAGCATGTTGGATGGCATTCCCTTGTAAGTATAAAATTTCTACTTGTGAGACATCGGCTTGAATTATAGCTGGTTGTGATGACCACATCCCTTGTTTGAGATGAAGTTCCTCAAAAAATTCATTTCCTCAAAAATATTCCAGCAAAAACCTAACAGCCAACAATGGTTCTCTCCAGAATGTGCTGCTACCATTGCACACAGAAATCACTTTTTCCACTGCTTCCAACGTAACAGATGTACTGAGACTAAAGCCAATTTCAGAACTGCCAGCAACCACTGTAAAAGAGTAATAAAGAACGAAAGAGAGTTATATGCTCAGTCCGTCAAGTCCAAAATAGCTGAGCAATGGCTTAGTTCCCATCAATTTTGGTAAATATCAAACAGGATCCTGAACAGAAGCGTGTGCTCTATCCCAACTATCATCAATGGTCCTGAGGTAATCTCGTCAGCATCAGATAAAGCCAAACTCTTTGCCAAGAACTTTGCAGCTAATTCTACACATGTGACCAAGGCTGCCAACCCCCAGTATTTCCTCCTGTATCAGAATACATTCTATGCAACATACAAATATCTGTGCGTGATGTTGCCAACCTAATCAAAAACCTTGATTCCAGTAAAACAACTGGCCTGACGGCATTCCTATTATCGTGTTAAAAATGCTTCAACCTGAACTAGCTTCCATATTTACAAAACTGTTTAAGCGTTGTCTTATAGAGAATTGTTTCCCAACACAATGGAAAACCTTGTCAATATGCCCAATATTTAAGAATTCAGGTGATCGGTCATCCCCCTCTCAGTATAGACCTATAAGTCTCCTGTGCGTCATAAGTTGCTGGAATCTGTTAAATAGAGAAGTAGTCAATCACCTCAGCAAAAATAAACTACTAAGTGACATACAATATGGTTTCTATTCTGCTAACGGTTATATCTCACAAGATTAGCAAATCTCTTGACGGAGGCTTCCTTTCTAGAGCAGTTGCTCTTGGCATATCAAAGGCCTTTGATAGTGTATGACATAAAGGTCTACTTCACAAGATCTCCAGTTACGGTAAAGCTGGAAATGTTTTCTCAATTATTAAATCAATTCTATCTGATAGGTTCATAAGCATAGTGGTTGATGGGCAGAAATCAGAAGCTCACAGTATTAATGCTGAAATCCCTCAGGGTTCCATCCTGGGCCCAACTCTCTTCCTAATCTACATCAATGATCTTCCAAATCATATCCTCCTTAGTTCATTCGTAGATATTTATGCTGACAACTACCACCTATGACAGTACATCAAAGACCGTAAACGACCAAGTTCTCTCTGATTCTCTTTCTTCTGATTTTGAGCATGTGGTACGATGGGGAAAGAGCTGGCTTATTACTTTTAATGCATCTAAAACCAAGTTTTTGCTTTTACATCATCAATGTTCTGATCCCCATCTGGCATCAATTGAAATGAATGGCTCTCGTCTTAGGAAAGCTCCATGTTTTGATAAGCTCCTGGGCTTGACCATTATTCCTGATATGAAATGGAACACATACATCAAATCTGTTGCCAAGGTCATTGGGAAAATGGTGGGATCCTTTTATCGATCCAGTAGATCGATCACTGCTGATGCAATTTTCTACCTATATAAGAGCCTGGTACGTCCATGAATGGAGTGCTGTTGCCACATCTGGGCAGGAGCTGCTAGAAAGCACTTATCCTGCCTAGACAGAGTTCAAAACAGACTTCGTAGCTTAGTGGGGGATGCACTTTTCTCTTCCCTGCAACCTCTTTCTCACAGAAGAGACGTTGCGAGCCTGTCTTTGCTTTATCATTATTTTCATGGCAAGTGCTCATCTGAGCTCCAATCTATGATCCCCCCCCCCTCGCCAAACATTTAGGAGAAACACTCATCTAGCTGAAAATACTATCAATAATTTCCCCCACTCTTTATCCGTGCCTAAACCTAAACCTAGATTCCATGAACAAAGCTTTTTTCTTAGAACTTCACACCTGTGGAACTCTCTTCCATTTGCTTGCTTCCCGGCTGACTATAATATGGTCGTCTTCAAGTCCAACGTAAACAAGTTCTTGATGAGCCGTTCCCCTGAAGTAATCCAATTTACCAAATTTCCACTACTAACAGTTATTACGTCACTGTTCCATTGACCACTGTACACTTACTAACCCTTATCCTCGAGTGGCCTCTGAGTCTTGATAATTGGTGATTCCTTTGTAAAAAAAAAAGTCAGATTTCACTGCAGTTTGCTTGATGTGTATTAGTTAATAGCTTTTCTTATGTGTGACGCGTTTGCTCATGTAGCAGAGTACTCGCCTCACATGCAAGAGGCTCGGGTTTTGAATCCTGAGTTCGGATATGTCTACATGAGCCCAAATGAAGGCGAAACTGGAGTCTTGGACTGATTTGTTGGCTGATGGCTTTTGTTGACCTGCAACATTGTTTGGCTATGGAAAGAACAATTAAAATTAAAATGTTTAAATTCAACGTTATTTCACGCAGTTAATGGTAACTGATTGGATACGGTCTTTGCTAATCGAGCCAGAGATGGCTCGTGCTGCCAAGTTCGAATCTGTCGACTGGTGTTAATTGTGACACCTTGCACTGAAGATTCCCGAAAGGATGAAACACTAGTGTCTGTAGGTATTTGATTATTATAGTAAAAAAATAATTATATATATATATATATATATATATATATATATATATATATGGGGGGAGCCAAAAGTAGATGGACATTGTTGTAGATCTTCCTACCTGTGGAAGTGGCACTCTTGCGGAGGAAACTTCATTATAAAAGATTCCAAAGATTTGGATACAAATCTTTATATTCTTAAAAGAACAAATCAAGTTAAATCATATTTGTTTTAGTTTCTGAATATCGTGGCGATAGATAGCCAAAATCATTTTTATCGAGGCTGGATGGCTGACCATAGTTGGCTTCTATTGTGACAAGAGTGCCACTTCCACAAGTAGGAAGGCTTACAATATTGTCCACCTACTTGTGGCTCACCCTATATACCAGTTGAAGTTTAACTTTGTGTCATCCTGGCAACCTAGAATCTGATTTGGAATCATCAGACCTTTTTTCATCGGAATAAAGTATGATTCAATTTACTCCTAGGAGGTACTCCTTTATAGAAACTACTTTTTCCCTCAAGTGTGAGGATATATGCATTGCTGATCGCCTAAGGGGTATGCCAAAAAACGTGTTCACAGTTATATTTCTACTGGACGACATTCCCCCATCTCTAACTTCCAGTCTTGCGCCCCTCTTGCTGTAATGAGAAGTAAATACCAAGAGTTTTTATTTATGGAAATAATATTCCCACGTGATGGAGAGATGAAACAAGGAACAAACCAAATCATATGTTCATCAGCATTACATCTTTATTTCATCATCTCGAGAAAGTCTTGAGATAAAGATGAAACGTTGATGAATTTGGTTTGTTACTTTTTCATCTCTTCATATCTATATATCTATAAAAGTGAAAGTGTCTGTGTGTGTGTGCGTGTGTGTGTGCATACATTTCCCTACGTAATAACTGTCAATTTAAAGTCTACAGACTTGAAATTTGATATACAGGGTACTGAGATTTGGGGAAAATCTTTGTGATCGGTTTTCACCCAGAAATTTGGCTGTTAAGGGGTCAAAGTTCAACGATCTGACCTTTGAGAACTCTACCAAACTCCGACAATTTTGGGTCTAAACACTTGAAATTTTAGATATAGGTTCCTTGGACATGGATCTAACTTAATAACTTGATTTGATCCTAAAACAATAAGTGTTAAGGGGTCATAATAGGGGTCAAATTTTAAAAAATTGACCGCTTTTATTTTTTTTTGCTCCACCTTCAAACATCCAGGCAACGCCGGGCTGAAATGCTAGTGTATATATATATATATATATATATATATATATATATACACACACACACTAAGTTATAGGTATTCAAGAGAGAAAACTCCTAATTGAACGAGGTTATTAAGAGTGCCCAATAAAAGAAAAGCAATATATATTTTAATTGATATAGACAAATTTACATGGTCATGATAGTGGACATACTGATGTTTGGGAGAGCTTGAATGCCTACTGGACACTGTCCTCGAGTGTCTAAGGTCTCTCTGTACAGGGGTTTGTCAGAACAACCTGGCATGAGGATACTTTTTCCAAGAAGTAAACCCTGACCAAATATTCAAAATCAAATAGTATTTGCTGCCCAAATAAGATCTCCACGCTATGGCTAACCCATATTAGCTTTTACGAGGAATGGTGCACCTTCTCCAAGTGATGTTACCTCAAGTAACAGCACGAAACTGGATACTCCACCAGACTAGATAAATTCTTGTTCTGGAATTCAGTAAGACCAAGAGATCAAAATAAAAGATAGAATACAATATATGAAAATGGTTAATTGGGGAGAGGAAAATTATGTTAACTTGTTTACTAACTCAGTATTTGAGAAATAAAGAACTTAAATGGAACATTCGAATATTTATGTATCTCATATAGACTTCAAGTGTTAGCCCCAGAAAGTGGGCCCCTTGATTTCTGAGAACTACCACTGAAGTAAAATAAAACAAAAAAGAGATGTTTTAAACCAAAAGCTCTTGGTAAGTGACTAAAAAAAAAAAAAAGTTTGTCTTTCACTGAAGAAAAACAGTTCTCAAAAAAGAACTGGTTTTCTTCTGTGGAAGACAAATTTTTATTTATTTATTTATTTATTTTTTTTAAGTCTCCCGACGAGGATTTGTGGTTTTAACCAACCATCTGTTTGAAACATCAGCATATTCAGTGTTGTGACCACGTAAATTTGTCTATATCAATAATAAAAAAAAAAAGTTACATATATATATAAAAATGGACTATTGATTTCGATGTATGAGGTTCCACCACAACAAATAAGTTATTTAGAAATCCATACAGATGATTTGTTTATAGTGGTGAAGGCTTTGTGTAGAACCAACCACCTTTGATATTACTGCCAATCTTTGTTGGTGCAATAGCTGCCACAAGACAGAGCATTCAGAGTTACATCAGAGTTTCCTTCTTCTAGATGCATGTCTTAATGAAGACTGGGGGTGCATCTCCCCCAGTGAATTAAACACACCCCAAGATACCAACCTGGAAATTTCTATGACTTGGTGTGGTACATACAGCACCTGGCCTTCCCAAATGGTCACCCATCTGGTACAGGTCAGGATCATTGTTACTTAACTTGGGTGATCTGGTGGGAACCGGTGTGTCAATGTGATTGTGACATATATATATATATATATATAGTATTGGTCATATGACTTTCTCTTGGGATCGAGTTAACAGGACCTGTTTATCTAATCCACTTTTCTTAATTTTTGATCTCCAACACAATCTAAATTTAAAATCAACCCACAAACCACTATCATTATTTTCTATGAATCTGTGGTTGATTAAACCAGAGAAAGAACTGTATCAAGATGGAGAGCTACCAGTGATGATGGAATTATTCTCAATAAATTACTTCATTTAGTCTGGTTCAGTTTTAATTGGGTCTGAATGATTGGAGGATTGAAACTTGGTCAAATTTCATAAATACAAAAATGTTTCTAATAATACCTGCTTTAAATAGGATTTGTAGTTTTTCTTCATTTCAAAAGTGAGAATGAAATTTTAAAAAGGAAAATATAATTTAACAAATTGGAAAAAACGATTAATCCCACAAATTTAAAAAAAAAAATACATACTAGATGAATACCCATTCCAAGATGAGAAAAATTTGTAGAAAATTTGCACCATTTATGTTCCATTACAAAGATTAAAGTCAAGATATAATGCTACTAAACTTTATGCATAGAATCCCTAATCAGATTTGGATTCTAAAATTTAAGATGTAAGCTTAAGTAGATTAAAGAAGAAACTTAAATTTAGTGAATCTTGATCATTTGGTGTCCAATAACTAGGTCTAGGACAACAGCATATTTAAAAAAAAATTTTTTTTTATTACATTTTCACCCCAAACAAGGCACATTGCCACTTTGATGTAGGGGGCTACTATCAGGGACATAAGCTACAGGGGTACTATGTGGGAAGTTGGGCAGCAAGATGTCGGTTCATGTTACACTTGAACTTCTGCATGCCAGTAGAGTTGAGGAAGCAGGAACCCGGAAGGGAATTCCAAAGTCTAGTAGTTCTGGGGAAGAAACTACATCTAGGGATCTCAACTGTGAAAAGGTGTGGGATTTTGCTGCTTGTCGGGTTTGCCGGGGGTATTTACGTCGAGGGGGTACAAGTGCTTGCAGTTCATCAGAGCATTCACTGTTAAAGTACTTGTAGATGCAACATTTCGTCAATGGGACAAAAGCTGAAGCTTAGATGACAGTTCAGGACCTATCAGGTTGGCGACTCTCTTTTGAACCTTGTCTAGGAGTGAAAGACCAGTAGCTGATGCACCAGCCCAAATATGACAACAATACTCCATACATAGGCGAATGGTGGCCTTATAGAGGTACAGGATATTTTTGGGTGTTGGTAACTTTCTAGCACGGTAGAGAGAACCTGCCTTTTTCGCAGCAGTCCTGGCAATGCTCTCAATGTAATTTTTCCAACTCATATTTCTTGTGAACGTTAGGCCGAGGAGTTTAAAAGATGTACTTTCAGATAAAGAGTCTTTAGCCATTGCTATTGGAGGTAGAGAAGGTTTCTTGTATATTTTTATATTCTTGTCATTGTTTTGATTCTCGAGTGTGTATCCATTGATATCTTATATGCTTTTATATATATATATATATATATATATATATATATATATATATAATATATTTTAGTCATCGACATACAGACCTGTTTCGTTGTTTCACAACTCATCAGTGCCGCTAGACTAACACCTCTCCCAAGCCGAGGATCGAACCTAGAACCGTCGTGATGACAGTCGGCAGTCCTACCCCCTGACTACGGAATCGGTGGCCGAAATTAAACTGTTTGAACGTCTATTCAAATAAACATCCGTCCGCTACTCGTAGAGGGCTCAAATGTTTGTTTGTAAACAAATCGCGAGCTTCGCATTATTTCAGCTAAATTAAGTAGCGAGTAAGATAATTTACGAGAGTGCTCTACCGAAGAGGGGGAGCTTTATAAAATATATTTTAGTCATCGACATACAGACCTGTTTCGTTGTTTCACAACTCATCAGTGCCGCTAGACTAACACCTCTCCCAAGCCGAGGATCGAACCTAGAACCGTCGTGATGACAGTCGGCAGTCCTACCCCCTGACTACGGAATCGGTGGCCGAAATTAAACTGTTCGAACGTCTATTTAAATAAACATCCGTCCGCTACTCGTAGAGGGCTCAAACATTTGTTTGTAAACAAATCGCGAGCTTCGCATTATTTCAGCTAAATTAAGTAGCGAGTAAGATAATTTACGAGAGTGCTCTACCGAAGAGGGGAGCTTTATAAAATATATTTTAGTCATCGACATACAGACCTGTTTCGTTGTTTCACAACTCATCAGTGCCGCTAGACTAACACCTCTCCCAAGCCGAGGATCGAACCTAGAACCGTCGTGATGACAGTCGGCAGTCCTACCCCCTGACTACGGAATCGGTGGCCGAAATTAAACTGTTCGAACGTCTATTTAAATAAACATCCGTCCGCTACTCGTAGAGGGTTCAAACGTTTGTTTGTAAACAAATCGCGAGCTTCGCATTATTTCAGCTAAATTAAGTAGCGAGTAAGATAATTTACGAGAGTGCTCTACCGAAGAGGGGAGCTTTATAAAATATATTTTAGTCATCGACATACAGACCGGTTTCGTTGTTTCACAACTCATCAGTGCCGCTAGACTAACACCTCTCCCAAGCCGAGGATCGAACCTAGAACCGTCGTGATGACAGTCGGCAGTCCTACCCCGACTACGGAATCGGTGGCCGAAATTAAACTGTTCGAACGTCTATTTAAATAAACATCCGTCCGCTACTCGTAGAGGGCTCAAACGTTTGTTTGTAAACAAATCGCGAGCTTCGCATTATTTCAGCTAAATTAAGTAGCGAGTAAGATAATTTACGAGAGTGCTCTACCGAAGAGGGGAGCTTTATAAAATATATTTTAGTCATCGACATACAGACCTGTTTCGTTGTTTCACAACTCATCAGTGCCGCTAGACTAACTTTTTTATAGAGCAAATGTCTGTATGTCCAGCGAAAACTTGAAAAATACGTAACAACCCACAATGTCAGTATTTATTTATTAAAAATAAAAAGATTTTTTTGTATTTCAAGGTTAAATGGCCATTTATATTGCTTAATGTTATCAAGACACACACATCATTTTATGTTATCATGTAGACTTTTTCCCAGTCACTAAATAAAAGGAAGTAACCAATTTTCTTTCAGATTTATTTCTTTTATCCAGACTCGAGTTGTGTGTGTGTACATGTCCACAAAGAGGAATGGGCTGGATAAAGAAGAGGGATAGAAGTTATGTTACACTTTTCCCCTGGACAATGCTGGATAACCATGCTAGTACCTATTTACAATTCCTCCCCACGGGACAGAGTTAAACACCAGGGTCGTTTTTTAATGTGGAGAAAAGGAACAAAAATAAAAATTGTCTCAATCGTGAAGGATTTCTCCTCCACTGACAGAGAACAAGAAATTGAAGTGTAAATCTGAAGAACAGATACTACACTTTGATCTTGACCCGAAGGAACCATGCTAGTAAGTAAAGGTCAGACAATCGACAATAAAAAGAACTAAACAAAACAAATAGTTTTTTCCCCAGAACTGCTAGACTTTGGAACTCTAGCCAGAGTTCCTACTTCCCTGACCGTACTGACATGCAGAAGTTCAAGTGTAATGTAAAAAGTCATCTTGTTGCTCAACTCTCTATCTCTGCAATTAGGTTTGGGATAGTAGCCTTCTACATCAAAGTGGCACCGAGCCTTGTTTGGGGTGAAAAGGCAAAAAAAAGTTTACTTCCACCATAAGTCAAAAACAAGACTACGCTATACGGTATGATCTAATTAGATTACCAAAGTTAAGCGATGCTGAGCTTGTTCAATAACAAGTGTAACTATTTAACAATATCACATGTCGTATGTTGGGGGGGGGGACACACATCAATACCTCACTGAAAAAAAAAAAAAAAAATCAAAAACTAACATCATCAAACCCATCTTCTCTGACCAGGACATGTATGCAACTGAGACCCACCAGTATATTTAATATTCCCTGGAAACTTCCTCCAAGTGAAGAATCAGGCTCAGACTACTGAAGATGAATGCTGTACAAAAGGAAAGGTATATATATATATATATATATATTATTTTTATTGGAATTCATTATTGAGATGAGTATTATTTATATTAATTTATTTTTATTGCGGACTATTATTCTCATCTTTATTAGTTGTTTCACAACGTTTCGGGCAACTATTCCTCTGGCCTTCGTCAGGTGGTAACCGCAACGGATAGGAACTTCAAATCTTCTAACTGCATTCTCAGCAATTACTGCCATCTGTAGTTTTCGTTTCACCACGAAACATCGTGAAACAACAACCAAGATGAGAATAATAGTTCGCAATAAATAAATTAATATAAATAATACTCATCTCAATAATGAATTCCAATTAAAATATATATACCATTCGGTATGGACCCGACCATGGAAGATCAGATAATAAATGTGGATTTATAAGATCAAAAAATCCAACCTTGATCGCTCTTCGGGGCCTGTGGCGCAGTGGATAGAGACGTTGAATCTCTACGGTTCCAGATGAGAATTGTCTGAAGATAGCGGTTTCAATCCTACCCAAAGCCGGCCAAAGGCTTACTTGCCCAAAAACGTGGTGAGATGACAACAACTACGGATGACAGTGATTGCTGAGAATGCAGTTAGGAGATTCGAAGTTCCTATCCGTCGCAGTTACCACCTGACGAAGGCCAGAGGAATAGTTGGCCGAAACGTTGTGAATAAACAACTAATAAAGATGAGAATAATAGTTTGCAATAAATAAATTAATATAAAAGGAAAGGTGTTTGCAGTCAAACCAGGAACAGCACGTAAAATTAATTAAAATTTAGTGAAACTAAATTTATTCATGACCTACTTTGCAATATAACAAGATTTATGCGCTATCAACATTTTCCACATTCCGTTGGAATTCTTGTAGGTTTTCTGTCTACAATTGACTCTACCTATATTACCAAAATATGAGTCTATAAAATGACCTGACAAAATTCCAAGAAAGGTCATTTGTTATCTGGATTAATTGTCTATCAATTAACATAACACTCTAAATAGGGATAAGCAAACAAACTTTGATCACAACATATTGAGAGGGAGAGAGGGGTTGTAATTGCAATAAGAGTGGTCCAATTCATGGTAATACTGATTTGAATTTAGGCTGTCTCAATGAATACAAGGATAAATGGTAAGCAGGAGAACTCCAAATGGTAAGATCCTTTTGAGATCTGGACTGTCTTGCCTATTAAAGGTCTAAATCTTAATTTCTGTTTTATTTTTTTTATTTTGTGGGGTACCCAATAGAAAAATAAAAGTATGTTATAGAAGTACACATCATGATTCTGGGACCATAACTGCCACAGCATTTAAATGTCACTATGTTTATTGTCTCTGGATAATTCCATTTATTCGTGAAATGTATAGATCGGTTTACCCCATAAGAAAAACAAAATTGTTAGCTAAAATAAACATGAGCAATATATATAAAAGTATGTTACAGAAGTACACATGATTCTGGGACCATAACTGCCACATGTAAATGTAATTATGTTTATTTACTCTGGAGAATTCCATTATTCCTGAAATGCATAGATCGGTTCAACCCATAACAAAAACAGAACTAATTGTTTGCTTAAATAAACAGAAACAATATTTACTACCGAGTCTATAGATGTTGAACGTAATTTACTTAGAAACAAAAAACACAAACAAACAAAAAACACAAACAAACAAAAAACACAAACAAATAAAAAACACTTCCATTCAGTCTCAAGAGACAATAGATATCTCATGTAGGGATAAATGTACAGAAAATCTAAAGTAAAGCAAAGGTTGCACGATTACCAACAGCATTTCTCCTGAATAGACATTGATATAGTGGCAATGAGAAGACCAGGAGGACTGGAAACAATGCAGTGATAAGCATCGGTGTTATCTCAAAGATTTCCTCCTAGATGAGCTGCACCAGCAAGGCTTAAGTGTTTATTCTACCCTACTATTTAATCCATAGCTGGAGGGAAGCTTCACATGGATACAAATCTTTCCTAAAGGTATTAGGTGATGCGGTAATCTGAAAAGAACGAACAGGAGTCACCATTATAATTTACTAGCGAGGGGTACCCGGCGTTGCCCGGGTATTTGGAGGTGTGTGTGGAAACTCCGGAGGTTGGGGGGGGGGTAAAAAAAAAAAAAAAATGTTTTGGTAGGTAAGTATGAGGATCGAACCCGAACCCTTGAGGCAAAGTTGTAAATTAAAGTGTGAAAAAAAAAAAAAAAAAAGAAAAAAAAGAAAAAAAGTGCGACGTTAACCATTGCACCACCGCGAGATGCTAACGGAAACATGTTTGAATTTATTTAATTATTTGGATTTGGCAGGTGCCCGTTTTAATGAGTTAATGAGGTCAAGTTTGACTGCGGGATTTTTATTTTCCCCAAGATGTTATAGGAAAAAGACTAACCCACATGCAGCGAGCGACAAATGTTGAATATTTATCTTCCCGAAATCGAGCAAATTAAATAGACAGGCGAGCTTCATTGTTAACTGTGAGATATTACGATTTATATGTGATATAAGTTTTAAAAAGTTGTGAACCGACCGACCGCTTCTCTGAAAAAAGCCTTTTGTAGACATACAGAAAAAGCAAACATACATGCATACAGAAAAAGCAAACATACATACATTTTCGCTTTTATATTTATAGATAATCTTTGATTGGTGCAAGCATTTGACTTTCTCTTTTAGCTTGCCATCTCTCAGGCGATCAGAGTACACAACCACTAAATTAATTCTTGTCTTGGAATCCAGGAAGGCCCAGAGACCATATATATATATATATATATATATATATATATATATATACACACACAGTCTAAAGAAGCTTTGAATAAAAAAATGCAAAAATAAAAATTAAGAATGTAATTTAGATTCCTGGAAGGAAAAATATATTAATTTTAACCTATCGCAGACTAAGCACCTACATAATCCAATTTCTGAAAAGTTTATAATGACCAAAGAGAATTCATTTATATAAGGATGAAGAAAGAAAAAAAAGCCTTTACTAAAATTGTTAAATAGAAATAGACTTAGCACTTGCATAAACCGATTTTGCAAAAGTCTTCAATTTTAAAACAGAATTTAACTACATAAGGATGAAAAGAGAAAACCTTAACTAAAATTCTGTAAATAGAAAATGGATCATCAGCTGCTTACCATGTAGCTGTTTCGGAGATTTAAAAACAGTATATATATATATATATATATATATACACACCAAATAGGTATACAAGAGAGAAAACTTGTGAATTTAACGAGATTATTAAGAGTGCTCAATAAAAAAGAACAATACTCGTATATATTTTTATTGATATAGACAAATTTACATATTTGCGACACTGGACATGCTAATGTTTTGGACAGATGGTCGGTCAAGACCACAAGTCCTCGTCAGGCGACTTGATAAAGTTTGTTTTCCACTGAAGGAGTCCAGTGTCACAACCATTTAAAATTGTCTATATCAATAAAAATACACATATATTAGCAGAGAGACCAGACGTTTCCCAGGATTGAATGAGAATCAACAAATGTTTCACTCTCCTACATTTTATTGTCATCGAAATCTGTGAAATCACCCATTTTTCAATCGAATCAATTGATTGCCTGCTCTAGTTGGGGACCCACTGCAGTGCACTGGGAGGCAGCTTCATATGCCTCCCCGCAGTGACTTAGTCCACAATACATTGCAGTTTACATTGCACTATAGAGAAACTACTGTTGCTCTTATAAAATTATTTTTATATAATATGGTAGCTGTATAATATGTAAAAATTTGAGTCACCTTTAAAGAAAAATTAGCCTAGGGAATAACTCATTTTTTTGGTGCCCAGTGTTGCGCGGGTGTTTAGAGGTGTGTGTTGAGCAAAAAAAAAAAAAAGTGGCAGTAGGCAGGCAGGCTTGAACCCGTGATGGAAAAGAATGTGAAAAAAAAAAAAAAGTGACGTCTTTGCTGTTGTGGCCATCGCCAAAACAGAAGTAACGAATGTTTAAATCAAGGCTAGTCAATTGAAAAGCGAGGATAATTTTCAAAAATATCGGCGAAAAAAGCGACCCTACCTGTAGAAACTTGCACAGTTGAGGGTGAAGGAATAATGTTTTTCGCCAATTTTTTAATATTTGTCGTCCAAAGAGTTGAGCTTCAAAACGATACCAATCTCATGAAAATCTGTCGCCTCTGTCAAAAGTTTTCAGCAGACATACATGATGATTGCAATGTCTTGTCAGACGAGTGCCACTCCCTCAGACACTGAAAGTCCATGAGCCTGAAAATTACTTATTTAGTCCTGTCGGCGAATTCACACGCTCAAGTAGACATGACACTGAAGACGGTCATTGGTATACATACATTATATATATATATATATATATATATATATACACACATACATATCTATAAACATACACAACACACAAATATACATACATACACAATACATATACACACACACATACAAATACACAAGTACATATACACATACATACATTTAAACAGACAGGTGAGATTTATATTATAGATTATCATTCTTTACTTTTTTTGTCATTTTTTTTTTTTTTAAGTTTACCTTTGTTCTTATTAAGATCAAAATCAGACCCATGTTTAGCTTAAGACACTAAACAAAAACAAAAATACAGTTACAATGCATAGAAATGTCAACAGAAGAAATTTGAACATAACGGCAGGTTATTAGTTAACAAATCAATATAAATCAAAAGAAAAAAATATTTTTACTTTTCTCTTCCATCATGTAAAATCCTACTTCCGGTAATGCTCTGTGACGACTCGCTTAGCGGAGACGAATGGGAAAGCTCATTTAATAAGACATCCAAATCACTGGCAAAATTATTGAGCATCTGAAAAAAGAAAATATTAAAAAAAATGCGAGTTTAGAAATGTTGAAAATAAAAGATTACTGATCTCTACATATGAAATGGCTTATTAACGTTTATAAAAGGGGAAAAATGATGGCAAAAAACATTTCTTTCAGATATAAATTTAAAAAGTTATCTTGATAGATTTTTAACAGTTGGACCTAAATAGCATTTATGCTTACATATTAAACTTTGATTCTGACCAGACAATTTTTTTTTTTATTTGTCATTCTGGTATTTTGTTACGATAATGTACTTATGTGTGGTCCTGCCAGGTTAACTGGTAATATAGAAATATTAGCAGGCCAGACGAGTATTGCCCGGTTGTAAAATATGCATAAATAATATATTTCAACTCGTACAGAAATTGAGACATGTGCATGCAATTATCATTTTTTTTTTTTTCTAAAAAGTTCACTTCTTGTAAGTAAAAAAAAATACTCGAGCTGAGATCGAAACCAAAACCTAAAGGCATTGAGTCAAGTATGATAGTCATTAAATCAGCTTTCCACGATCTTTAAAAAGTGTTTTCAAACCTACTTATCTTAACATAAGCAATCTGTAAAATGAATGATTCATCCATGCGCATTTGTGAAACAGTTGACAAACAGATAATAATCCAACGATCCCCATATTCCAATTTTTTAATTTTGACTCCTTACCAGCCTTTTCTTTGGATGAAAATCGATTAAAAAGTTTTCCACATGTTTGAATGCTCTATATACCAGATTTCAAGTCTATAGATCTGAAACTCGTTGAGTATAAAAGTTGAAAAGTGTCCTCACACACACATATTCTCGCTTTTATCTTCTATCTATATATATAAAAGCAAAAATGTATGTATGTATGTATGTATGTGTGTATGTTTGTGTGTCTGCTAAAAACTTTCGACAGACAACAAAAATTTACAAACTCGGTATCATATCGAAGCTCCATTCTTCACTCAAAAAATATCGAAAAATTGGCCAAAAACGTTCATTTTTTTCACCCCGAAATCGACAATTTTCAACAAGGGGGGGGGGGTCAACAAAAACGGCCCTCTCGACCGGTTCTACGCATGCGCCAGATGACATCATGACCTGATTTCTTTAAATAGTTGAAAAACTGACTAAATTTTGTGTACGTCGCGTTAGGTCAGTTGATTAGTGCGTTGGTTCATTATCTAAACGTTTTGGGTTTGAATCGTGGTGTGAGATGTCTTTTTTTTTCAATTTTTTTTAATTTAAATATTGAACCAGGGTTATTTAAGCCATTTTTCACGTAACGTTCGTTTTTCTGTTTTTTTTTTACTTCGCTTATCCACCCCCAACCACACACCCAAAAACACCCGGGCACCCACCGATTTTTTAAATTTTAATATCAAAACAGGCTTATTTAAGCCATTTTTCACGTGTTCGTTTTTCTGTTTTCATCGTTCGTTTGCCTTAAGTTAGTTTTTTTTGTGTTGTTTTTTCCCGCTTAAGTGTTAACGTTGTTTTCTTTTTTTACTTCGCTTATAACAAACAAACATGGTCATTGACGTCGTTGTCGTAATGCTCGACGACTTCTGGGAGCACACCTGTCAATTTGGTTCTTACTTAATTAAATTCAAACATCTTTCACTAACTCATTCTGGCTGGCCGATTTTATTTTCAAACTTCGCCTCAGGGCTTCCGGTTCGATCCTACCCCCCCCCCACACCTACAAACCCCTAGTATATATATAAAGAGCAAAATGTGTGTGTGTGTGTGTGTGTGTGTTTGTATGTCTTGCAAAAACTTTCCACACAGGCGACGGATCCTGACCAAACCGGCATCATTTTAAACTTCGAACCTTCGGACGACAAATATCGAAAAACTGGCCCAAAACATTAATTCCTTCACCCTAGACTCAGCCATTTTAGCAAGTCATCATTCCCTTTTCGATTGACTATGGTTAATTCTGATGTTTGTGACTTCCAGTCGCATCATGAAGACACTAAGACGTCAGTTTTTTTTTTCCTCCTTTGTGTAACGGGTTCGAGCCTGCTACTACTACTATTTTTTTTTTAAACACCTCTGCCTACTGTTGTTTTTATTCTCCCTGCCCCTACCACTTTTTTTTTTTTTTTACACCCCTCCCACGGGGTTCCTTACTACCCCCCCCGCTACTTTTGTTAATCCCCCCCCCCGGTTCCTTACTACGCCACCTAAACACCTGGGCAATGCCAAGCAACCCCGCTAGTAAATATTAGAATTACGACCATAAAAAAAATCAGCAAGGAGAATAACACATATAATAGACTAGCCGATATTTGTTGTCCGAAGGGTCAAGCTTCAAAACGATACCGATCTTGTGAAAATCCATCGCCTCTGGCAAAAGTTTTAGGCAGCCAGACATACATACATACATACATTCATTTTAACAGACAGGTGAAATTTATATTATAGACTAGCCTAGGTGCCTGGCATTGCCTGGGTGTTTGGAGGTGTGTGTTGAGCAAAAAAAAAAAAATAGTGGTAGTAGGCAGGCAGACTTGAACCCAAAGGAGGAAAAGAATGTGAAAAAAGAAACGTAGCGTCTTTGCTGTTGCGCCCATCACCAAACCAGAAGTGACGAAGGTTTAAATTAAGGCTAGTCAATCGAAAAGAGGGGATGACTTTCAAAAATATTGGCAAAAAAAGCGACCCCTCCCTGCAGAAAAGTGCACAGTTGAGGGTGAAGAAATTAATGTTTTTAGCCAATTTTGCGATATTTATTGTCCAAAAGGTTGAGCCTCAAAACGATACCAATATTGTAAAAATCCGTCACCTCTGTCAAAGTTTTAGACAGACATATATACAAACATACATACATTTAAACAGACAGGTGAGGTTTATATTATAGACTAGCGGGGGTACACGGGGTTGCCCGGGTGTTTCGAGGTGTGTGCTCTTAAATCAAAAAGAAACATGGGGGGGGGGGTAAAAAAGTTTTGGTAAGTAGGTAGGATCGAACCTGAAGCCCTGGGGCAAAGTTGGAGCATAAAATGTGAAAAAAACATGACACATTAAGACTTGGCCAGCAAGAATGAGTTACTGAAAGACATTTGAATTTATTTAAGAAAAGAATTGACAGGTGCCCGAACTTAATGACGTCAAGTGGAAGTAGTGTAGAGTTAACATTTTGTGCGAACGTTACGACAATGTAAGCAATAGCTATTAAGCAGTTAACATTTTCTGCGGGACAGTTTTTAATGAGGTCAATAACCTGGTTTGTTTGTTTTCACCCAACTTTGGGGAAAACCAGCTTCTCCGTTTATTAGGGAAGTGTCTCGAAATGAAAGCAACCGTCTGATATGACGGTGATAAGCCGACATTGACCAAACGTTACATCGCTTTCTGGAGACCACTGGCCGTGGGCCAGGGATCCGAATTGAGTTTCGCTTTTTTTATACCGAAAAATGAAAGCAACACGCAGCGATCCGAAAATGTGGAATATTTAACGTTTCAAAGTCGGGCAAATTAAATAGACAGGCGACCCCCGTTGTTAACTTGTAGATATTATCATTTAGACAGCATATAAACAGTTTTAAGAATTAGCGACCGACCCCCCCCCCCAGGAAAAAGCCTTTAGCTGTCATACACAAAAAGCAAACATGCATACACACACACATTTTCGCTTTTATATATATACTAGACCACCCGTAACCCGTTGGGTCAGTACGTTATATTAGCTATGGAATTCATGTATGAGCGTGACACTTGTGGCATAAAGAAAATAGTTTTTTTTTACATAACAGAAGCATTTCTATGAAAGTATATTAAAATGAAAAAAGAATATAGATAGATTTCTATGAGTCGTTCTGTTTATTATAATTGTTATTTTTTTTTAAATTACAGTCACTGAATTATAAGTGGTTGGTCATACTTATGCACTGAACAGGTATCATAATCCTTATTATAGTTAAATTCAAATTTTGATATATCATCTTTTAAATGAAATTGTTAGTTGAAAGTACAGAATAATAAAAAAAAAACACTCTCCACATGTTAATAATGGCTTTTTAAATAGAAAATGAAAATAAAATGTAACTTTTTTCATTTAATTTAAGCAAACATTCAGTACCCATTGTGTAAAGGAAAACACTATTTAATGTAATAGAAATGTGTGCATTTACCGATTCAGCTTTCCGTTTGGAAATGTAAGCAGACGACTTTAAAAAACATGGGAAGAAGAAAAAGAAATATTTTTGTAATAACGCCCTCTAGTAAAAAGGTCTGCATTAGTTAAGGGGGATAACTCTATCCAGTTTTACATCGGTTACCTTTTTCTCTCTCTCACACATACACGTAACTATTTCTCGCGTACGTAACGAAAACAGAGGGAGTAGGAGTGTTGAAATCTATGAGAGTGAAAGTGAGAGGTGTTTTCTTTGAAACTGCAACAGACTTCACGAAGTTGAATGTTTTTAGCCGTTAAAAAAAAAAAAAAAAACTACGGTTGATTTTATAAAATTATTTATTTATAATGACATGAATTAAAGATTTCTCGCGTACGTAACGAAAACAGAGGGAGTAGGAGTGTTGAAAAAAAACAAAAAACTATTTGATCAAATTAAATGAAATTGTTTGTATTAAAAGCGATATAAAAATTCCGGAATTGGAATAACGGATTGAAGACGTTGCTATTTACGCATGCGCAACCGGATGTTGAAAACCGGAAATCTGATTGCAAACATACAAGACCCATAGACTTTTAGTATTATATAGATAGATTAAAGAATATAAATATAAAAAAATGTCTCCTTTACAACTAATTTTTTCTGTATAAATTTAATAATGTAAAAAAAAACAAACCCTAAAATGACAAAATTAATAGGATGTAACATAAAATATGACATCAAAATCTCATCTGAAGATTTCAATAACATCCAATGATCTAACTAGATAAAAAAAAAAAAATTGCTAACACCTGAAATTCAAACATTCAGAGAAAGAAAAAAGAAAACGTTACATGCTTCAAATCCATGAAACCCTTAAAAGGTAGGTCAAATTCTGAAAAACTACTATAAACGACAGCACATTGAACCATTATACTTGACTTTTTCATTTTAAATTGTAATTTAAATCATTAAATAAAATAATTTTATAAAATCAACAATAGGTTCTCTACATTGCAATATAGACAACAATGTATTGCGGATTAAGTCAATCTGGAGAGGCATGTAACGCTTTCAGAAAAGAGAAAATGTGTGTTAGAATGTATGTGTGCATTTTTTCTGTATGTCTGCCAAAGGCTTTTTTTTCGCCGGGCTTTTTGGTCGGGTCACTCTTTCTTAAAACTTTTTATATACTCCCTAGATAATAATATCTACCAGTTATGACCGGGGGTCGCGTCTATCTTTAATTTGGCCAACTTTTACGTGCTATCTTCGAGATTTTTTTTTTTTCGATCGCCGTGTCCTCATTATGCTTTTCAGTATAAAAAAAGCGAATGCTGGAGCGGAGGAAACAGAGAAACTGGCTTGCAGCGCAAAACTTAGTTTGGCCTTAATAAGGTCAAACATCACGTGACTTAACTTTCTCGCACCTGTCAGTTTCACT
This sequence comes from Euprymna scolopes, assembly GCF_053919585.1. Classification (NCBI taxonomy): domain Eukaryota; kingdom Metazoa; phylum Mollusca; class Cephalopoda; order Sepiida; family Sepiolidae; genus Euprymna; species Euprymna scolopes. The sequence continues at coordinate 139,851,149 of NC_136485.1, forward strand.
TTATAAACATTAAATTAAGACGCTTTTCACTTCCTCTCCCCTCATGACCGAGATGGTTAGGTGTCACTTTTTTTTTTTCACTTTCGTTTCCACCTTCGCGTCAAGGCTTCAGGGTTCGAGCCTACCTTCCGACTAAATTTTCAAACACCCGGCCAACGTTGTTTTTTAAAAAACAGGATTGTTTTGATCTCCCCCCCCCCAACACATACACACCTCCAAATATTCGGGTAACGCTGGGTACCCCCACTAGTATCTACATAAAAAGAAAAATATGCGCATACATTTTCTCAGCATAAATATTGGATTTATTATTATCATTTTTACACAGGAATCACCACTTATCAAGGCCCAGAGGGCACTCGAGGATAAGGGTTAATGGGTATAGATTAGTCAATGTGATTATAGCATAGTAAGGGGACAGTTCATCAAGAACTTGTTTACGTTGGGCTTGAAGACAATCGGATTGTAGTCAGCTGGAAAGCAGGCAAACGGAAGAGAGTTCCACAGGCATGCATTTCTAAGAAAGAAACTTTGTTCATGGGATCTACATTTACGTTTAGGCACAGATAAAGAGTGTGGGAAATTATTAATAGTGGTTTTGGTTAGACGAGTGTTTTTCGTGAAAGTTTGGCAAGGAGGGACCATAGATTGAAACTCAGTTGAGCACTAGGTGTCAGAATTTGGGGGGAATTTTTGACACCCCTAACAAAAAACTGCGAATAAAATATAAAAAACTCATAATTTCTCTTTTTAAAGTGGGTTGTTTATTTTCTTTATGGAATATACTTCCAAATAAAGTTGTTTAAAAAATAATAGAAATATTATTTTTTTATTTTTTCAAAAACAATGTTTACAAAGTGCCTGCGCGCCTTCATGCAGCCATTTTGTTTACGTAATGACATCAATTGAATTTTACGAGATAATTTATTTTCAATTTTTTCACTTTAAAAATCTATCAAAATTTTTCTATTGGTTCAATTTTTACGATATTTTCAGGTTCAATGTGAATTTTTATGCTCTTTCCAATAAACCGAATATAATATTCTAGACAAGGTCTTTTTTTTTTTAAATTCACCCCCCCCTTTTTGAAATGTCTATTAAAATGAAAATAATTTTCTCATCTTAAACTTATATATCACAAATTGAAGATAAATGATCAATAAATAAAATAAGCTAATTTAAAACAAAAAAAGAATAGTTATTTGCAAATTTACCTGTAAAGTCCAAAGTGTAAAACCTTTTTTTTTAAAAACCACATTGAATTTTTTTTGTTTTAAGTGAAACCTTATAGTAATCTTATATTGCACAGAAATTTTCGTTTTATTACAACAATTATTTCTATTTCATTCAATGTTGTTTATTTTTTTTTTAGATATTAAAAAAAATTTCACTCTTTAAAGAAGAAATAAAATATATTAAATCAAAAACTGATGCATTTCTTTGAGAAAAGAAAAAAAAAAAAAAAAATTCCTTGATTTTTTTTTTTTTTTTTTTTTTTTTTAAGGCAAAACCTTATAAGTAAAATGTGACTATTTTTCAAATATGGTGACACATATTTCTTCACGCACAAGGCTAGACGGCTAACGGAAACGTGTGGGTTTTACGTCCTTCTGTCCATCAGTATTTCAAAACAAGAACAAACACCGCTTCGGCGTTTCGCTAACACCATAACAATGCTTACATAATGGCAGCCTTTTCAAATAGTTGTTTAAAAAAATTCTTTTATTTAAAAAAATACATGGAATTTAAAATATAAATATGGATAAATTCTTAACAATGAAGAATGGCAGTACCCAATGAATAGTATTTTTTATATGTAAGTGATTTTTTGGTATTTATATATACATATATTTTATCGAAGGAAGTTAAAATTCATTGATTTTCTTTAAATCTTTTTTTAAAGAAAACCGATTTTTAAAAAAAACAAATATTACATAATTTGCTATTAAACCTGCTATTATTTTTTTTTTTAATTTTAGTCTTTGCTCCTTTAATTGAAAAAAAAATTAGGGTTTGAAGTACATTTTTCAAGTAGTTATAAGCTTTGAAAGATAGGCGGTTGAATTATTCAATTTTTTATCATGCATTTTTAATGTCGGTTTCTGACACTGCTAGCTGAGCACTTGCCATGAAAATAATGATAAAGCATATATATCAAGTTATGTATATCTTAATATATCTTTGTGTACAGGATTCACTTCTAAACTAAATTAACCAATCATAATGTAAACTATATTTAGTTTAACTGAGTTTTATGCAAAAGGGAGTGGAAGCCTTCCATGAAAATTCAAATATATTTGATTTTTGTGAAATTTTAATAATATTTATCAGACATCAATTAATATACCCCAAATTTCAGTTTCTTTTGGAGTATTTAAAATAGTTTTTAGAGAGTGTAATATGGGCAAAATCTCACATTTGAAAATTCAAATATTTCAGATTTACATATAAATTTTTAGCCATAATCATAAGAAATCAATTAAACCAGATTTCCTGAAATTAAATTTAAGAACCCTTATGAAAAAACAAAAAGAAAAAACCTGATGTATGTATGACAAAAACAAAATCATACACCAAACATCATACACGCAAATTGATCAAGTAGTTATATTTTTTATAAAATCATTTTAAAGCCAATTTGAGTTTTTTTCAGTGCCCATCCCCCTATGTTAAAAACGACTTTCTAAAATCTCACAATTTTGAATAATTTTTAGTTATTTCCCTTGTTTCTTTCATTTCCAAAATGGTGTCATATTATAATTGTTGTTAGTTTAGCTACAAAATTTGATTTTCTTATTTAAAAATAAAACTACTTGATCAAGTTACATGAATTTTGGTGTATGATATTTTCTTTCCATCCCGAGTACGTATATCATACAGATTTTTTTTTTTTTTGTGTGTGTTTGTGGTGGGGGAGGGGAGAATTCTGAATAAAAAAAATATATATTTTATAGCTATCTGGGTGGTTGCTCATCCCTATTTGAGGCATACATTTGAATTTAAATGAATTCTTAGCAGATTGTAGTTGTGTCTAACCAAACAAAACTGTTTGCATTCATATTTTTTGTTTTGAATATAACCGCAGAACAGGAAACTTCATTGATGTGTATAAAGGGTTCGGCTGCCGAGAGTTATAAAAGGTACAAGTAAAAAAATGTGAAATATCTTGTAGCGAGAGAAAGGAAAGATGGTATCAATTCATGATTACCCTGTGATGTGTTTATCTCTCTACCCACAACGAAAAAATGTGACACAAGGTCAGAGAAATATGATTTGAAAAGTAAACGCCCTAAAGGAAGAGCATTCTTGCCTGAAAAATAATACCTGGGCAGTCCCATCAACATTATCCGTTCTTTAAGTGATTAGAAATAAACTAAATTCTTCTCAAAGGGTGAGAAGGGAAAGCCTGGGAAGGGAGGCCTCCTAGAACTGCACAGGACCATAATTACCATATTTCAGCCAACAGAGAATAAGCAATCTCAACAATGGGCTGGACTCTGGTGGCTTTGGAGACCATGGTAAAACCCCTGTTTGGGTTTCAATTTATATGGATACCAATTTATAATTACCCCATCGTGTATGCTACAAATAAAAAAGATTCTTCGCAATTTAATAGAAATATCCAACATTAAAATAAATTTTTATTAAAATACTAGCAGGGAGGCCCGACGTTGCCCAGAATTGAATGAGGATCCACAAATGTTCCACACTTCCAATACTTTTGTCATCAAAATCTGTGAAATCGCCCATTCGTCAATCAAATTGAACTCACCACAGTGTACAGAAAGGAAGCTCACTTGTCTCCTCGTAGTGACAGTCCACAATACATTGTAGTCTATATTGCACTGTAGAGAACCTATTGTTGATTTTATAAAATTATTTTTATATAATGACTTGAATTACAATTTAAAATTCAAAAGTCAAGTATAATGGTTCAATTGTGCTCTAAACAGAAACATTCATCAAATCATCTGTCTTATCAAAGAACTTACTGTTGATTTTATACGCCAGACCCTTCTGCTTATGCAGTAATAAAACGTTTCAAATGCACTTGTAATATTGAGTTGTAGAAAAGTATAAACTTCAGTCAAAATCAGACTGTTCCTTCTTTAATGAGATTTTTTTTTTATATCGATACATATTGGAGGTATCCAGTACAAAACTTATCTAACAACACTCTCAGGCACATAAAGTATATTTGTGCAAAATTTCAGATAAATTGGCCCAGTCGCTTTGGAGTATATAGGGAACAAACTCACACACACAGACAAAGTATCTTTTATATATAAGTAGAGATGTATTCTCGATTAATTGTTGAACTTTGTTCCAGTTAAATATATTACTAATCAAGATTCGATATTTGTCTACATGAAGTCAAAATTATGACATCTACAGAGTGGCCCACTTAAAAGTAGCCCAATCTCTCTAATCTTTCTCTTAATGACCCACTGACAAAATGCAATTCTTTTTTCAACAAGATGGCACTACATGCCACACGTTTTACACATTACTGACACAAGATCATAACATGTTTACGGAAGAGAGAACAATAAGCAATAGGGTTATGGCCACCACGTTCCCCGGACTTTACACTGCGTGATTAATATCTTTGGGAGACTTTAAAACAAAAATTTTATGCAAATAATCCTTACAATCTAGACCAACTAAAGGAGAACATTACCAATGCTATCAGGAGAATCACCAGAGAAGATCTACAGGCAGTATCTGCAAACATTGTTAAACGTGTCCAGAAATGCATAGATGTCAACGGGGAGCACTTCCAGCACCTTTTATAACACTATAGGTAATTTAAACAATAAAAATATTCGTTCTCTCTACTATATTTTCTGGGCTACTTTTAAGTGGACCACCCTGTATTATTATATATTATATTATTATTATATATTATATATTATTATAATTATTATATTATTATTATTTATTATTATATATTATACTAAAAGTTTTAATTTGTTTGTCACCATCTCAAATTTTAACATCATTTCTAGTCAACTTTTCAAATTTAAAGACTAAGGTTGGAATGCTATACGTTTTAATTTCGATTCTAGCTGATGGCACCCAAGTCCTACTTTTAAACTTCTGAAATCACTACTATATATTGGGTACAATATAATAATCAATGGAGTATAGATATTTTTTAATTTATTAATAATAAATATGAAATCTGCATGAATTAAAATATATTTAAGCATATTTTACAACTGGACCACACTGGAGGGAGGGATACTACAATATATTGGGTATAATATGATAATCAATAGAGAATTGGCTTTATAAAAATACAAAATCTGCATGTAATATATTTTATATGCAACGATATCATATTTAAGCATATCTTATGACCGGGCAGCCTTCTAATATTATTGTTCTATGATCAATTCAAGCAGGATGAAGTAGTGCAGTAATCATCCTTCCAGGTATTACCTCCTCCAACAAAAAAAAAAGTTGTATAATTGTTCATTAGCAATAGATGATTACATTTCGATCGATGCCTCCATTCAGTCTCGAAATATAAAGGATACCCCTGTAGGGGCAGTTGGGCGTGTAATTATGAGGCAAGGGTCGCGCAATCCCTAACCACATTCTCCTGAATCGACACTGGGTCCAGTGGCAAGGAGAAGACCAGGACGACTGGAAACAATGCCGAGATAAGTGGAGGGTGCATACAGCACATGGAAGTCCCAAATTGTCACCCATTTAGTACTGACCATGTTCAACGTTGCTTAACTTCAGTGATTAAGCGGGAACCAGTGTGTCAACGTGATTATGCCGTATATTTATGATTCCATTTAATTTTACTAAAACTAAGCTTCCTTTTTCGAATAATTCTATCTACCAGATAAGGCTGCCTGAAGATATTGGTTTCCTGACCTAAAATGCACCAAACATTGATGTTAGTTATTTTTTTTTTTGGGGGGGGGGGGGTCCTTTTCCATTTGCAAAACTACTCGAGCATGTCCTGCAAAGCAAAAATTTCTATACAAATCAACCAAACTAATCACTACGAATAAAAGTTTGAAGATATAAAGACCTTGAAGCATAAAACTTTTTCCAAAAATTACCCAATTCGGCATCAAATAACCTGAAAAAAGATTAATACGCCGTAAAATAAAAACAACCAAACTTTAATAATTATAGTAAACCTCTCCACCCATCGATTATCATGGCTAATAACTACGCCTATGACAAGAGCATATACTTTTCCTTGTTTTGGTTCTTGGGTATATATCCATTGATATCTTATATGTTTTTATGTAGAGTGCTGTGATTCTTGGTTGATTAATTGTGTCTGTGTCGGATATATACTCGAGAGTCAAAACAATGAAAAGAATATGCTGTTGTCATAGCCCTACTAATAACACTATCCAAAAGTTCAATATTCAAACTTCTCAACTTAAATAAAATTCAGTTGACATGAATTGGAAAAAAATATATATATAAAAGATGCTGCCAAGTCTGCTGCAAGAAACTGGGTTCCTTCTACCAGGCTAGAAAACTTATCTCATCTGCCAATATCCTTTACAAAGCAATCATTTAGAGTATTCTTGCCAGATATGGGCTGGTGCACCTACCACTAATCTTTCTCTCTATTAGACGGGGTTTAAAAGAGAGCCTCTAATTCAGTGGTCCCCAAGTTTTTTTTTTGTTTGTTTTTTTTTTTTTTACATGGCAGCACACAATTGAGTTTATTTCAATTTTCACAGCACAGTTATAAAAATATTAGTATTTTCTACTCAAAGCCTTTTTGCAATAAATATAAAAAAAAAACAAACAAAAAAAAAACCAAAGATTATATAAGGAGAAATTTTATTCAGATAAATCAACATATCCTATATTCAATATCTGGTATAAAATAACAATGATGAATGTCAGTCAGACAGTTGTGCCTGGTGTTTTTTAACTACTGTTACTAAGTTTATGCTTTATATTTTTTTGATTTTCTCGAGGAAACATGGATTTTTTTTTTTTTTTACTTTGCAGTTTTGTAAAGAAAAAAAAAAAACAATAACACAAATGTTTAGTACATTTTAGATCAGGAAGCTAATATCTTAAGACAACCTGATGCTTGGATGTCCTATTTGTTGCTACAGAAGAACTATAAGAAAAAACTAAAAAATATGGCAGAGAAAATATAAAAATACTTTCGTTAACAGTTATCTTTGCCTACTTCGTGCCCCAAATAGTGGTTTTTCAAGAAGCGCTGCTACATGGCATAAAGAAATGTGACCAGACGATATATTAAAGGCTTATTTCATTCTTACCAGTATAAACAAAATATTATAACAAGGATGAGATCATGCTGTTTAGTGTATACACTGGTCAGTCCAGATGTTAATTCTTAAAACATCTGTAGACATGCCTGTGTCTGAGCATACGTGCGCCTAACTGCTTACAGGTTTTTTTGACCTACAAACTTGAAATTCAGTAGAAATTAACTCTGACTTCTGCAAATCCTCCTTTTCTTCATTTCACTTGATTTTAATAAAATTTAAACCATCTGTTATGTGTCACTTTTAAACTATTTTTTCTCTTGATAAAGCCTGTGAAATAATGGGTGAAACATTGTTTTTTATGTATTCCATATTTCCATTTTTAATTTAAGCTAACTCTACAAATCTACTATCAAACCATGTATGGAGTACCGTACTTTGGGGTAACTGCACCAACTAGCTAACCGTGTTCTTTTGGCAACCATGCATATAAAGAGCACTTTTTGTGTGTTTTTTAGTGGCACAATTACCCCCGGATTTGGCACAATTACCCCCAAAGTACTATACTGTTGCCATATTTGGGCTGGTGAATCTGTTTCATTTGAAGGTTCTTGATAAGTCGCATAAATGTGTCTTATTTGATTGGCCACACCCTATCTTCTTCCCTGCAACCTATCTCATATGTGATGTTACTAGTCCCAGTATTTTCTATAAATTTTTATTCCTTTATTAAGCCATAGTCATAAAAACCGTTAGCAATAGACAGAGGCTAATTAGGGAATGATTTAAACTTAGGAATATCATGATAGTTAGCCAACACAGAACTCTAAAAACTCTGAAAATGATACATATTCATTCACACAATTCTGAGGCAGCACATTCAGGACTGCAGAACACCATGCAAAAGCAGATTGCCAGTACCTTTGAGCAAACACCATTGTGATTATGCAGAGGGTCAAATGTGAATGTATCTCATCGCAGAGTGAACAGGGTTACAGCAGGGAATGTTTAGTATATATATCTGATGGCACGGTGCTGTAGACGCTCAAGAGAATCAGAGAACAACCTGCCAACTCCAGTGAACACTATGGACCCATATTCCAAGTGAGAACAAATGATGGCCTTGTAAAGTCTAATCAGCAAATGCCATTTCATGAGGAATTTGGTAACTCAGATTACACAACACGTAACGCTTCCTACTAACCCTATCGGATATGTAAATCAAGTGATCGTCAAGCCTGATTGGTAGATCTTACTCCCAGACAGTTATGACATTCAGAGAATAGCACAAATGTGTCTTAAAACCAAATCCCATGGATGGAGACAAGAGATATCTAGAGGATAATAGCACAACTGCTTTTGTTGGATTGAACAAAATACCTCAGTCCCCCATCTATTCAGATGCAAAATCAAGCAGCATCTGCAGGTATACCGACTATGTAAGGCTTTGTATCTGACACAGAAATTTGTTTGTCATCGATAGAAAAGCTTCGGAGCATAGCCAAGTTGTCACAGTTAAAATGAGATGTTGCACTGTCCATTAATATCAGCAAGTCGTTGATGAAGAGCAAAAATAACGTTGGCACAATAACACTTCCTTATGGCACTCCGGCTGACAAACAGCCAGCAAACAAAGTAGCCTGCCACCAATCAGACAGATAGTTGCAGATTCAAGAGAAGAGCTTGTCTTGGACACCAAATGAGGGTAGTTTCTGCTGCAGGGTAAAGTGAAGAATAATTCCAGAGGAGTTGGTAAAACCTAAAAATGCCGAATTTGTGCACTTCTTAGTCTCAAATTCTGAGGCAAAGTGCTGATAAAGATGGCAGCTTGTTCCGCGGCAGAGTGCGATTTCAGAAAACAAAATTGAGATGGATGGATTGATGAACTTATTCTCTATGAGTTTTGAAGTAAGGTATTCGTTTACAATGTACCCCATGAACTTGTCAAGACAAGAGATCAGAAAAATTAGATGATAGCTAGATAACTTCTATCACCTTTGCGTTTGTAGACTGGAACCATGGTGGAGGTCTTCCGTAGAAGAGACATGCAACCAGATACAAACGACAGATTAAACAAATGAACCAGGAGTTTCGATAATGAGTGAGCACATCAATTAAGCAGAATATTGGGAATATTCTTTGGCCTCATACTCTTTCCAGTGTCAAGTTTATTCAGTTTTGCAAAATCAATATCTGGCATGAATTGAAAATTAGTAAAGATGGTGGTAAAGCATAGTGTACTGCACTTGTACCTAGATAGTCACAGTTAAGAAGCGTCACTTTATCAAATGATGTGCTGCAGTAACTGTTTCATCAGACAAGTCAGGGATGGTGTCAGGCACCGAAGAAGTTTTCAGAAGACAATTGGTTTTGTGCATTTCAAAACAGTTGTAGATCATACTCAGAACCATGTGATCGATATAGAGACCAGGCAGATTTCTTATTCAGGGACAAGTATCTGAATTCTGGTGTTACAAATGGCAAGGAGTGATTATGCAGTCTTACATGTTTAGGCACTTGAGCAGATATTACCAAGCCAGGCTGAGAGGTTAGAAAATTGCAAGCAATACCAGGATCATCATATCCATAAAATATATTCCAGGACAAAGCATTGATTACTGAATTAATCAGAGACCAATCGGTAACAGAGGCAATAAATCCATTCTGATATGTCAGGAATTTCAATTGAACTGGTAGCATCATTTAAACCAAAGGAAACGATTTCATGGTCCAACATAACCACAGGAGGATCTGATGACTGCACACCAAATATGTCAAGCACACAGGTTAAAATAATATTTAATAAAGATTTTTTTTTTGGGGGGGGGGGGGGGGTATTGATATTCATATTAAAAATCCTTTTTTCTATTTATTTGAAAAGAAAATGCAACTTTCTTATATATCGGTCTTAGAATTGCATTCATCTGCAAAAGATCTAGCTAATTTGCATATTCTTTTAAACATTCATTTTAATTAACTCCCTATTAGTTTTTTTTTTTGTTTTCTTATGGGATGATCATCTTTAGTTAACTATTATGTGTAATTATAGTCATGCCGATATTCTAAATAATTGATACTTGTGTAATATTTGCGTAAAAGGATTATAGTAAACATGAATCCTTTTCTATATAAATGTATGTATGCGTATATATATTTGTTTAGAAAATTTTGCTTACCAAGCTCCTGTCAGTTTTTGGTCTACAAACATGAAACTTAATATATAGGATATTCGAACCTACACAAAACTTTATATTTGGGTTTTAGCTGGGGAAAATCTGTGCAAAAGTGTGAAATTTAAAGAAATAGAATTTGCCAGGTGAAGGTCAAACGACAGCAATACAGAAATGCATGCGGAACGTAATAGCTATTGGTTCATGTTTTAATTTTTAGCCTTGCAGCAAACATGTCTTCATAGCTCAGGCATTAACATCAAAAGAAAATCGTAAGCTAAATGTTTTGGTTTGGATTCTTGGTGGTGGCATACAAGTCATCTTTTTTTTTTTTTTTTTAACTTTTTAAATCATTATTATATATTGGGCCCAATATAATAAATACGAAATATGCATTAATCAAAATATATTTTATGACCGGGCAATGCCAGGTGGCTTGCTAGTATATAGTTATAACCTATATACAATCGATCTTGTCTGGATATAAGGAATAGTCTCTACCAAACTACTTTGCCAATTTTTTATCTACAGACTTGAAACTTGATATATAGGTGGTGTCAATCTATGAAACAAATTCGATATGGTTTTTAGCTGGTAAAAATAGCTGCTAAAGGGTAAAAAAAAATTTAAATTGGAACTAGCCAGGTGAAAGTCGACTGCTTATGCAAATACACATTTATGTCTTTTTTTTTTTTAGGTTTCTATAGACATATGGAGTTGGATCAGAGGGTAATGAATAAGGTTGGAGAGATTATTATTGGAGAGATTGTTATCTTGCTTTCTATTTAGCTGATGGTACCAAAGACATTTTTGTTTTAAACTTTTGAAATCACTACTATATATTCAGTACAATATAATAATCAATTGAGTGTTGGCACTATAATAATAAATATGAAATCTGCATGAATTAAAATAGCATATTTAAGCATATTTTACAATCGAGCCATGCCGAGCGGCCACTACTATATATATAATAATCAATAGAAAATTGGCTCTTTAATAATAGATACAAAATCTGCATGAATTAAAATATCATATTTAAGCGTATTTTATGCTTGGGCAATGCAAATAGTAAACAAAAAAACTAAACCTGTAATTTTTAAGGTTATGTTTATGCAAGAAGCACACACTAAGTTGTTTAGTAATTTACAAAAAAAAAAAAAAAAAAAAAAAAGATAAAATGGAAGGTATGAGGACAGGAAAGGCTAAATTTGGGTAATTAGATCAGAGAAGTATCACGTAATACCAACCACAGCTTGTTTTTCAGCATTTTCAAACAGCCCTTATTCCCATCTTTCTCTCTCCAATAATTAGTTTTTTTCATCCCATAAAAAAATCTTTTGTTTCTTTTTTTTATAAAAATATCTGATAACTATTTTCCAGCCGTTGCATGTTAAAGTATTTTTTTGTTTGTTTGTTTTGTTTAATTATTCTTCAGAATAGGTCATTCAAGTAAGTTATTCGGAGAAGGGGGCGGGGAAAATAATTTATTTTTATCATGGTTTACCTACCTATTCAGAGGGTTGAGGAAATGTGTTGCGTGGAGAGAAACAATACAATGGATGTGTAATTTGAGTTTTAAGGACAGGCTTGGATCTGATGAGTTCACAGTATTGCCCGCTTGTAAAACAAACATTGGAGAAGACTAGGAAAATAATAAGGCGATGACAACAGAGAATAAGGCAATGGCAATGGAGAATAAGGCAATGGCAATGGAGAATAAGGCAAGGACAACAGAAACTAAGAAAATAATAAGGCGATGACAACAGAGAATAAGGCAATGGCAATGGAGAATAAGGCAAGGACAACAGAAACTAAGAAAATAATAAGGCGATGACAACAGAGAATAAGGCAATGGCAATGGAGAATAAGGCAAGGACAACAGAAACTAAGAAAATAATAAGGCGATGACAACAGAGAATAAGGCAATGGCAATGGAGAATAAGGCAAGGACAACAGAAACTAAGAAATAAGGCGACGACAACAGAGAATAAGGCAATGGCAATGGAGAATAAGGCAACGACAACAGAGTCTAAGAAAATAATAAAGTGACGACAACGGAGAAAAGTAATGACAGCAGGGACTAAGAAAATAAGACGACGACGGAGAATAAGGCGACGACGAAGAATAAGGCGACGACGGAGAATAAGGCGACAACAGAATTTTCCATGGATTTTCACATTTTTTTATATCGTTGTCGTTTTCTCAGGGATGTGTGTAACCAATGATAAAAAATGCTGAAACAGATGAATTTTTCAACTTCATGACTCCTGTCTATGTGTGTGTGTGTGTGTGTGTGTGTGTGTGTGTGTGTGTGTATAAAGGTTGGTATAAACAAACTTTTTTCCTTTTATTAAACTAAAATCATTTTCAACTATTCAAGTCAAAATTGAAAAGCAGTGTGTGCATGTGAGGCAAAGAAGACATTTATTTGATGTAGCAAAAAGTCATCTTCATGGAAAAATCGTTTTAAGTCTCAGCTATCACAACAAAATTAACATCTTCAATTTTAAGGCAGAACAGGAAGGCAAGACAAGATGGAGAAGATGAGAAAAGAAGAAAACAGGAAAAAGTAAAGAAAAAAAAGCCCAAAACATTAAATGTTAAGGGGTTAAAGTTTTAAAAAATTTACGTCTGTGCTCTACCAAATTACTTAGCCAATTTTTGGTCTAAACATTTAACATTTTACATAAAGTGTATTCAGACATAGGGCAAGCTTTTTAATCGGTTTTTGGCCGAAAATTTGGCTGCCAAGGGGTTAAAGTTCAAAAGATTTGACCTTTGCAGTGTCTAGCAAACTATTCAGTCAATTTTGGGTCTAAACATTTGAAATTTTACATAAAAGGCATTCAGACAGGCAACAAGCTTTTTAGTTTTGGGTCAAAAATTTTGCTGCCAAGAGGTCAAAGTTGAAAGAGTTAACCTTTGCAGACTCTTCCAAACTCCTCCGCCAATTTTGGGTCTCAACACTTGAAGTTTTAGATGTCGGTTACCTGGACAGGAATCAAACTTTAATATATATGTGCATATGCACATAAAGTTATGAACATTACATAGGGCCTGAGCAAAGCTGGGCTGAACTGCTAGTAGACAATAAAAAGAAATGCGAGACCAACGACTATACACATATGTAAAAAGACTTTGTTGATTATTTCTTGATCACTCACCAGCAAAACCCGCAAGTGCATAAATACGTGGTTTATTCTTCGAGATGAGGCTTCATAATTTGTGTATTGCTATTCTCATCTTTGTAGTAGTTGTTGTTTCACCATGTTTCTGCGAACTCATCCTCTGGCCTTCTTCAGGTGATAGGAGTGTCAAGTCTCGTGACTATCCCCAGTCATTACTGTCTTCCATAGTTATTATCATACCACGCTTTTTAACCAACTAATCCTCTGGCCTGCTTTGGGTAGGATTGAAACCGTTATCTTCAGACAATGCTCACCTGGAACCGTAGCAACTCAACGCTTCTATCCACTGCGCCACAGAGATAAGTTACAAGACTCAGCATTCCTATTCCGTTGTGGTTAATCACCTGAAGAAGGCTAGAAGAGGAGTTGGCCGAAACATGGTGGAATAATAAAACAACTATGAAGATGAGGATAACAGTTTGCAAAAAAGAATAAATGCACAAAATACATGTTTATTGGGAAAGACATGTAGCAATGGTTTGTTTAATGTTTGATCGATTATGGAATTGCTACAATAATTCTTGGATCTCATCTTTAGAGGCTATACAGAAGTAGGGCCAGCTAATTTATTAATGAAAATACCCGTCTGGAGTTGTAAAATTAATTCCTGAAACAGAATAGCTTTACTCCACTTTCATTATATTCTTACGAAGATTAAAATCAAAATGATACTAAACCTTAGGTGTAGAATCCGTATTCCAATTTTGATTAAAATCTTTACTGCTATATAATAATAATTTAGAAGGAACAAGACTTAATATCTTTATGCAAAAATGTTTTTATAAATATTTCATAGTTTATGATTTTAAAATTAAATATCCCACTCTCTTCCCTACAGTTACCTTATCACAGAAAAGATGTTGCTACTCTTTCTCTGCTCTATCATTATTTTCATGGTAGGTCCTCGAATGAACTCGAATCTATGCTTCCTGTCCATACAAACTTCACTACAAAAATATGTCTAACTACAACAACTCTAAATAATTTCCCTTTCTCCCTCTGAGAGTTTCTTTCCTATATTTGTGTGGAGAAGGACAAAAACAAAATGAAATTTTCTAATGGTAAATCTTATTTGTTTAGTAACAACTTCCACACGGTGATCTTATAGTGTTCTATAATATATTTCTAGGTAAAACCTCTTTATCAAATGGTAAATGTTTAAAATTTTACTAAAACTCATGTGGATTAGTAACATTTTTTTTCTGCTGAATAGGAGGTTAACATTTTATTCAAAAACTTAGAAAGTAGTCCATATAGAAAATGTCTTGCAAGATTACTTTTATGGAATGCTAACTATGCAAGCCATACTCACAGTTTCCAACTAAGAACAAGACTTAGGTTGATTACACCTTCTTGGGGTCTACTAATCTAATGAAAATATTTGTGTTGGACAACTATTATCTATAAGCTGAAACAAAGCTATAGTATAAAGTTGTTTTTTTTTCTTTCAATTTTTTTTGGTTTTATATCAAGACAGGTTTGTTTTAAATTGCATCTTATCTGACAGCCACGTGCAATTTTGAAACAAGACAGCAATGAAGAATAAGGTAATAGAGTTTAATTATCAGGGATTTCAATCTCGAATTACTTGCTGTTTAAACAGTTCCAGACGGTCATTAATATATATCAGATATCTACATAAGGTAAAGAAATTTTGTTGGTTTCTTTGTTAATTAAGTTGATCCGAACCTGATTAAAATGCCCAACTTAGATGGAGAGAACCAAGCTACACATATGGCATACACCAGTATTTTTATGGTGGATAAACATAAAAGGTGACCCCCACCCCCAAAAAATTCCACCAATAGAATCTTTAATAAACTTCACAATCACTTCGACAATACAATCATATTACTGTACAAATAAACATCACGTTTCTGAATTTTTTAGATTAAAATTGAGGACTCCTGTCATAACGGATGAAGTACTCTGTAAAATTCAGTTGTAAGTGACACTCTTTTGGAGGTTGAAGGTTTAATGCTTAGTGTGGGTGATACAAAGAATACAACTGCGTATTACTTATGGCTGATGGAACAAGGTCATGCTACCTTCCGTAAATTAAATAAAGCGTTCCGTTAGAAATTCCGTGAAGATTTCCTGAGTTTGACAGAAAAATCTGAGTTTGACAAGAAGAAGGTTGAAAAGTCAAAATGTTGTGTGGATAACACTCAAGATGAAAACAGTAGTCTGAATAATCCAATAAACATCAGCCTATGCTTGACTCAACCGCCAAGTTCAGGTATGAATACCCAACAGTTTTTTGTTTTATCACCAATAAATAAAGCACACATGTATATGACAAGTAAAATTGTCAATAATTTCCACACACTCTTTCTGGAAAATCTACAACAGTGTAGTAAATAATGCGCAATCAACAATTCCTCCACTATCCAACAATCACTAGGTTGTTTGCTCTGCAACTGAGAAGGCTAACATGCTTACCAGTCGGTTTGCCTCCAACTCCTCACTGGACCCTGCCAACCACCCCCTGCCTGACTTTCCTTTGCGGACAGACGCCACACTAGACGATCTGAAAATCACCCCTGCTCAGGTGCATGCTATCATAAGAAATCTTGACACTGCAAAAGCATGTGGACCTGATCTCATCCCGGCTGTGCTATCAAAAAAGTGCTCGGCTGGAGTAGCTCCAATTCTCTCCAAACTTTACAACAAATGCCTTAATGAATCTTGCTTTCCTGCCTGCTGGAAAACTGCTTCTTTAGTACCAGTTTTCAGGAATTCTGACGAAAGAACTGACCCAGTAAATTATCGCCCCATTAGCTTCCTCCCACTTTTCGCCAAAATATTTGAGACCATAATTAATCAAGCTCTAGTACACAACCTTACAGATGCTAAACTTCTGACTGACCAACAATATGGATTTAGGCAAACCCGTTCAACATCCTAACTGTAATCTCAGAACGTATATACCAGTCACTGGACAAAGCAAGGGAGGGTAGAACGGTAGCTCTAGATATATCTAAGGCTTTTGACAGGGTATAGCATGAAAGTCTTCTCAGGAAAATCAGATCATATGGTATCACTGGAAGAATACATAACGTAATTAAATCCTTCAAAGATAAGAGAAAAATCCAGGTTATCCTCGACGGTCGTACATCTAAACAATGATAAATGCTGGAGTGCCTCAGGGGTCTATCCTGGGACCTCTGTTATTCCTAATATTCATAAATGACCTCCCTGACAAAATCGCCAGTGAGATGGGTATATATATGCTGACGACACCACGCTCTATAACAGACACGACAGGGAAACAGATGAACACATATCTAAGGAAATGGCAGAAACACTAGAGGATGACCTCCGATCTGTAGTGGAATGGGGACATAAATGGATGGTCACATTCAATGCTTCCAAGACTAAACTCGTTTCCTTCAATAATTACAAGAAACCTTCTCTACCACCAATAGCAATGGCCAATGACTTTATCTGAAAGTACATCTTTTAAACTCCTCGGCCTAACACTCACAGGAAACAGGAGTTGGAACAATTACATTGAGAGTATTGCCAGGATCGCTGCGAAGAAGGTAGGTTTTTTTCTACCGTGCTAGAAAGATACTAACGCCCGAAAGTATCCTATACCTCTATAAGGCCACCATTCGCCCATGTATGGAGTATTGTTGACATATTTGGGCTGGTGCATCTGCCACTAGTCTCTCGCTCCTAGACAAGGTTCAAAAGAGTCGCCAATCTGATAGGTTTTGAACTGTCATCTAAACTCCAGCCTCTGTCCCATCGACGAAATGTTGCATCCCTCTGCCTTTTCTACGAGTACTTTAACGGTGAATGCTCTGATGAACTTAAAGCACTTATGCCTCCTCAACGTAAATACCCCTGACAAACCTGACAAGCAGCTAAATCCCACCCCTTCACAATAGAGATCCCTAGGTGTAAGAGAGCCTTCTACTTCAGTAGTTTCTTCCCCAGACTGTACTGACATGCAGAAATTCAAGCGCAATGTGAACCAACATCTTGCTGCCCAACTCCCTACACAGTACCCCTGATGCCTATGTCCCTGATAGTAGCCTCCTACAACAAAGTGGTAATGTGCCTTGTTTGGGGTGAAAATGTAATAAAAAAAAAAAAAAAAAAAAACACTCCCCTCTTTCCTGGCACTGCCTTGATTTTGAATCCGGAATAGTCTGGGGATTGTAGACATTAACTTTAAGATAACTCAACAGATGAAACTCTGGGAGGATAGGAG
Source organism: Euprymna scolopes (assembly GCF_053919585.1). Classification (NCBI taxonomy): domain Eukaryota; kingdom Metazoa; phylum Mollusca; class Cephalopoda; order Sepiida; family Sepiolidae; genus Euprymna; species Euprymna scolopes. The sequence continues at coordinate 139,868,964 of NC_136485.1, forward strand.
GGGTTATGGTCTGGTGAGTGTGTAACCCATTAACAATCACTGTTCCTACTGATGTGATGATCACCAAAGTGGCCCAGTGTATCATTCAATGACAATAAAATGAAAACTGTTGGTGATTCATGATTGACACTTGATAGACAAGTCACACTTAAACTGGTGCTTATTTGTGCCAAATATGATTGGATTAAAAAATCTTAGTGACCAATGAAAAAGAACTCTGAAATCAAGTAGTTTCTCAATCTAATGGGTCATGGCCTACCAATTTCCTAACCTAGGAGGTCAGGGTGTTCATTCATAACTGCCTTTAAAAAAAATGGAATCTCATTAAGGAAAGGTAGCAAAGAGTGTTAATCTATAATATTTTTTTTTTTTTCATAGTGAAAATATTGGTTGATATGTTTTAAAGACAGGAAGGCATTCATTAATGAAACAAAAGTCTTCTACCTTCTCCACCTATGAATCATTTTCATAAAAAATAATCAGAGAGAAAAGAAGGAAGCAAGACTAACCGTAACAGATAGGAAAAGAGAAAAATAAAATGAGAGAGAGAGGAAGAAAGAGGAATAAAATCAACCTAAATGGGGGGGGGGATAAGGATATAAAAATCTGAATCGGGTCTTTTCTTTTAAAAAAATAACAAAACAAAACACGGGATTTTGATTTTTCTGAATATAAAATTAAAAAAAAAAATGTAATTCTGTTAAAAAGTGAAGGACACCCATTCAAGTCGCATATGCATTACAGGAAGGATTGTGAATTTTATTAACAATTTTATGGCTGACCCTTTTACTTTTTTTAGGTCACCCTGTAATAAAATTTGTTTGCACAAAGATTAAATGCTAATCAGAGTTTACATCATTAATGGAGTTTAGGTTTTGATTTAAATTATTTTCAGGTTATAAAGACTTTTTTGATGTCAGTTTTACAAATTTCTTTTTAAATAACGAAGAGAGGAGATCAAAGAAATCTGAACAAAATTGTTTAAAAGAATGTTTGTTATGCTCCACTTGATTGTCATGGCTAAGCATGTTCATGAGTCAGGTGAGTAGACAATGTCAAAAAACGGAATAGGAAGAAAAAAGAAAAAAGGAAAGAAAAAGGAAAGGAAAAAAAGGAAAGGAAAAAAAGGAAACGAAACGTAAAAAGGAAACGAAACGTAAAAAGGAAACGAAACGTAAAAAGGAAACGAAACGTAAAAAGGAAACGAAACGTAAAAAGGAAACGAAACGTAAAAAGGAAACGAAACGTAAAAAGGAAACAAAACGTAAAAAGGAAACAAAACGTAAAAAGGAAACAAAACGTAAAAAGGAAACAAAACGTAAAAAGGAAACAAAACGTAAAAAGGAAACAAAACGTAAAAAGGAAACAAAACGTAAAAGGGGAACAAAACGTAAAAGGGGAACAAAACGTAAAAGGGGAACAAAACGTAAAAGGGGAACAAAACGTAAAAGGGGAACAAAACGAAAAAAGGGAACAAAACGAAAAAAGGGAACAAAACGAAAAAAGGGAACAAAACGAAAAAAGGGAACAAAACGAAAAAAGGGAACAAAACGAAAAAGGGAACAAAACGAAAAAAGGGAACAAAACGAAAAAAGGGAACAAAACGAAAAAGGGGAACAAAACGAAAAAAAGGGAACAAAACGAAAAAAGGGAACAAAACGAAAAAGGGAACAAAACGAAAAAAGGGAACAAAACGAAAAAAAGGAACAAAACGAAAAAAAGGAACAAAACGAAAAAAGGGAACAAAACGAAAAAAGGGAACAAAACGAAAAAAGGGAACAAAACGAAAAAAAGAAACAAAACGAAACATTCATTTCGAATGTGCCCGTTATATCAATGAACCTACAGTTGATTTTATATGCTGAGCCTTTCCGCTTGTGTGGTAATAAAACTTCTTAACTGAATATGTGATGTTAGGTTGTATAAAAGAGTTAAGTCAAAATCCTGTTCCTTCTTTCAGATTTTTTCGATTATTGATACTTATCGAAGAAATCCCAAGAACACTGCCAGATACAAATAGCAAACAGGGTCCTGAACAGAAGTGTATGCTCTGTTCCAACCATTATCAACGGACCTGTGGTAATCTCATCAGCATCCACAACGCCAAACTCTTTGCAGTTAATTCTATCCCATGTGATCAAGGCTGCCAATCCCTCATATTTCCTCCTGTATCTGAAAACACACTATGTGACATACAAATATCTGTGCGTGATGTTGCCAAGCTAACCAAAAACCTTGATTCCAGTAAAACAACTGGCCCTGACGCCATTACAATTATAGTGCTCAAAAAGCTTCAACTAGAACTAGGTCCCATATTACAAAGCTGTTTAAGCATTGTCTTGAGAAGAATAGCTTTCCAACACCCTGGAAAACCTTATCAGTATGCTTCATATTTAAGAATTCAGATGATCTGTCATTTCTCTCTCAGTACAGACCAATATGTCTCCTGGACGTCATGAGTAAATTGCTGGAAACTGTTAAATAGAGGAGTAGTCAACCACCTCAACAAATTAACCTTCTTTAGTGGAACGCAATATGGTTTCTGATCTGCTAGATCTACAGATGTGCTAACTGTTTTATCTCATAAGATTAGCGAATCTCTCGATGGAGGCTTCCTTTCTATGCCCTTAATATATCAAAGGCCTTTGATAGAGTATGGCATAAAGGAAGATCCCCAGCTATGGTATAGCTGGAAATGTCTTCTCAATTATTAAATCATTTCTCTCTGATAGGTTCATAAGAGTAGCGGTTGATGGGCAGAAATTAGAAGCTCACAGTATTAATGCTGGACTCCCTCTGGGGTCCATCTTGGGGCCAACTCTCTTCCTGATCTATATTTTATATTGTCAACAGGACTAAATCACTGCCAGTTTTGAGAATTTCTTAAATAAATTAAAGCAGAGTATGGCACCATTACATATTTTTCAAATGTTCGATGGCTTACCTACGGAAAAATGCTAGAACAAGTATATGCATCGAGAGAAGAGATTTCCCTGTTTTTAGAGCAAAGAACAAGATAATGCTCAGTGAGTTGTCAAGTTAGCTTTTTAGTGGACATCACGACCCACATGAACTCTGAATCTTGAGCTTCAAGGAAAGAAAGATGTTATATTTGAGATGTTTGGTCAAATTACTGCTTTTGAGAGAAAGCTTTGACTTTGGGAATCACAGCTTTAAAAGGGAAACTACTCTCATTTACAAAGTCTCCAAAGTCACAAGAGAGATATAATACCAGATATCTTTGTGAGGGATCTGAGAAGCGAGTTTTCCTCTCGTTTTGCTGATTTCTGGAAATCAGCAAATTCTGTTTGAATTATTTGGTACTCCTTACGAAATAGATGTGGAGCAAATGGCAGAGGAAAATCAGTTGCAGTTAATTGACTTAGAGTGCGACGAATCTTTGAAATCAACATTTAATTTTGAATCCACTGCTTAGTTCTACAAGAAATATATATTGCCAAGCAGAAAATATAAAAACATGGCTAATGCAAAACTGATGCCATTATTTGGAAGTACATATCCCTGTGAACAACTTTTTTCCAAAATGAAATATACTTAAAGTCATTTGAGAACAAGATTGCGTGACGACCACCTGGATGATGTCTTGCTCCTGTCATCGATAAATATTTCACCTAATGTAGATAAATTATCACACAATAAGCAGAAACAAGTTTCACTGGCGCTTCTACAAAATTAGGACGAGATTTTGTAGTCTATAAATGGAGTTTTCATATAAAAAACAATCAACTGATTTTTTTTGTCAATTCTAATAAGTTACAATGGTAGCTTCTGAATTATGCAGTCGAAATTACTTGAATGTTATTGAATTATTAAACAAAACTTTGTGTTACGTGTAAAATTGCTACCATCTTGTTTAAATCAAAACGGAAAATTACCTCTCTTTTGAACTCTCCTGTGTCTTACAATCATTTTCATCAAATTCTATTTTTTATTTTCTTTAATAAATAATTTTTTACCTTATCGGTTTTTGTAATTTTTGGATATAATCATCTTAAAATATTAGCTACCATTGTTTTCATGTGAAATTCAGAATAACAATTTCCGAAATTTTGTCCCAATAATGAAATGCTGTTTCATTAAAGCCTCCACCATTTCTAGGAGTATTTTGTTTGTAACAAGAAATTTGCTTTTTTTGTTGATTGTGATAGTTTTTTTCCTAAATGTCTTTTATTGCATAGAAACTGGTTTCCTGTACAGAATTACCCTTCTTGAGGAAAATGATTTTCACTTCTTCCTAGTCAAAATGAATGATTCTTCCTTCGAGGAAGCCTTCCCTTAAGCTTTGGGAGTACACTATATAATCTATATATATAAAAACAAAAATGTGTGTTAGTGTGTGTGTGTGCATTTTTGTGTATGTCCGCCAAAGGTTTTTTTCGTCGGGATTCTCGGGGGAGGGGGGGGGGTACTATTTCTTATAACTTTTTATATGCTATCGAGATCATAATATGTAACACTTACAAAACGACGTCGGAAAAGTCTTATTTCAGTGACTTATCTTACAAAATTCGCGCTGTAAATTTGTTTTCTCTCTACTGCTCTTGCTGCTACTACTATGGCAGGAGATTTGACCTAGAAAATCACCTGGGTTTATAAACACTTATTTTCAACTCATCTAAAGTGACTGCCTTCACGGTGTCATTTCATCAGACTATTAACATCAAGGCTTTGAGTTCGAGCCTACCTTCGCCCTAAAACTTTTTTTGTTCATTTTTTTTAATATTTAAACAGGGTTATTACTTTTAGTTTCCATCTACCCCCCCCCCCGCCAACACACACCTATTTTTCGCGTTCACTGTTTTTTTTTTTTTTTGTTTTGTTTTTATTTTTCAGATTTTTTAAAGAAGTTTTAACATTTAGTTTTTGTTTTAACAGTTCGTTGGCATCACATTCATTTGTTTTTTTTTTTTACTTCGCTTATTTTTTTGTTTTGATTTATCCAGCCACCCCCAACACACACACACAGCTCTAAACATCCGGGCAACGCCGGGTACCACCTCTAGTCTAATATATAAAAGGCAAAATGGGCGCGAGCGTTTGTGTATGCCCACGAAAGTCTTTTTGAGTGGAGGTTTTCATATTGGTTAGATTCCGGGAGAAGTTTTCTTATACTTCCTAGATCGTAATATCTCAGATTCGTGAGCAAACATCGTCTATCTTTTTTTTGATCAAGTTTTAAAAGATTCCCTCGTTTCGCGTGTTTGTTTGCCTTTTTTCATATAAATAAAGCGAAACTAATCGAACGCAAACGCCAACTCCTGGCCTTCACCCGTGTAGTATCTGTTCTGTAATTGCTCCTTGGTCAATGTAGGGGAAACCCTTCATACTGAGACAATTACTATTCATTTGAATATTGCCAGAGTGCCCCCCCCCGCTTATTTGCTTTTCCTCCACATTAAAAACGACCTTTGTGGGAGGTTTAAAAACAACACATTTTCTGCAAGTCATCTTTTTGATTGACTACGTTAAATTTGAACGCTTTACACTTCCGGTAACGTCGTGGAGTAGGGGTAAGACGTCAGATTTTCTTTCACTTTCTTTTCTGCCTTCGCGTCACTGGTTCGAGCCTGCCTACCTGCCATCACTTTTTTTCTTTTTTTTGCTCACCCAGGCAACGCCAGGCTAGTAAATATGTAAATACAAGTTGTCATATGTGAGGATATGCCACTTGAAGGACTCTTACGTCTCTAAAGTGTACAAAATCGACTACGCAATCTAGTAAAAAATGATCTCAACCCTTTTCGTAGTGAAAACATGTTGCTAGCCTTTCTCTTCTGTATCGTTATGTTCAAGTAGGTGCTCAACTTAGCTCCAATCCCTGGGAACTCCAGCAGAAACATGTTTAGCTATGACCACTGCAAAGAATTGCCATTTATGTCCCTCTCCCTTTACTAAAAAAAAACAAATGAAACTTCCATGAATAAAGTTGCTGTCCAAGAACATCTCATATACGGGAGACAAGATATGAAGTGACTACTTTCAAAACCAACTACAACATGATCTTCATGTCTTATCTAGACAAATACTGAAGGAGCTGACTGCTTAGACAATCAATTACTCTTTTGCAATTGTCTGTCATTTCCATCCAGTTTTTTTTTAGTCTTCTTGTGTTGGTGGTCATCAGCTAAATAACAATCTATTTATCCTGAAGTCGTACCTTGTGTAACAGTCTACATTGCAAAAGAGACCATGACAAAGATTAACGCAAACTCACTTTTTCATAACATTTATTTCCTCATTCTCCCGGCATACATGACTTCTCGTTATAGCAGTGACGTATCTCATATGATCGTGCTTTCTCTCTTCTTTTTATAGTCTTTTTCCTAACAGTTCGCATTTCGTTGTATACGCACAGTTACACCGGGCCTTGATAAGTGATCAATAATTAAAATTTATATATATATATCTATAAAAGTGAAATTGTCTGTGTGTGTACATTTCCCTACCAAATTACTGTCAATTTTCAGTCTACAGACTCAAGATTTGACATAAGGGGTATTGAGATTTGGGAAAATCTTTTTAATCGGTTTTGGGCCAAAAATTTGGCTGTCAAGGGGTCAAAGTTCAACGATTTGACCTTTGAAAAATCTACCAAACTCCTCTGCCAATTTTAGGTCTAAACATTTGAAATGTTAGATGTAGATTACCTGGACATGAGTCAAACTTTTTAATATATATATATGTGTGTGTGTGTGCACATAAAGTTGTAAACAGTACATAGGGCCCGAGCAAGCTGGACTGAACTGCTAGCAAATAATGAAAAACGTCTACAATTACTAGTAAAGATAAGAGTTTAATTGGAATACTCATAACCAGGTGGTTTAGAAATAAAGCTCGCTTTTTTTTTTTTCTTTTTTTTTTTTACACAGTCATCACCACTTATCAAGGCCCGGAAGCCACTCAGGGATAAGGGTTATTGCAAGTACATTATGTTAGTGTGGAGATTTGATGAAGTGTTTAATTAAGGGGGCGGTTCATTAGGAATTTGTTAACATTGGACTTGAACACATCCAAGTTGTAGTCCGGTGGGAAGCAGGCAGACGGAACAGAGTTCCACAGGCGTGCAGTTCTAAAAAAGAAGCTTTGTTCATGGAATCCATGTTTTGATTAGGCACAGATAAAGAGTGGGGGAAATTTTTCACAGTGGATTCGGCTAGACAGGTGTCTTTCGTGAAAGATTGGCGAGGGGGGACCAGAGATTGGAGTTCAGACGAGCACCTGCCATGAAAATAACGATAAAACAAGGATAGGCTCGCAACGTCTCTTCTGTGGGAGAGAGGTTGCAGGGTAGAGAAAAGGGCATCCCCCACTAAGCCACGAAGTCTATTTTGTACTCTGTCAAGGCAGGATAGGCTGTTTTTTGCAGCTCCTGCCCAGATATGGCAGCAGTATTCCATCCTTGGACGTACTTGGCTTTTATATAGATAGAGAATTGCATCAGTAGTGAGATATCTTCTGGAGCGGTAGAAGGATCCCACCATCTTTCCAGCGACCTTGGCAACACACTTGATGTACGTGTTCCATTTCAGATCAGGAGTAAAGGTCAAACCCAGAAGCTTGTCAAAACACGGGGCCTCTCCCAGACGAGAGCCATCCATCACAATTGATGCCAGATGGGGATCAGAGCGTTGATGATGTAAGGATAGGAGTTTGGTTTTGGATGCATTAAAGGTAACCAGCCAAATCTTCCCCCACTGAACCATGCGCTCGAGATCAGAGGAGAGAGAATCAGAGAGAACTTTGTCATTTACAGCCTTTGATGTGTTGCCGTAGATGGTCGTGTCATCAGCATAGATGTCAACGAATGATTTCAGTATGTGTTTAGGGAGGTCATGTATGTAGATCAGGAAGAGAGTTGGGCCTAGGATTATCTTACATGCTCTTTAGTCAAGAATTGTGACAAGGTACAGTAAGTCAGGAAGGAAGAAAGGTGCCACTTGATGGCCTAGACAACAACCATGTAGAACATGCCTATCCTGATCAAGATCAAAAGAACAAGTCGCCATCCATCTGAGGTAACTTCTTACGACTCGATCACCTATAGCTGTAGTAGCTAGATTTTTTTTATCATATTAACACTGAAGACCTACAAGTCTTTACCAATAATATTATTAGATAGGAAATGAATTCTTCATGAATTAAAACCAAACATTTCAAGTATTTTCAAGACCCGATAACATTAAATCCTGATCAAATTCTGGAACCAGCTATGTAGCAACGTTTATTAAAGCAATCCCCAATTGTCTGGACGCACCTAAAGCAATTATCTGCTTGCGGCCTACCACAATTTTAGGATGGATCTAAACACAGATACCTAACGACCAGTCCCAACAAAATTTTCCGTTCTATCAAATTGTAAATTGCCCCAAACTGGCCATAAACTATGTTTCTTCGTTAGAGCATATAACGTATGAGTACAAGTTCTACCGCAACGCACCTAAACCTTGGAACACTCCAAGGATTCTGTTAGTATATAAGTCTAGTGACGCAATAGAAATATGTAAAGCTTCCTTCCGGTGTATTGTGGTGGGTCCCCTAGTAGAGCAGGCAATTAATCGATTTGATAGGAAAAAAAAAAAAAGAAATGGGCGATTTCACAGCTTTCGATGACAAAAGTATTGGAATTGTGGAACATTCATAGATCCTAATTCAATCCCGGGCAACATCAGGTCTCCCTGCTAGTTAGTAAATAAAAAAAGTTTTGTTTTTTTTTAAATTCACCCAGTTTAAAAACTGGGTCATATACTTCTGTATCTTAATTTTAAATGATATTGTCCAGTCATTGAAATCCCAACTCACCAGCAAGAATTAGTTTTGTTGATGTTATGAAATTGGATAAACAGCTGATGAGAGTTCAATAAGATTGCTTATCTGCTCATATTTGTGCAAAATAGAAAGAGAAAGAGGAAATGAGAAGAAAAAGGGGGTAAAAGGTGGTGGGTTGTTTTTGGTTTTGCAGAACATAATTAAGTTTTGCAAAAGTAAGTAGAAAAACAAAAAAGCATCAAGATTAGGTGCATTTTTTTTTTTTTTTTTTTGCACGTCACACTTACATCTTTTTTTTCTTTTAAGTGACTGTCGTTTAATTGTTATGACATTCCATTTCTTCTAATAAATAATTTTACAAAGAATTCTTCATAAGTTTTGGTTTCAGTTTTGATTATAGCTGAAGGGACTCAAGTTTATATATATATATATATATATATATATTTTCTTTATAAGTTTTGGTTTCAGTTTCGATTCAAGCTGATGCACCCAAGTCATATGGATATATCTATCTATACTCCTATAAATTCGTTTTTCTTTTGTGTGTATTGATATTCATATTAAAACCCCTCTTTTCTATTTATTTAAAAAGAAAATACAATTTTTTTTTATATATGCGTTGTGGGATTGCATTCACCAGCAAAAGATCTAGCTAATTTGCATATTTTTTTAAACATTCATTTTAATTCCCTATTATTTTTTTTTCTATTTTCTTATGGGATGATCATCTTTAGTTAACTATTATGCGTAATTATATTTATGCAGATATTCTACATGATTTATACTCGCATAATATTTGCGTAAAAAGTTTACAGTAAACACAAAATTGTTTCCATATATATTTATGTATACGTATATATTTTTGTTTAATCTATCTATATATCTATAAAAGTGAACGTGTCTGTGTGTGTACATTTCTCTACGCAATAACTTTGACAATTTTAAGTCTATAGACTCGAAATTTGATATACAGGGTACTGAGATTTGGGAAAATCTTTGTAATTCATTTTCGGCCAGAAATTTGGCTATTAAGGAGTCAAAGTTCAATGGTTTGACCTTTGAGAACTCTACCAAACTCCTCCGACAATTTTGGGTCCAAACACTTGAAATTTTAGATATAGGTTCCTTGGACATGGATCTAACTTAATAACTTCATTTGAGCCCCAAACAATAAATGTTAAGGGGTCATAATAGGGGTCAAAGTTTTAAATTTGACCTCTATGGTTTCTACCAAATTACTCAGACACTTTCTGGTCTAAACATTTGAAATTTTACATAAAGGGTATTCAGAGACAGGGCAAGCTTTTTAATCGGTTTGGGTTGAAAATTTTTAGTTACCAATATATAAATGTATGTATGTTTGCATGTCTGCCTAAAACTTTTGACAGAGGCGACGGATTTTTACAAAATCTGTATTGTTTTGAAGTTCGACCTTTCAGACGACAAATATAAAAAAAATGGCTAAAAACATTAATATCTTCACCTTTAACTGGACATTTTTCTACGGGGGGGGGGGGGGTCGCTTTTTTCACCAATATTTTTGAAAGTCATCCTGTCCTTTCTATTGTCTAACCTTAATTAAAACCTATGTCACTTCCAGTTTGTCATAACGACAAAGACATCAGGTTTTTTTTCCTTGTACTTTTCGTCCTTCGCGGTACGGGTTCAAGCCTGCGTTTCTACTACTACTTTTTTTTTTTTTTTGCTAAATACACACATCCAAACACCCGGGCAACGCCGGGCTGAAATGCTAGTATATATATATTTTTTTTTTTAAAATCACAACATTATAATATATAAGAATCGATAGAAAATTGACTATAATATTATATACAAAATCTGCAAAAATTAAAATATAATATTTAAGCATATTTTACGACCAGGCTATGCCGGGCATCCCTGCTAGTTAAAATAATTCTGTTAACCTTGAGATTTAAAACTAAAACAAAAAAGGCCATTGTTAAATTAGACAACAAACTACTGCATCAAAAGCCTGGAGTTGGTCACAGCTTACTGTGTCGCCAATATATGGGATTCCTGTTTGACCGCCTGTGATTATATACCCAGTAAAACTTGTATAAAACATTAGCAACTCCCTATAGCTGACATGAATATCATTTCCAAAATAAAATAAATAAATGATTAAATAAAAACAAAATCGATGCCAGTTTCAGGTCTGAATGAATTTAAGAGATCTGGTTGTTTTGTTTTACGGCATATCAACCCTTTTCAAGTTATTTAATGTCAAATCGAGTAATTTTGGAAACAGTTTTTATTTATTTTATTTTTCAAGTTCTTTATAGCATTAAATATTTATTTGTAGAGCTTGGTTTGGTTGTTTTACGGCATATCAACCCTTTTCAGGTGATTTTATGCAGAATCCGGTTATTTTGGAAATAGCATTCATGTTGCATTCAGTTATTTTGTAGAAAGTTTTTATTCTTCAAGTTTTGTTTCTTCAATCGCAAGTTTGTAGTGTTTGGTTTGGTTGTTTTATAGTGGATTCTATCGTTTTTGTTCCCTGCCCTGCACAACATGAAGGAGTTTGGCAATAGGAGAGAGAAAAGGGTTACAGTATTAATGTTTGATACATTTTAAGTTAGGAAACCAGTCAGGAAGTGGGGGAAATAGAAAGAGAAAAGGGAAATTGGAAGGAGGAAAAGGTGGGTTGTTGTTTTTGGTTTTGCAGAACATAATTAAGTTTTGCAAAAGAAAATAGAAACACAAAAAGCATCAATGTTAGGTGCATTTCATCTCAGGAAGCCAATATTTTCAGACAGCCTGATTTGGTAGCACCAGGAATTTAAGAGATGAATTTGACTATTAACACAAAATGATAATGTGCATGTTCATTTACAACGCCTATACAAGCAGTAGCCAATCAGCATAATAATCATGGAAAGAAATATATTTCAAAACCTTTGTGTTTATATAAAATAAAAAATAATAAAAAAACGGCTAATCAGATTGCCACCAACAAACGCATCAGTCACCATGCACAATTAATCATATTTTCTTCCACTCACAAAGCATACCAGTGTTAGTCGTAACCAGGAAGTATTTAGTTCTCTCTCACTGCAAGAACTGTGACACCAAGGTCAAAAAGTGAGATTGAGAAGTCATTGTCCCCGAGTAAGGGTACCTGGACCTGCAAAAAGTGCCTGGGCAACTCTATAGGTATTCTCCGGTAAGGGCGCCTCAGGTGATTAGTAATAAACTAACTCTCTTTCAAAAAGAGAAGACAAAGCCTGGAAAGGTGGACCTCCAAGAACTGCACAAAACCACCATTACATTGCAAAGAAAATAAGGTATAAATGATAGCTCTGCATACCATGCTAAGTTACCCAAGAAAAAATGTTATTTTTCCATTTTTAAGTGATTACATTTAAACAACCTCAAAAACTTAGTAAAAATAAAATAAACAACAAAAACCAGTTTTCGATATAAATTTAACATAAAATGATCACCACTTTCAGGATGAGATCAGGTTTTAATAACATGTACACTATTTTGTTTCTTTTAAATTTTGGCCATATTAATGTTCTTGAGCAACTTTTAGTAGAAAATATGTCTTTGTTAAAAGTCTCCTCCCTACTACTAACTATAAGTCCGAGTGGTAATAATAAAAAAAAAATAAAGCAATTGATTATATAATTTGACTGGACTTAGAGTTAGTGGCAAAAAATTTAGTTAACTGCCCTATGGCTTGAAATGGGGAATATTTTATGTAAAAATTTATATGCACAACTAACTCACTCTAAATTCTAAAAATGATTGCTTTTTTTTTTTTTTTCCAGTGTGTTCACATGTAATCACCTAAAAATGTGGAATCTCATTTTTTTAGGAGTGGGGCTTACTTTTAAATATAGATATACATTCTTTTTTAATTTGACATACTTCTAAATGTTTTCCCTTAATATATTCTATTCAAGATTTTTATAAATACATTGTGTGATTTTCATCTAAATTTTTAACTGGAATCAACTGTGGCTTACTAAATATGTTAGGAGGGCCACAGGTGAACGTGATCATCAGACAACAGGAAGGTCAAAGTGGTGCCAAAGAAATAAATTAAAACTTATCCAGTGGTTTAAATTGTAAAATCGTTTAATTTAAACTGAACTTTCTGAGAGGTACCATAAGACATTCAAATAGATGCAAAAATAAATGTGATTAACAAACAAGCAAATGAACGCTAGGATATTTACTTTGCTTTTATTTACAGCAATAAAAAATAAATAAATTAGACTCAAGAGTCAATGCTACACCTGGGAATGGGATTGCTTGCCTGCCTGGGTGGGTGGGTCTTTGACTCTTAGCTTTATGTTATAAATAAATAATCTAACAAATAAACATGTTTATTCCATTTTCAGTGTCAAGGAAAACATTTTCACCAAATCGTTTTTGCAATCAGAAATAAAGTTAAAATTTTTCTGATACCCCAAAAAAGTTTGGATTTTGACAATTCCAAAATTAATCATCCTAACACTTATAAGGGCAGTTGTATGCATGTATGCCCAACTAAAATTCTAAAACTACAAGACAAACATACACAAAATTGATATTTTCTTGATCAGAATATCTATGGATGAATAATACCTAAAATTTAGAAAAAAAAAAAAAAAAAAATTCTGTTCCCAAACTGGTGTAAATTTTGTTTTCCATCAATTTAACTGATTCATTTTGAAGCTGTTATTTCCTTTTTGCCAACTTATTCTTACAAGTAATCTATAAATATGTGCGTGCACGTCCAGAGAGAGAAATGGGCAAGATAGAGAAGAAAGAGAGAAGGGGAGATATAGAAGTTTTAAGTAAAATGTTAACCTTTTGCTCTAGGCAACACCAAGTATTCCTACTGTGTGTGTGTGTGTGTGTGTGTGTGTGTGTGTGTGTGTGTGTGTGTGTGTAGATATTTTTGCCCGGTTTTAAATTATTTGTCAAAAATGGGTTTGATCCTACAATTAAACATTTATTCTGGTGAATTTCCAGTTTTCCTATTCTAGTTTGGAGTATACTGACCAGCTACTTAAAACGTTTGTTGTGTCTCTTGCCTGGGCTTTCTAATTTGATTCCTAAAAAGGAATTGAAAAATGTCTCCTGTTTTTGTTTTATTTTTTTTAACCTTGAATCCTAAGGTCAAAACGTTTAAAGTGTTCAATTAAGTGAACCATACACAAAATAAATAATAATTGCAATCTACAAAAACAAAATTCACTTGTGATTGATAATGGAATTGAATTTGTTTCAGCAAACTATTTGAAATCTAGCAAATACATAGAAACAGTTTATAGTTTGCCTTTATATATTTGGAAATTTTAAGCCATTTTCTATCGCTATCAACTACAATCATATAGCAGTTGAAACAGTTTAATGAACCGGTACAATTCATTCATTTTCTTTTTTTTTCAGGCCAAGACTGAAATTTAATAGGCAGTAATTTAACAATCATGCAATTACTGTATGATCTTAACAAAACCTCAATTTCCTGTTCTATTTTGAGCCACTAGATGCAATTTCTCATAACGGCATTCATCTTATATATTCTAAAAGTCAATCATTTTAATATTTGTCTTTAAATTAATAAAATTATGCAATAACTTCATGTTCATATTTCTCATGGCAACAATTATGATAGAGTGGAAAGTGGACGTTACGCTTACTTTCGGCATCCTTCAGGCCAAGATCAAAGTGTAGTATCTGTTCTTCAGATGCTGCACTTCAATTTCTTGTTCTCCCAGGAGGAAACTGAGATTATTTTTATTTTTGTTCTTTTCTCCACATTAAAATAAAAACGACCTAACTGTCCTGTGGAAAGACATTGTAGGTAGGAACTCTAGTTACTCCTATTTTGTCCTTTAGTTCTCCCATTCCATGAGTGATGTTTCTGACAAAGGATGAAGAATTGATGCTTTCTCAGTCGGAATCTATCCATTTATCACTTATTATTAGCTGATTTCTGATCTTGAAACAGAAGTTTTTCTTTTTAGCTTCATACATCAAGTTGCTTCATGCCTTGTCTGGAGCGATTTCCATTATAAAAAAAAAAAACATGGAGTTGTTTTTCTTTTGACTCCTACGAAATGTACTCCTTTGCCTGTTCTACAAGTATTTTAATGGTGAATGTTCTGACGAACTACAAGCACTTGTACCCCCCCCTCGACGTAAATACCCCCAACATACCCAACAAGCAGCTAAATCCCACCCCAAAACAGTAGAGATCCCGGCATGTTAGAAAGCCTTCTACTCAAATAGCTTTTTTTCCCCAGAACTACTAGACTTTGGAACTCTCTTCCGGGATTCTGCTTCCCCAACTGTACTGACATGCAGCAATTCAAGTATAATATGAACAGACATTTTACTGCACATCTCACTTCATAATATCCCTTCAACTTATGTCCTCGATAGTGACCCCCTACTACAAAGTGGTGCTGTGCCTTGCTTGGGGTGAAAATGGAATTTAAAAAAAAAAAAAAATCAAAAAAAAATCTAATATTTATTTAAAGGCAGGTGAAACAGTCTTCAGCTTTAGTGCGCAATCACAGAGATGGTATTTTGATAAAAACACTGCTTCAAATAACTTCATTAGTTTGGCATCTGGGAGTACATCTGGCCTATGTAAATCACACCTCGATTAAGGAACTGACTTCCAAAGAAACATAACCAGATGTTGGGCATATGTGCTAAGAATCATTTTGATTTTTGTGCACCTGCATTATCAAATGTACGAAAATGTCATTTGAATAAAAATTATGAACCTGACATCTTGTTAATACCTAGGCCGTGAGTAGAGAGAGACATCATTTTGTCAAAAGCTTGCACCTGTATGTATGAACAATAGTTATCAAATGTACCAAAAGTCCATTTGAATAAAAATTATAAACCTGATAGGCACCAGCGTGAAGAAGCAACCAAACTTGAAATTGTCAGAAAGAAAATTTAAAAGTACAATATTTGAAAAGTGATTTTGTGCAAAAGGTTACACAGGCGTAATCAAAGTCAAGTCAATCCAAACAATGCTTGCTTCTTGTTTTTTTCTAACTGTCCATTTTGTCTGCCATGAGATTAACAAAACCTCACCGTCTAGACACCAGCTTAGAAGTCTCTCGCCACCACCACGGAGCCACATGTCCATCTCACCTGGTCACATTTTTCTTTCTCTCCTAACCTCATGCTTCGACTTTACACGTTCATCTTCCTACTATATGCTGTCCTTTTTTTCTTTTTCTTGTCACGTCAAGCTCGCGTACACTTTCTAATTTGCATATGTGCTTTTTCAGCTACTGCTGCTAATATCATCACAAGCCAGTTATTCAACAGCTCCTGCTTATATTTTCCTACATGCTCATATGCACTCTGGTACAATGGGCCTTTAAGGTGGCCACAAATGATTATACAATAACAAAAGAAAAGGATGTTGTTGGTTAACGATTTTGTCCAAGATGAATCAACCCATCAAATTCTCATGTGTATCTCCCTCCTAACAACCAACCATCCATAACCATCGTCGAGAATAAAAATATATTGTCCGGGTGTTTGGAGGTGTGTGTTTAGCAAAAAAAAAATTTTTTTTTTAAAAAGTGGTAGTAGGTAGGCAGGCTCAAACCCGTACAGCGAAGGAGGAAAGAATATGAAAAACAAACGTGACATCTTTGCCGTTGCGTCCATTGCCAAACCGGAAGTGGCGAAGGTTTAAATTCTAATCAATTGAAAAGAGGAGATGACTTTCCAACATATCGGCAAAAAGAAAAAGAAAAAAGAAAAGCGACCCCTCCCTGTAAAAAAGCGCCCAGTTGAGGATGAAGGAATTAATGTTTTTGGCCAATTTTTCAATATTTGTCGTCCGAAGGATCAAGCTTCAAAATAATACTAATCTCGTGAAAATCTGTCTAAAAAGTTTTAGGCAGACATACAAACATACATTTAAACAGACAGGTAAAATTTATATTATAGATGGGATGATTCCACCACCCCCACTCCTCTGAATTCCGATACACTTACTGATTTTGTTCTCAATTCCAGATTCTGATTCTTTTAAAATCTTTAAATATTTAGATATAGAGCTGCTTTATTTTTTTATTTTCTGATTACGGTAAAATCTATGTAATATCTATATATATCTATTAAGGTGAACATGTGTGTGTGTGTGTGTACATTTCCCTACCAAATAACTATCAATTTTCGGTCAAGAGACTCAAGATTTGATACAAGGAGTATTGAGATTTGGGAAAATCTTTTTAATTGGTTTTCGGACAGAAATTTGGCTGTCAAGCGGTCAAAGTTAAACGATTTGACCTTTGAAAACTCTACCAAACTCCAACAATTTTGGATCTAAACACTTGAAATTTTAAATGTAGGTTACTTGGACATGGATCAAACTTTTTAATTTGATTTGAACCCAAATAGATAAATGTTAAGGGATCAAAATTGGGGTCGAAGTTTTAAAAATTTGACAGCTGCAGTCTACCAAATTACTCAGCTAATTTCTGGTTTAAACATTTGAAATTTTACATAAAGCGTATTCAGAGATAGGGCAAGCTTTTTAATCGGTTTGGGTCAAAAATTTGAGCTGCCAAGGGGTCAAAGTTAAAAAGATTTTACCTTTGCAGTGTCTAGCAAACTACTCAGCCAATTTTGAGTCTAAACATTTAAAATTTATACATAGCAGGTATTCAGATATGTGGCAAGCATTTTAATCAGTTTTGGGGCAAAAATTTGGTTGCCAAAAGGTCAAAAGTGAAAGAGTTGACCTTTGCAGATTCTACCAAATTCCTCTACTAATTTTGGGTCTACACATTTGCAATTTTCGATGTAGGTAACTTGGACATGGGTAAAACTTTGTATTTTGATTTGAGACAAAAATAATAAATGTTAAGGGGTCGAAATTGAGGTCAAAGTTTTAAAAAATGACCTCTGCGGTTTCTACGAAATTACTCAAGACAAATTTTGGTCTAAACGTTTGAAATCTTACATAAAGTGTATTCACACA
Organism: Euprymna scolopes; assembly: GCF_053919585.1. Lineage (NCBI taxonomy): Eukaryota > Metazoa > Mollusca > Cephalopoda > Sepiida > Sepiolidae > Euprymna > Euprymna scolopes. The sequence continues at coordinate 139,886,737 of NC_136485.1, forward strand.
TAGGGCAAGTTATGAACAGTACATAGGGCCGAGCAAAACTGGGCTTAACTGCTAGTATGTATATATTTTCACAAATGTAAAAAAATACACTTGTGAAGGGGTTGACTTGGGTATACTAGTAATTTAAAAAGCAATAAATATTTATCATTTTATTGTTAATACCAGCAATGAAAATTATTTATAACAAACAAAACAATTAAAAAAATCATTTTTATCATTATAAATAAGCACAATTTTTCCAATTCCAATACCTAAAATGTTCCAATTTTTCTGATTCAGATTACATGTCGCAACACTAATTTTTATATATCAGTGTGCCGTTGTTTTTGTTAAACACAACAAAGTTTGGAAGTCAATTTCCAAAAGCCATCCAGCATGTGCCAACACGTAAAACTAGCATTAAACCTAATATGATGATTGAAATTTAAAATGCAGTAGCATGAAAAAAAAAAACAAAAAAAAAAAAAAAAACGAAATTTAAAAAATAATATTTAAAAATAATTTAACTACAAAATTTGGTTATCGTTGTATACACATTCTAAATTGCTTTGTAACCTTTCAAAAAAAAAAAAATAAACAAGTTGAGATGCAGGGTCCTCCTCCACGAGTGAATGCTTTGAAGGTAATTTAACCTATATAATACACTCTAGGGGAGTAACCAGTTATCCCGAAAAACCTGTTCTGGCAAAAATTTTACTTTCACCATGACTAATGTTTGTGCAAAATTTCACCAAAATTCAAGGCGTGGTTATTTACAAAAGTTCAAACAAACCAACAAACAAATGATTTGGGGGCAATTTTACCCTTATGATGCCTCTCCTAAGGAAGCAACCAGAGTTATTCCGGAAAATCTGTTCTGGCAAAAGTTTACTTTCACCATGACTAATGTTTGTGCAAAATTTAAAAAAAAAAAAAAAAAAAAAAAAAAATCCAAGATGTGGTTATTGAGAAAAGTGTGAACAGACAAACAGGAGTGAATTACTAGGTCCAACCCTTCCTTTGTTGGGGAAAACAATAAATAATTTGTGAAACAGAGAAACAACTTAAGTGAAACAAAAGTACATTCCCGAGCAACGTTGGGTATTTACATCCAATAAGAGATAAAGAGATTAGTCCAAATTTTGCATGCATTAAAATGTTATCGCAGGTGCAAACTTTGATTTAGGCAGACTTTTATGGCATGCCACCTATCATTGAATGCTTTTATGTCAAAGTTGTGGATCTATTTTATTTATACTCTCTGGGGGTTGGTTGCTACTTGTGTAGTTATTTGAATATTACTTTCTGTTATATGGATACTCAGCATAACATTCACGCTATTTGGGTGGAGTTGGCTTCCTCTGAACGAGGAAGTTTCTTGGGAATATTAAATTGACAAAAGGGAGTTAGATGCATTTACATCCTGGTCAGAGGAAGTTACATTAGTTTTTTGTATTTTTTGCAGACAATGCTCAACTGTAGAGATTCAACGTCTCTATCCATTGCACCACGAGCCTGTGGATAAGTAGTTATGGGAAAGAAGATCTGCTAATGGAATTTTTGTTTAGTTTTAGGTACACATAGACAGTAAGGGAAACTGCTGTTAGTGGTTGTAGAAAGACAAGTGTTTGATAACAATACATCTTACAATAAATATTTGAATAAGAGATTTTACACACATACATGAATCCATCCAGAGCCTTATGATGATCCTTTTTTTTAACAGTGCAGTCATGATCTACATGCACTGGGTTCCCACTGGACAGACAGTCAACAAGGAATACCAAGTTGAGGTTTTAAGGGAGCTCAACAAGAGATTCCATCGGAAGAGGCCAGCACTCTTCAAATCAGGTCAGTGACATTTCTACAAGGATAATGTCATTCTATCCATCTATAGCCTTGAACCCATGGAGGGCCATAGGCCATCCACAATTTTGTAGATGTTTTTGTAGCAAGTTCTTTTTTTCGGGGTTAGGGTGCTGGCGCCATGCCCAACCTTCCCAGGAGGGTCATACAGCACCTAGCCTTCCCAAATGGTCACCAATCTGGTACTGACCAGGCTCAACATTGCTTAACTTTGGTGATCTGGCAAGAACCGGTGTGTCAACGTGATTGTGGCGTACTACATACATGAATAGCCATTCAAAAGATGACAATGTTGCGTTATTTAAAATCAGTTAAGCTAAAATAATCCAAATAGTCATAAAACTTACAAGGACATTCTGTTAAAATTGAATAACTATGCGTACAATGAAACGTATAATGCTAACAGTTTGAAAAGTAGCAATATAGATAATCCCAAAGATATTTTTCACATAAAAAATCCTTGTACACAGAGACATTTTTCACAAATAATGTAGTAAATAAATGGGGGTGACGGTGACTAGGTGGTTAACAACACGGACCAAAAATCTGGGTGTGTCAAGTTCAAATCTAGTTGATTCCACAGAAACACTTTAATCAAACAAACACTTGACCTTATGTCTAACCTCCTGGAGGGGAGGTAAATAAAATAATTATGCATACAATAATAGCATTGTTGCAACATTATTACTAACATTATACCCTGTTACTCTCTATTTAAAATCATGGATTCGCCCAGAGAATTGAGAATATCTATTTATAAGTGTCAGGGTGTATGCGTTCTCTATTGAAGCAAAAGTGAGAGGATCTATAAAACACAAAAAATAGTGTATTCATATGTAAAATTTTCTCAGGAAGACAATGGAAGTGGCTCTGAATTTCCAAGTGCATCTATAAGAGGATTATTATTTCCTTCCCACTACAGAAATACGTAACACAAGGTCAGAAGGTGGGGAGAGTCGTGCCAGCACCCTTCCAAGAGGAGCATTTTGGCCTATTAAAAATTACCATAGCAACCACAGTTGCCACATCTGGACAGGAGCTGCTAGAAAGGACTTGTCCTGCCTTGATAGAGTTCAAAATAGACTTCGTAGCCTCGTAGGAGATATCCTTTTCTCTTCCCTGCAACCTCTATCTCACAGAAGAGATGTTGCGAGTTTGTCTCTGATGTATCGTTATTTTCATGGAAAGTGTTCGACTGAGCTTCAATCTATGGTCCCCCCTCGCCAAACTTTCACAAGAAACACTCGTCTAGCTGAAAACACTATCAATAATTTCCCCACCTCTTTATCTGTGCCTAAACCTAAACGTAGATTCCATGAACAAAGCTTCTTTCTTAGAACTGCACGCCTGTGGAATTGTCTTCCGTTTTCCTGCTTTCCGGCTATATGGTTGTGTTCAAGTCTAACGTAAATAAGTCTAACGTAAATAAGTTCTTGATGAGTCGTTCCATATAAGTTATCAAATTTACCGAATTTTCATTACTAATGATTACTATAATGTCCAATTTCTACTGTACACTCTTTAACCCTTATCCTTGAGTGGCCTCTTAGCCTCGATAAAGTGGTGATTCCTGTGTAAAAAAAAAAAAAAAAAAAAAAAAAAAAAAAAAAAAAAAAAACAGTATTCTCTGATCAGGGTGTCTCAGGCAGGAAGCAGTAAATATACTTCATCTGAAAGAAGGAAGCCAAGGCCTGGGAGAGTGGACATTCTAGAACTGCATAAGGGTAAAGTCAACCATACCCAAACCAACAGTGAAAAAGCTATTTCAACAAGAGCCTAGACTAGAAACACTCCAGCTGGGCAGAACCCGTTTTAAAATATTTTTTTTATTTTGATGAAATTTAAATTGTACATATAAGCCATTAATTCAGAATTATTTTTTTAAATTTCAATTCCTTCCAACCATATTAAGGGCGAAACATGTAGTTAAAAAAAAAAAAAAAAAAAAAAATGATATGAGCATAGTGAAAAAGGGCAATGTTCTTTATTGAAATTAGAGCAACGTTGCTTCTTTCTGCTAGTTAAGGAAATAATTCTTTGGTTTCCATTTACATTATTTTCTACATAAATAAAACAGTGTACGTATGTATATGTTTAACCGACAAACTCTTAAACCACGGATCCCACAACACTGAAATTAACAAAAAATAGTAATCATACACTAAGGATGGTTTATTACAAGTAAAATCTTTGTTTGGATTGATGAATAACACATACAGAAATTTGTCGGCAAGTTGAAATGCAAAAATAAGTCGATACCCTGGCAGTTGTTAATTATATTGTGGTCAGATAGCGAAAAACTGAAAAAAATTAAATTGAGAATTTGATCAGTTCCAGTGATTGGCTGGGTGAGAGTGAAGAAAAAACACTGGGCATTTAGGATTTCTGGTCCAAAGTAAATATATCTGGGTAATTGGTGTTGAGAGCAGTTTGATTTGGGGAGATCACAGAGAGAGTTCAAGACAAAAAAGATTGTCACTGGGTTCAACACAACCAGGCAATGATTAAATGACAGCGTTTGAGGTACTTAGCCATAACGGTAGCACACCCCTCAAGAACAAGAGAGTTATACATACAACTTGTGTTGTTTTTATCATAGTGTAACCGCAGAAAGAATCATCAGGCTATATTATGACACCACAATACAGTAGAACCTCGGGATATGGTGACCCTAGGATACATTTTTTCAGATTACAGTGTGGAATACAACCCCTGTTTATGGTATTTGCCCCACCTTACGATGTTATTTATAAGGTTATGTGTATTATATACTGTACTGTATTTTGTTACATACAGCATAATCATGTTGACACACCAGTTCCCGCTGGATCACCTAAGTTAAGCAATGTTGAACCTGGTCAGTACTAAATGGGTGACCATTTGGGACATCCAGGCGATGTAGGTGCTCTCCACTTATCTCGGCATTATTTTCAGTCGTCCTAGTCTTCTCCTTGCCACTGGACCCAAACAGTGCCGATTCAGGAGAGGTGTGGTTAAGGATTGCGCGACCCTTGCCTCACAATTACACACGCAACTGCCCCATACAGGGGTATTCTTTGTCTTTCGAGACTGAACGGAGGCATCGATTGATTTTGTTACTAATTTTTAATGCCATATCCTGGGGTTCTACTGTACATGCTTTGACTTTGTAATGCTTGTATAAAAATAATTATCAAGACATTGTCAAAATTTTGAAACTATATTTTCACTAATATAGCAAATACTGACCCAACGGGTCACAGGTAGGTATTCAAAATCCATATAGACTAGAACTATAAATATCTACCGAATAGTAAACAATATGCGATCCACATATTAACATTTGTTAATCAAAGCTTTATCTTTTTCAAATTCAGTTTGTAATATGGCTGAATAGCCACAAAAAATGTCTAGAATGTTCCTGTTTGAATTATCCAGTAAGAGGAGACAATAGCAAGTTACATAGAGTCAGTGACACAGATGAAAATATCCAGTGGTTCACAAGATTAATGTCAACTTTCATGCAAGAGTAACACAAGCCGAGACGTGTTTCGCTCAATATTTCATGCTAAAAACTAAATCTGTGCCTATCAAGAGAGAAGTGATCTAATAGTAGAATATGTATCAAATGTTTTTACTAACGCGTTCATTTAGATTTATATTAAGTCTGTCTGTGCATGGGATACACTCCATGTTGATGCAGATATTATTATTATGTAATCTAAAAATCATTCAACACATGCAAGTATGTAAAAATGGACGTTAAACTAAATATTACAATAAACATCTGAACAAGTGTAAGTATACAGGTGTCTATGGATAACCAAATAGAAAAGTTACTAGTCAAACTCGTGTGATTTTTGGAATATGACGTCTTTGTTCCGTGTCAGAGTAAATACATAATATAGATTTTTCTGTATTTTTATGTATTTTTTTTAATAAGTATAATTCTAAATATGCATCAAATTTACGTTGAAACTTGAAGGTATAAATATTCAAATTTATTTAAATGTTTTTTTGTTAAACAACTTTCGTAAAAAAATAAAATAAAAAAGGAAAAAGTATATCATTCTATTAAACTTATTGTTTAACTAATTTGTGTTTGCTAGTTTTATTTGAAAAAAAAAAAAAATTATGGCTGGAGAATCATAAAAAAAAAATGTGCAAGAGCTATGCAAGATGCTCTTCATTAATGATGCAGCATTGATGACTAAAAAAACAAAAAAAAAAACAAAAAAAAAAAAAAAAAACACTAGACTCATCAACTGCTGTACACACACAGAGTTTGGCATGACCAACCTAAAAAGGAAAAACATCCTCAGTCAAGATGTAGGCAGTATTACCCCAATTTTAACAGAGCACATACAAGCACGTGAGAAAATCAGCTGCAGCTGTAGGATAGCTGGCTAGCAAAAATATTAGCAGCAGCAGCCGTTAAAGCACATATGCAAATTAGCAAATGTGCACAAGATTGCATCACAAGAAAAGTAGAAAAAATACACTATGTGTAGTCAAGGGGAGAAGCAAGTTGAATGCTAGGCAAGATGGGCGTGTGAAAGTGGAAGGTGAGAAAGCGCTGGTTTGTGCCAATGTGAGGTGAAAACAGACTTTTAAAATGTGCATGTGTATTTAAAAATACTTTGGAAATATAATGAATGTGTTGTTTTTTTAGGAACTATGGATAAATGCATTTTATTTGCACTTTAAAAAATCCAAATCGGATTTTTCTAGGGTTAATGATAGAGTAAGTCATTTTTGATACTTTTTTTTAAAAGAAAAATCAAGACCCCTCTAACAACTGAGCAAGAGACAGCCACTTTGTAAAAGGAAATCAGTTTGAGAATGTTTAAAATATACAGGTCGGTAAAAAATTAAATTTTCATGCGTGTAGTTATTTGTCGTACAATTTTTGTCTTTTTATTTCTCAGCGGTGATGACAATATTACAAACAGTAAGTTTCATTGCACACGTGAAATGCAAAAATGAAAACATGAACGAAAAAAAATTTTTAATTAAAAAAAAAAAAAAAAAAAAAAAAATGCAGTTGTCATCTTCATAAAACAGTCCAAAGATAATAACTTCATATGTTTCTATTTAACGACAGAGAATCTAACATTTTACTATTATTTTTTGGTTGAAAATGTTTAAACCAAAATCTAACAAAATAATGTTTTTTCTTGCTCTTATACTTGTCCTCTTGTAATTTATCCTGTCGTTAAACAGAAATTTTAACTCGAGTTATTAGCCTTTATCTGTGTTTAATAAATCTAGTAAAAATCAACTAATAGTCAGATTTTCATGAAATTTTTGATATTCAATTTTAAAAGAAGTTTCGTTAAATATCTGAGGGTAAATGTTTTTGTAGGTGCCTCCCTCTCTCCATATTTCATGTTATGAAAACTAAAAAAAACTGCAACACTTTATAAAGCTGAAGAGTTTAATATATATATATATATATATATATATATATAGAGAGAGAGAGAGAGAGAGAGAGAGAGAGAGAGAGAGAGAGGGGGGGGGGTAATTGTGGCTTGGTTAAACCAAGTTGTTTTCCAAAGGTAGTCGGGTGTGCTGAGAACGAATATCGCATTTAAATTTGGGCCGGCAACTAGTTTTCACGATAAAGTGCACGTTTCATGCAATAATATAAGGCGTTGGCCATCTTCTATCTTGTTACACGGAAGAAATTCTTGGGGGGAGGGTGATGGGGGGGGGTATGTATTTTGGTAAAACTTGCGGAGGACGTGCTGTTTTACGGTTGTTTTAAAAGTGGAATGGAAATTTAAATTTCGTTCCGTTTTAATCTATTTTTTTAATTACATATGCGTCCAAATGTTCAACTCACCGTTCACATTCGCATGTCAACTTTTATAGGTTTTCGGGTATGCTGATAAGGTTGGAGTGTCTATTTCGAAAACCGTTCTTAAAATGGGGAGGGTCTATTCCGAAAGCCGTTCTAACATGGGGAAATTGGGAGGGGGTCTTTTCTGAGAGCCGTTCTTAAGATGGAGAGATTAGAGGGGTCTATCCCGGAAGCCTTCCTTAAGATGGGGAGGTTGGGGTGTGTGTATTCCGAAAGCCGTTCTTAGATGGGGAAGTTGGGGGTGTCTGAAAGTCAATTTAAGAAAAAAAAAAAAAAAAAAGCAAAAGATTTTAAAACAGAACGAAATTTAAATTTCCGTTCCATTTTTTAAAACCGTAAAACAAAGCGTTCTCCGTTAGTTTTACCCTTAAATGAAAGTACAGAATGATTACCAATCATCATCCCCTCCCCATGTTAAGAACGACTTTCTAAATGATTCCTATTATAGTTATTATTTCAGCAGGAAGTACGTTAATTAGTTAACTAGTCAAGAAAGTATTCGACCATTTTAAATATTTTACACAATTATAAGTAAATATTACCTTACGTCACAACAGAACACTAACAGTAACACCAACCACTCTAATTTGTTTTGATAGGGGTATTCGAGGTCGTTGACAATGAATCTAATAATCAAACCCGTCGAAAATTTACCGTCAGCGACCTCGAATACACAAAAAAAAAAAAAAAGTGGTCGGTGTTCTGTTGAAGCGTAATATTTACCCGATTATAAACTAACAAGACAAAAAACAGTAGCACAGGAAATTTGAAAATATCAGCAAATTTGCAGATTAACCCCCCCTCCCTTCAACCCACTTCTTCGACTACGTACAGTAGATACTCTAAAATATTTGTCGGGAGAAAAAAATATGAGTGAGGAACCATAGATGTAACATGAAATGATTTTAACCAAATTTTACCACTAACCTTACGTCCGAGTGGCAACGTAGTTAAACCACAAGTAACCGTTTATAAAAATAGACTTTTCTTAAAAAAACAAAAACAAAAAAAAGGTTAAAATGCTAGAACAGCCATTGAAATTGATCATTTTGCGTTACGTTAAAATTATGAGAAACTACTCTCCCACTCTAAAATACTAAAGTTATTCTGGGTGTGTATTATTACTATACAGATTCGAAAAAGTTAAATGTTATCTAAGGCAAATTACTTTCTATCTAACGGGGTAATTTTTTTGTTTTTATTTAATGTAACATGTTTTTTCAGCTCGAAAAACAGTGTTTACCGATGTCTGAACTCTCAGCTGAACACGGTATGTTTGGGAAAATTAGTTAAAAATAAAAAAATATACAAAATACTGTTAAAAACCCACCGATTATATGTAAGCCTATGTCACGGTAACATGTATTCAGCGAGTTTCTAACAGTATTTTGTATAGTTTTTTAGTTTTAACTCATTTTCCCAAACTTGCCGTATTCAGCAGAGAGTTCGGCGCCATTTTAAATTTTCCAATACATCGGTAAACAGTTTTTCGAGCTGAATAAACATTTTACATTAAATAAAAACACTAAAAAATTATCCAGTAAGGTAGAAAAGTAACTTACCTTGCCTTTGATAACGTTTATTTGTTATAAATTTGTTTTTTGACAACTTTTTCGAATTTATGTGTAACAATGCAAACACTAGTTTTTCCCAAAATTACCGTGCAGAGAAATCGGTCTTTCAGCACGGTCCGTATTCTGCATAAGAACCTTTTCCCCCCCTTTTTTTTTTAAACGCTAAGTTTGGGAAAAGGTGTTATAAATAAAAAACTATATAAAATACTATTAAAAACCCGCCGAATATATGTCAACCTATGTCACGGTAACATATATTGAGCGAGTTTTTAACAGTATTTTATGTGGGTTTTTATTTATAATACCTTTTCCCAAACTTACCGTGTTAAAGAGAGAATCAGACGCCATCTTGAATTTTCCAATACATCGATGTATTACATCGGTAAACACTGTATGTTTTTCGAGCTGAATAAACATGTTACATTGAATAAAAACACGAAAAATATATCCAGTTTGGTAGAAAAGTAACTTATCTTGCTTTTGATAACATTTATTTGTTATATATTTGTTTTTTGACAACTTTTTCGAATCTATGTGTACAGTAATACACACCCAGAAACGATGTTTTTATTAATGTTTATAGCCAGAAAAAATAAATTTTTAAAAAAAAACATAGAAAATATCTACTATAATAAAATGACTACTTATTTCTTGCCCCTGTGACTTAAACATCGATTATTTATTAAAAATAAATGTAATATGGGGCGGCACTTTTTATGCCCGCCACCAATCCCAATTAAGTATTTGTCTCACGTGACTTAAATTAACCAATTTTAAAAGCTGTTTAAGATCAAAGTGTAGTATCTGTTCTTCAGATGCTGCACTTCTATTTCTTGTTCTCTTTCGGTGGAGGAGAAATCCTTCACGACTGAGACAATTTTTATTTTTGTACCTTTTCTCCACGTTAAAAAACGACCCTGGTGTCTAACTGTCCCGTGGGAGGCATAGTAAATACTTGCAGTTGGCATAGAATACGGACCGTGCTATTTTTTAGATGGGATTTTCAAGTTAAATTCAATTTTTACGTTATATTTTGTTTATTAAAGTGTTAGGTGAAAGTACAAACTTGTAATATAATTCCCTACGTTAAGAACGTTATTATTTCAGTACGATCGGTATTTTGCATTTGGTACCTAATAATTTTATAGAGAAGGTTACAATTTGGTTCGTTTAATAATTTTTAATAACCAAAAGTAATAACTAATAATAATTAATAATAATAATAATAATAATAATTAAATCAACGGTGGTCAATGTCAAGTTTCTTTCCAACTGCCCAAAAAACTTAAATGACGATTGTTGGTTTTCGGTGGTGCTGAAAACGAATATCACATTTAAATCTGGGGCAGGTAAGTAGTTTTCATGATATGAAGAAATTACTTTTTCAAAAAGTGGGGGATCCGGGATCACTTTCCTATATAAATTTAACGTAAAACGAGCACCCACTTTCTGGCCACATAGTAATTTCTTCATATCATAAAACAAATTTAACTGATATACGTTTTCATCACCCCTGAAAACCGGCGCTGTTTTTTTACTAAGAGATACGTTCATTTTTTTCATATAATTTAGGACGCTAATTATGCTGTCAGTAAGTTTACAAAAACATACTTTTGTTTTTCGTTCTTTCTTTTTTTTTTCATTATAGACCTTGCATAGTTGCTATAACAGTTTCTTTGCAGTTTAATATTTCAAAATAATTATGTTTACATTAAGGGCAGTGGAGGGGCAGGTAGTGTTGTGGCGGCTGCGGCCGGCACAACAACACCACCCGCTTGCGCTTCTCCACCGCCCCATAATATAAGAATTTTTGTGAAATATTAAACGATTCTTCTGCTCGGTTTAATGTCGGCACGTTACTTACCGAAAAAAGGTTAAATAAACTACAGCAGCACTCAGTAAAGCAAAAGCACCTGTTAAAAAACTCTACAAGTTCTATAATTGAATACCAACCGAAAAAAAAAAATTGTATATTTTTGTAAACCGCTCGTCGTGTAAGCTTACTGACAGCATAATCAGCGTCCCAAATTATGTAAAGAAATGAACGAACCTCTTAGTAAAAAAACAGCGCCGGTTTTCGGGGGTGCTGAAAACGAATATCATAGTTAAATTTGTTTTATGATATGAATAAATTACTAGGTGGTTAGAAAATGGGTGCTCATTTTACATTAAGTTTATATAGGAAAGTGATCCCCCACTTATTGAAAAAGTAATTTCTTCATATCATGAAAATAAACTACTTATCTGACCCAAATTTAAATCTGATATTCGTTTTCAGCACCACCAAAAACCTATAAAAGTCGTCATTTTAAAGTTTTTGGGGGAGTTGGAAAGAAACTTGACATTGACCAAATCAACTTTAAATAATTTGGACGTGAAGGTACAGAATAGTTAACAAAGCCCTCTCCCCATGATAAGAATGTTTTTTTTCTAAACAACGCTATTTAGAAAGCCATTCTTAACAGAGGGCCAACTACTGTATCTTCACCAATTTAAATTAAAAAAAAGTTCAACAGGAGAAATGAAAGTTGGGTGGGAAACTCTCGGACGATGTCGAGTAAAAAAAAAAAAAAAAAATGGGAATAAATGACTTACTTGCTTAAAAAACCTCAACAGTTTCGCTGCCATCTGTTGGACAGCTGTCAGATAAGACAAATTAGTTGATCACAGGTAAAAACACAAAAAAAAGGTCCGAAGCCATTGATTAAATAATTGAAGTTTTAGCTTGAAAAGAGTTGGCTAAAAAGAAGAAAACAAACTGAATGACAAAAAAGAATATACAGCGAACCAAAATATAATTTTTTTTTTTTTTGTACACATGGTTGTTTTTTGTTGTTTTCTTTTTATCTATTAATTCAACTTGGGATGGTCAGAAAATAAAGACGAAGAGGGACAGACGAAAATAATGTGTGGGTGGTGGGAAGAAGCCACCGCCGCAAAAAAAAAAAAAAAAAGGTTAAGGACTTACTTTAACTTATCCTAACTATTAATCTATTTGTCAATAAAACTACCAGACAACATTTCGCGCGTATTTGTGTTTCTTGCCTTTATATAACTTCGAATTATTTTTTATTAACTGAATATTTCTTGAAATCACAAATAAAATAAGCTATTTTTTACGAGTACTTTAGCGTAGTATAAACACCCTCAACCTCATGTTAAGAACGGCTTTCGGAATAAAGACGTCCAACCTCGAAAACCGTTCTTAAAATGGGGTGGTTAGGTGTTTATTTCCGAAAGCCATTCTTAATATGTGGAGGTTGGGGGTTTACGCTGGGTACTGTCGTAAAAAATACAAAAAAAAATTGTTTTTAATTCTATTTCTTTTGATCCTATAGTAAATTTGAACACGCTTCCTTTGGGGTTTTTTCTCGTTTGTTTTAAATTCCATGTTTATCTTATTCCAACGGCGGGAAGATGTGACACAAGGTCGGGATAAGTGGGATTTGAAAAGTCAGAACGCGGTAAAACTTGCGGAGTATGCGCTGTTTTACGGTTGTTGTAAAAATGGAACGGAAATTTAAGTTTTGTTCGTTTTTTGTTTTTTTTAATTATTATTGTGGTCCCCCTAAAAAACGAAAGTAACCGAAAGAAAACATTCAACAATCGTACTCTTCATTAAAAAAAAAAAAAAAAAAAAAAAAATTTATATATATAAAAATAAAATTTTAATAACAAAAACGAAATAATTTCATTTTTAAACGAAAAATGAAATTTGATATACCTTTTTGGTATTTTTTTTTCTTTTTTTTTTTACATAAGTCAAACTCGCCGTTCACATTGGAAATGTCGACTTTTATAGATTTTTGGGTACGTTTACAACGAATAAACAGCCCAACCTCCCCATATTAAGAACGGCTTTCAGAATAGACCCCCCCCCTCAACCTCCCCATGTTACGAACAGCTTTCGGAGTAGACACTTATAAACTTGTCAGCATATACGAAAACCTATAAAAGTTGACATGAATGTAAAAAATGTACCGAATTTAAAACGGAACGAAATTTAAATTTCCGTTCCATTTTTACAACAATCGTAAAACAATGCATACTCTGCAAGTTTTACCGTCAGGGCTCTTAAGTGAGAGCACAATGGCCTGAAAATAAATGCCTGGGCAGCCTCATCAGGATGCCTCGGGCGATCAGCAATAAACTAACCCTATTCGCGGAAAGGTGAGAAGATAACACCTGGGAAAATGGACCTCCTAGGATTGCGTCGGACCATACCTCGGTCAATAGGGGACATGCACCGCATCAACAATGCTCTACAGATTCTGGTGGCTTTGAGGTAGAGGGAAAACCTTCGGAGCTACATTTTTGACTTTACTTACAACAAACTGTTGATCGTCTCTATTATTGGGAGGTGATAGGGAAGTGGATACCGGAGCGAACTGACGACTCAGTGAACCCTGTTCAGATTGTGTCAGATCCATTGCACCACTTTCGTCTACATCGAATACGTTAACTCTCCAATAACGCGGCAATTTTAAACTAGTTGTGTCTGTGTATTTTTCTTTTCTTTCTTTTTTTTTTTTTTTTTTTTTGTAACGGTGATAAGTAAAAATTATCTCCCCTTAAAAAAATTAATTTAATTCATATATATATATATATATTAAATAAAAAATTAAACTTTAAAAATAAAAAATATTCGGTACATTTTTACGATAGTACCCAGTGTAGTATATACACCTACAGCCTCTCCATGTTAAGAACGGATTTCAAGGTTGTGGTGTTTATTCCGAAAGCCGTTCTTAACACGAGGAGGTTGGGAGGTATTTATACTACACTGTTTACTCTCGTAATATATATATATATATATATATATATATATATATATATATATATATATATATATACTAGCAAAAGTACCCGTCGTTGACTGGGTTCAATAGCAGCATACAGAAAATGGACTCTGATTTATTAAAGCGAGGGGTACCCGGCGTTGCCCGGGTGTTTGGAGGTGTGGGGGGGGGGGCGGGTTAAAAAAAAAGTAAGTATGAGGATCGAACCCGAACCGTTGAGGCAAAGTTGTAAATTAAAGTGTGAAAAAAAAAAAAAACGTGCGACGTTAACCATTGCACCACCGCAAGATGCTAACGGAAACACGTTTGAATTTATTTAATTACTTGGATTTGGCAGGTTCCCGTTTTAATGAGTTAATGAGGTCAAGTTTGACTACGGGATTTTTATTTTCCCAAGATGTTATAGGAAAAAGACTAACCCATATGCGGCAAGCGACAAATATTGAATATTTATCTTCCCGAAATCGACCAAATTAAATAGACAGGCGAACTTTGTTGTTAACTGTGAGATATTACGATTTATATGTGATATAAAAAAGTTTTAAAAAGTTTCTTCTCTGAAAAAAGCCTTTTGTAGACATACAGAAAAAGCGAACACACATACATACATACATACATTTTCGCTTTTATATTTATAGATGATAGGTTATGAAAAGGAAGGGTTGTAAAGAAATAGCTTCGAATTTGGGGGTATCAAAACCAAAGCAAAATATGATGAAAGTAAAAATAAAATAGATAAACCCCATAATTTATTATACCATACCTGTTCACACTGAAACACTTATCACAATATTCTGTGGATCTATATTAAAAAAAACCTTGTTAAACTTTGTGACATATTTCCATTCTATGGAGGTCAGGCGCAAACGAATACCCCATAATTTTATTATACCATATTTCTTCAAACTGAAACATAATTATCAAAGTATACTTATGCAGATAGATATGAAAAGTCTTTATTAAAGTTTGTGCCTATTTCCATTCTATGGAGGCCAAGCACGAACGAAGACCCCACAATTTTATTATACCATCCCTATTTAAGTTAAAACATACTTATCAAAGTATTCTTGTGTACATCTATATCAAAAACACTTGTAAACGTTTTTTTAATTTTTTATTTCCATACTTTGTGGACCAGGCGTGAACGCAGACCCCACAATTTTAATGAACCACTGTTCTGTCAGATCAAACATACCCATTCCTGTGTCTTGATACATCTATCATTATATGTAATGAGTTTTTTAAAATAGTCAACCATATAGGAGCCTATTTGTGACCAGACACACACACAGACATTCAGCTTTTTATATATATATATATATATATATATATATATATATACACGCTTTATTTTTTATTACCATATTTTTCTGTTAAGTTATATTGCTTCGGCTACACAGCCGGTTTTTGGCCGTCATGTAGCTTCCTCAAACTTTTACAGAAATGTTCGTTTATGGTGGAATGAAAGGGTGAGTGGTGTCTTGGCACTAACTTCTTCCAACTAATAAAGAACCACTTCCCGCCCAGCCACGTACTACACAAAGTCTTCAACAAAAACACAATTAAACTCAGCTACAGCTGCACGGACAACCTAGAACAAATAATTAAGAAACATAACAGAAAAATACTTAACAAAGATGAAAATACAAACAACACCAAAAAGAACAAACGCCAACAAATCGGAATGCCCACTTAATCAACAATGCCTACGAACAGAAGTAGTATATAAAGCTACAATCGCACCTAAAGAAAACCCAAACGACAAAAAATACTATATTGGCTTGGCCGGCACCTCATTTAAGGATAGATTCAGAGTACATAAATGCTCCTTCACAAATCCTAACCACCCTAACAAAACCTCACTAACTACCCACTATCTACATCTAACCCAAAATAACCTTACACTAACCATTAAATGGGAAATCCTTAGAAAATGTAGCACATGTAAATCCCTAAACTCCCCATGTCTCCTCTGCCTAAACAAGAAACTCCTTATCTCCAATTTTAAAGACAGAGACAAATTACTAAACAAAAAACAGGAAACCAGCATAAACTGTAGCTATTACAAATCCCACCTCCTTAGCAACTATACACCTTTCTAAAGCATCCCTTAGACAACACCACCTTAAATCCCCTAAATTATACATCCAATACAACCACTCACCACATACACCAAACTACCATGACATATACTCAACTAAACCCCCTTAATCAATTCCCCCTACACCACCTTACCCCCTCCCCCTAAGAATCCCCCATAATCCAACAAAATAACACATACCCCCAATCACCACTAACTCTAAACACCACATAACCTTATCCCACATAACCACCCAATAATCAGCATCAATTCTCCTCCCCCTAGCCAATCTCCCGCCCAACCCCAGCACACCCTACATGCAACATCCACAACTTAACACAGAAATTGTTTCCATATAACTATGTGGATTTACACCTGCACAGGTAAGTATGATTAGAAATGTATAACTGACCGACGCCTTATGTGCATGGGCGCGTGCCTTAGAGTATGACACCCCAATATAGACTTCCGCCTAAACTGATCTATAATACCCTAAGAAATCAAATACCCCAACTTAGAACAATAACTACAGTACTTAATCCTCATATAAACTACCTCAAACTCCTCCCCAAAATCTATAAGTATGGCTACATAGGACCACTATCCCGGGTGCGTGTGCATTTATTACTGCATATGTAAGTACATGTGTGTGGAACCTGTGCCCATATTTACGGCATGTCACGCTATATATCTGTATATATGTGTGCGCAGATATCGGTGCATGAGAGTGGGTGTGTATCTTTGCAGATGTATGTATGAGTGCATGTATGCATGCATATGTGTATATGTGTATGCATGTATATGTGTGTGCATGTATGCGTGTGGGGACGTGTATCTGTAGGTGTGTATATGTATGCGGAGGTGTATGTCGGCACTCTCGTGTGCACCCACATCAAACCATTAAAAACCTCCACTAATGAAAATATTACGCATACGTGCCTGGGAATGAGTTTATGCTCATACCTATGTATAGGCATGTCTACATTTAACAAAAGTATTGCGTCTATATACCCACGAATGAACTTAGATTTACATTTATGTAGACAAATATGTCTATACCAATAACAGTCTATATGTCTGGGTATGCATGTATGTGTATATATCCATGTGTGTGTCTGTGTGTACATGGGGGTAACGATGTATATGTGTACGTACCTATGTATATGTGTGTATATATGAGAGTATATGTGCCCGCTACCTGCTGTCCATATACGTATGTAGGAGCGTGCAGCTGTGTATATGTCGATGTATGTGTTCACGAATATAAGTATCTGTATGTGCGTGTGCTTGCATATATGCGTAGGAATGCAAGTAGGGCCATGTATACAACTGCATGGGTATATGGGTGTCGATGTGCAGGTGTCTGTATATGTGCGCATCCATGCTTACGCGCACATACTCAATTTAACACCTTAAGGAAAATTTGGGGTCATCGGGAGCAGCGCGGGTGTATATGCATGCATGTACGCATACGTGCATATGTTTACATGCCTAGGCGGAGATGTATGTGTACAGATGAGCATCTCTTTAAGTATATGTGTGCTCGCGCATAAGGCAGCAAGCTAATCCTCTCCAAGCACTTAACAACAAATAAAAATCAGATAGATAAACCAAATCATAGCCCCCCCACCTCCCAACCTAAGCGAACACCCAACAGGTCAAGACATACTTATCAAGAAATCATCTCACCAATGAGATGCCAACAACCTAAACCTTAGGACTTAAAATTTAAAATAACCCCCCTCCTCCTACCCCCACATATCTCTCTCCCCCCTCCATGTATGCCTATGCCCTCAGTCACACCAGAGATGAACTTCCCAGACCCCCCACAACCACATAATGTCCTTAAACTCCAAAACTAAAACATTACCGACATACCAAACACCCTCTCTCACCTCTCCCCCTTGTTCCCTTTCTCCGCTTTTCTCTCGCACCCCTCCCCTGACACCACTCACCCTTTCATTCCACCATAAACGAACATTTCTGTAAAAGTCTGAGGAAGCTACATGACGGCTAAAAAATGGCCGTGTAGCCAAAACAATAATGTAACTTAACAGAAAAATATGGTAATAAAAATAAAACGCATATTTGCTCTAAAACAGTATTGAGCACTTTCTCCAGGTTTTTATTAATTACCATTTCTACTATATATATATATATATATATATATATATATATATATATATATATATATATATATATACAGTCCTGGTCAAAATCATAAGACCACTTAAGAAACTAAGCGTCTACGCATATTATCGAATTTTTAATCAAACAAATGGTTGAAACCATTACCAAAAGGGAAAATATGATGGAAAAAAATGAAATCTGCTTCATTCGAAACCTTAACCCTGATCTAATAATTAATTTTTAAAAAATAAACATTTTCACCTAGTCAAAATGATAAGACCACTGATAATTTATCTAACAAAAGGCAATTATAAATTACTAAAAAGGGTCTCAGTATTTAGTATAGCCTTCATTATTACGAATTACTTCAAAAATTCTCTTCGGCATGCTTGCGACTAAGGTTTTATCAGTTGTGAAGGAATTTTATCCCATGTACTGATAACTGACTCAGAAAGTCCCTTTATCGAATCATACTGGGTTCCATCCTTGAACACTTCTTTTGCCATCCATCCCCAAAGATTTTCAATGGGATTGAGGTCCGGAGAACATGCTGGATGATCTAACAATTCTATATTATTTGAAGAAAAGTATTTTCGTGCTTGTCGAGAAGTGTGTATGGCAGCGTTGTCTTGCTAGAAAATTCAATTTCTTCCACACAGACGTGGACTTTCAGTCCTGATAGAAGCAGTTTCAAGCATTGAAATGCACTTCAATGATGTTTGCCGGCCTTTCACTACTTGCAACTTTAGGGTCCCAGCTGACGAGAAAGCACCCCAAATCATTAAAGACCCTCCTCCACTATGCCGAATTGAAAAAGTCTCTTCGGGCAAATTTTTATCCATCTGGACCATATAGATTAAACTTTTTCTCATCGGAGAAAATTACATTTTCCCACTTCTCTTCATCCCAAGTCTGGTATTTGGCAGTATATTTAAGTCGGTTAGTTTTGTGCTGTTCAAGAAGACGTGGTTTCTGCAGTCACTTTAAATGATTGAAACCCTTCATTTTCAGAAGCCTTCTGATGGTTTTAGGACTACATTCTGCTGCTGTTTGGCTTTTCAATCGACTTGAGCTCATACTGGAATTTTTTTTTAAACTTCTGATACAGCGATCCAGTGATGGGGTTATTTTTTTTTTTGGTCGACCTGGACTCTTTTTCTGCCCATATTGATCTGGATTTCTTTAAAAATTTGTGATGACCATTTTGCTACGATTTACTTCGTTTGCAATGGATCTATGGGAGAGTCCACCCCTATTAAGCTCAAAGATCCTTTCTTTCTCAAACTCTGATAATGGTTTCCCTTTTGCCACTTATAATTTAGTAAGATGTTTTTTATCCACTAACAAGTTGCTTTTAGTAACATAGAAAGCTTTTCGTATTCAATTTTTCCAAACTAGCCGATTTTATTAAAGTGGTCTTATTATTTTGACCAGGTGAAAATGTTTGTTTTTTAAAAATTAATTATTAGATCAGGGTAAAGGTTTCGAATGAAACAGATTTCATTTTTTTTCCATCATATTTTCCCTTTTGGCAATTGTTTCAACCATTTGTTTGATTAAAAATTCGATAATATGCGTAAACGCTTACTTTCTTAAGTGGTCTTATGATTTTGACTAGGACTATATATATATATATATATATATATATATATATATATATATATATAACCAAAGCTTACAACAGAAATAATAAAAAAAATAAATAAGTAAAATAAAATTACCCCCAACTGACCCTGACTTTTTCTGCAGTTCTGTCACATTCTCTTCCGCCATCTTGAATCCACTTTTGTCTTCTATTTTGAAAAAGAGAGGTACCTTTCTCTCGAAATTAATCAAAGTTCCATAACACCCACGGACTTTACATACACCGGACATACCAGCAACTTGGTTATAAATGATTATACATTGAGGTGAAGAATGATAGACGAATAAACGGCTAGGCACTCCTCTACTCAAACATACCCGTCTACATTTGTTTGTTTTTCAATTCTTTACTTTCATGATTCCGGTCTTTCTCCACATTGTTTTTGGCTTTTAAAAAAATTCTATATATTTCTTTACCAACAATGCTTCAAGCAAACTACTACCTACTCTTATATATATATATATATATATATATATATTTTAATGTTGCTTGTGTGGTAATAAAACTTCTCAATTGTACTTGTGATGCTAGGCTGTATAAGGTGAGCATGTGGTACAATGAGGAAAGGAGTGGCTGGTTACTTTTAATGCATCTAAATGTTTATAACACAAATATTTCAATAAATAATCTATGATCACCCCTCGTCAAACTTTCACAAAAAACACTCGTCTAGGCAAAACTACTATCAATAATTTCCCACATACTTTATCTTTAAACGTAGATTCCATGAGCAAAGCTTTTTTTTTAGAACTGCACGCCTGTGGACGTCTCTTCCAATCGCCTGCTTTCCAGCTGACTACAATCTGATTGTCTTCAAGTCCAATGTAAACAAGTTCTTGATGAGCCGTTCCACTTAAGTTAACAAATGATGACCGTTTCTTTTAAGTATATATGTGTGTATGTGCGCATGTGTGTACCCGTGGCTGGGACCGCTAGCTGACCCTCTCCAAACAATTAACAACAAAATAAAAACTAAAAATAAATAAACCGATTCATAGCCCCCTCCCCCTCCTCCAAACATAAGCAACACCCAACAGCTCAAGACATACTTACCAAGAAATCACCTCACCAACGAGACGCTAAAAACTTTAACACTAAGACTCGAATTTTTAAAGTAACCCCCTCCTCCCACCCCCACATATTCCCCTTCTCCTCATGTATCCCTATGCCCTCAGCCACACCAGAAATGAACTTCCCAGACCCTCCCCCACAAGTTCCTTAAACCCCAAAACTAAAACATTATTGACATACCAAACGCCCCCACCTTCCCTCCTCTCTTCCTCTTCAGCCCTCCTCACAAACCCTCCTGACCTCATTCACTCTTCCACTCTTTCATCCCAAAATAGCGAACATTTCTGTAAAAGTCTGAGGACGCTACAGACGGCCAAAAAACAGCCGTATAGCCGAAACAATAATGTAACTTAACAGAAAGATACGGTAATAAAAAATAAAATGCATATTTGCTCTACAACAGGATTAAGCACTTTCTTCAGTTTTTATTAATTACCATCTCCACTATATATATATATATATACATATATATATATATATATATATATATTCATATATATATATATATATACATATATATATATATACATATATATATATATATACATATATATATATATATATATATATACATATATATATATATATACATATATATATATATATATACATATATATATATATATATATATACATATATATATATATATATACATATATATATATATATATATATATATATACATATATATACATATATATATATATATATACATATATATATATATATACATATATATATATATATATACATATATATATATATATATACATATATATATATATATATACATATATATATATATATACATATATATATATATATATATATATATATATATATATATATATATATATATATATATATATATATATATATATATATATATATATATATATATATATATATATATATATATATATATATATATATATATATATATTCATATATATATATTCATATATATATATATATATATTCATATATATATATATATATATATATATATTCATATATATATATATATATATATTCATATATATATATTCATATATATATATATATATATATTCATATATATATATATATATATATATATTCATATATATATATATATATATATATATATATTCATATATATATATATATATATATATATATATTCATATATATATATATATATATATATATATATATTCATATATATATATATATATATATATTCATATATATATATATATATATATATTCATATATATATATATATATATATATTCATATATATATATATATATATATATATTCATATATATATATATATATATATATATTCATATATATATATATATATATATATATATATATATATATATATATATATATATATAATTCATATATATATATATATATATTCATATATATATATATATATATATATATATATATATATATATATATATATATATATATATATATATATATATATATATATATATATATATTCATATATATATATATATATATATATATATATATATATATATATATATATATATATATATATTCATATATATATATATATTCATATATATATATATATATATATATATATATATATATATATATATTCATATATATATATATATATATATATTCATATATATATATATATATATATATTCATATATATATATATATATATATATATATATATATATATATATATTCATATATATATATATATATATATATATATATATATATTCATATATATATATATATATATATATATATATATATTCATATATATATATATATATATATATATATATTCATATATATATATATATATATATATATATATTCATATATATATATATATATATATATATATTCATATATATATATATATATATTCATATATATATATATATATATTCATATATATATATATATATATATATATTCATATATATATATATATATATATATATATATTCATATATATATATATTCATATATATATATATATATATATTCATATATATATATATTCATATATATATATATTCATATATATATATATATATATATATATATATTCATATATATATATATTCATATATATATATATTCATATATATATATTCATATATATATATTCATATATATATATATTCATATATATATATATTCATATATATATATATATATATATATATATATATATATATATATATATATATATATTCATATATATATATATATATATTCATATATATATTCATATATATATATATATATATATTCATATATATATATATATATATATATTCATATATATATATATATATATATATATTCATATATATATATATATATATTCATATATATATATATATATATATTCATATATATATATATATATATATTCATATATATATATATATATATATATTCATATATATATATATTCATATATATATATATTCATATATATATATATATATATTCATATATATATATATATATATTCATATATATATATATATATATATATTCATATATATATATATATATATATATTCATATATATATATATATATATATATATTCATATATATATATATATATTCATATATATATATATATATATATATATTCATATATATATATATATATTCATATATATATATATATATATATATATATTCATATATATATATATATATTCATATATATATATATATATATATATTCATATATATATATATATATATATATATATATATATATATATATTCATATATATATATATATATATATATATATATATATATATATATATATTCATATATATATATTCATAAGTATCTTAATTTATTTCCATTTAAATGTTAATTCCTAGTGATCGAGGGGAAGAACACTAGTTCGCAAAGCCAACATTAGCTTTGTTTTACTGGATTAGAGTCTTGCGACCAGCAGTAATTATCACTTCCCACACTAATGATTATGTAAACATGAAACACTAGTGCATATAAAAAATTAATATTTATTGAAAAATAGTATAGTGTATGTTTATGCAGCATGTTTTCATTCAAGCGAACATTATATAATGCAGTTTATTTGTTTAATTATTTTTTTTTCATTTTTCCTAATTTTTGCATGTTCCTTCTTGTGTTTCTGCTAAATTTCTGTGTATAGGATCCATAGGTGTTTTTTTGTTCCATTTTTTACCTGATTTTATCCTGTCAGCATCAGGCGTTTTTTTTTCTTTCTTTGGCTGTGTGGCAATTCATAGTTTTTTGTTGCGTGTTTGCTTGTTTTGTGAGTACAAAACTAATCAAATTCAGCCATCAATTTAACATAAAGCACTCCTAGGTCAACACGCTATAACTTTTTTGCACATTTTTAATAAGTTAAAAAGTCTAGCATATATATATTTCTGCAAATGAATATTTCAAACTGTAGTATCTATTCTGTCCTCAGCTAGTGAAGGAGAAATCTTAGTTTGAGGCAATTTTTAATTTTTATCTCAATCCAAACTGCTCTTCTTTTTTTT